>NC_054477.1:152257946-152565365 GCF_017639515.1 Carcharodon carcharias
ATAGATCACCTCAGGAAACGGGAAACAGATCTACAAGAAAAGATGTGCCACGCATTCGCTTTGGAGTCTACACCACAGCTGTAGTACTAGTGCTTTGGAAGTACCTGCAGAAGCTGTTGAGCCTGAGAGAGTCGAAGAGACAAACTTACAGGTTCCGAATGGGGAACCCAGTGGACAGGTAACTCCTGAGAGGGAGGCCTCAGATAAAACATCCCAAGTTGTAGGACTATGACGGTCGACACATTTGAAAAAGCCTCCAGAGAGACTGAATTTGTAAATAGTTCATTTTTGTAAATAGTTAATATATTGTAAAATCTACTTTCAAGTTCAGGGAAGGAATGTGGTAATCTGAGGTGTAATAGACCTTCAAAGACTGTAATCACATGACTTCAAGACCCAGTCGCTGTGTAGTGTTAGTCTGGAGTAGGGTCTGGTTGCACACATCATGTTAATGCTCTGTTGTTTGTGTAAATAAATAGTATGTGCGTCATTTCATATTGGTCTCTGCATCTGCTGTATATTGTAATCAACTCACCTGCCAATGGATAAGTCTGCAACCAATTCATGAGCAAAGTGAACCATAGTCAAAATATAACAGGCAGCTAAAGTATAAAAATATTACCATCACAACATCAGATGGATCAAAGGAATAAAATGAATCTGTGGCCACACTATGGAACTGCAAGTAAAGCATGTACTAAGATTTTTAAGATGATATTGGAATGTCCATAGCACATTTAACCAGCAACAGCTGATACAATGGCTTTTAGGCCTTTTTTTTATTAGCCTACATTTGTCAACTGACTTAATATTATTTCTTCATTAGTACACTAAAGTTTACGCAAAGGAGCACCAGAGAATATTCAGCTTGATTCCTGTTTGCTCTGTCTTTATTTTTCCGGTTCCAACCTGACAATCCGTCAATCAAAGGTACCTAAACCACATAAAATGGAACTGGAGTTTCATCAACATTAGTTCAAAAATAACCATGCAAAGACAGATAAAGAACTTTCTCCAAATCTCAACTGGGCGATAGGGTTAAAACAACCAATGACGAAATGTCTCATCCAAAAAGGGTAATCTATCTTTTTTTTTGAGGTGCCAGCTGACCTCCTGTTGCTTCCAGCACTTTCTGATCTTATTTCAGAATTCCAGATTTTCTTCTTGCCTCACATTCTAGCATGAGACATATCTCTCCATTTGCCTCCTCCTCATTCCATCACATTCTTTTAAACAGACAGCTGGAACCATTGTAAACTTAAGTTGTTGCCGTCAGTTATTTCTGCTGTAACATGTTCTGGGCATAGAATTTCTGAGCAGTTAACCAGAGCGTTTCTTTATATGTATCACGATTGCCTTTAGCACTCTCTTGATAATATTGTGCTGCACTGCAGTCAGCTGTCAATTTACCTCATAAGCCTGCAAAGCTACTGAAAACAGTAAACAGTACCTCAAAATGTCTATCTTCTGTCAGCCCTTATTTTATTGCAGTCATCAGCTGTGGAGGGATATTTTTATTCAGCAGCAGACCAGCAACAGGCTAAAAATAATTGAAAAACAGTGGTTGATATGAAACTTGTCTGCAACTTACCTTGCTTTATTCAATGGTGTAATGGGACGCAGCTAGAATTGAGGAAAATGTTTCACAAAATAGGCTGCGATACTTGTTGAAAGGTCCAGTGGGGTCCGTGCTAGAGTATCAAAGTTCATGCACAGATTTGCCCAATGGCTCGCCTTATGCATGTTGCAGCAACTGTGCTGTAGTAGGTGATTGTTAAACTTGTACCTGAACCTCTTGCAGCAAGAAACAGAGCTCTAGCTTAATGAGATAAAAACAAAAAAACTGCGGATGCTGGAAATCCAAAAAAAAACAGAATTACCTGGAAAAACTCAGCAGGTCTGGCAGCATCGGCGGAGAAGAAAAGAGTTGACGTTTCGAGTCCTCGTGACCTCTTGAAGGGTCATGAGGACTCGAAACGTCAACTCTTTTCTTCTCTGCCGATGCTGCCAGACCTGCTGAGTTTTTCCAGGTAATTCTGTTTTTGTTCTAGCTTAATGAGAGTATCTTCAGGGGAAATGGCATGTAATGATTTGCTGCCAGCAACTCTAAGTAGGCTTTCGGAACCGACACAGAGTGTTAAAGTCTAAGCAACTCCAGTATTCCATATATAAATGTGTAAACATGTGTTATTAGTTGCTGACAGCCTCTACTACGATCTTCTGGGGAACTGACAAGACTGGCCACATCTCTGACCTAATGTGAAAAATACCTTTTCAGCTCAGCTTTGTTTTTCCACGGTCCAAAGTGGATTTGGCACTTGGAATCATAGAAGGGTTACAGCACAGGAGTCGGCCATTCAGCCCGTCACGTCCATGCTGGCTCCCTGCAAGATCAATTCAGCTGGTTCCACTCCCTTGCCTTTTCCCTGTGACCCTGCAAATGTTTTCTCTTCAGAGAAGTGTCCACATCCCTCTAGAAAGCCACGATTGAATTTGCCTTTAGCATATCCTCAGGTACTAGGTTCCAGATCCGAAATAAAAAGTTTATTTCCTCATGTCGGGCTTTCTCCTTTTGCCATTTCCCTTAAGTTAGTGTCCTCCGCCGATGGGAACAAATTCACCCCATCTACTGTCCAGGCCCCTCATGATTTTGTCACCCCTATCAAATCTCCTCTCAGCTTTCTCTTCTCTAAGGAGGACAGCTCCAGCTTCTCCAATCTATCCACATAACTAAAGTGCCCCGTCCCTGGAACCAGTCTCATAAATCTTTTCTGCACCCCCTCTAATGCCTTCACCTCCTTCCCTAAATTGTGTTGCCCAGAAGTGGACACAATACGCCAGTTGAGAACAGTCCAGTGTTTTATAAAGGTTCGGCATAACTTCCTTGATTTTGTACCCTACGCCTCTATTTATAAAGATCCAAGATCTAGTATGCTTTATCACTTTCTCAACCTGCCCTACTGCCTTCAACAATTTCTGCACATATGCCCCCAGGTTCCATTGCTCCTGCACCCCTTTAGAATTGTACCCTTTATTTTATACTTCCTGTCCTCGTTTTTCCCACCAAAATGTATCACATCACACTTCCCAAGGAAATTTCATCTGCTACATTTCCACTCATTTCACCAGCTTGCCTTTGTCCCTTTGAAGTCTATTACTGTCTTCCTAATGGCTCACACTACTCCCAAGTTTTGGGTCATCTGCAAATTTTGAAATTACGTTCTGTACACATCCAAGTCTCGGGCTGGGATTTTCCAGCCCTGTCATGGTGGGACCCACTGCTGGAGATTCGGTGGCCCAGTCAAAAGCCCATTGACTTTCAGTGCAAGCGGATGATCAGCTGACGAGCAGGGCCGGAAAACCCTTCCCAAGGTCATTAATATAGATCAAGAAAAGCAGTGGTCGTCATTCCAACCCCCTGGGGAACCCCATTATACACCTTCCTCCAGCCCAAAAACAAACGTTCGCCACTACCCTCTGCTTCCTGCCATGCAGCCAGCTTTGTATTCACGCTCCTGCCGTCCTATTTATTCCATGGGCTTTAACTTTGTTGACATGCCTGTTATGTGGCCCTTTATTAAACATATTTTGGGAAGTGTACAAGGCATCAACCATATTACCCTCATCAATTCTCTCCAATGCCGCATCAAAAAAATGGTAAACATAATTTACTGTTAACAAATGTGTGCTGGTTTCCTTTAGGTAATCCACATTTGCCCAAGTGAGTGTTAATTTTGTCCCAGGTTATTATTCTAAAAGCTTTACCATCATTAAGGTTAAGCTGACTGGCTCGTAGCTCCTGGGTTTATACTTGAACCCCTTTTGGAATGAGGGTGTAACATTTTAAACTCTGCAGTTTCTCTGGCACAATCCATGTACCTAAGAAGCATTAGAAGATTATTGCAAGGGCTTCCACAATTTCAACCTTTACTTCACTTATTATACTTTGATACACCTCGAACAGTCCTGGTGATTTATTAACCTTAAGTGTATCCATCCTTTCTAATAACTTCTCTTTATCAATTTTTATCCCCCTCTAGTGTTTCAACTACCTCCTCTTTCACTATGACTTTAGCAGCACCTTCTTCCTTGGTATAAACAGGCGCAAAGTATTCATTTAGTATCATATCCATGTCTTCTGCATCCATGTATAAATCCCCTTTTTGATCCATAATCCATCCTCCGACTACTCTTTTACCATTTGTATGCCTATAGAAGTCTTCTGTATTCTCTTGTATTTTAGCTGCCAGTCTCTTCTCATACTCCCTCTTTGCTTCTATTATTTATTTTCCACTTCCCCTCTTAATCTTCTATATTCAGCCTATTCTCACTTCTATTAACAATCTGGCATCTTTCATATGCACTTTTTTTGCTACATCTTGTTCTCTATCTCTTTACTTATTCAGGGAACTCTGCATTACTTTCCTGCCTTTCCATGTAATGGGAATGTACCTCAACTACACCCAAACCATGCCCTCTTTCAAGGCAGCCCATTGTTTCATTGCAGTTTTGCCTGCCAATTTTGATTCCAAGGTAAGTGCTTTTCTTTAAAAAAGTCCCTGCGTGAAACAGATTCACTTATGCAGATGTGAATTAATCTGTCCCTGCATCCATTTTAAAGTTTAAGGGACAGAAATTCACAGGTAATCATTTTCAAGCTTGCAGGAAACAGGAATTATTTCTGTAATATAGTTATTTCCAGCTCCCAAGCTTATTTCCAAATTATTTACATTGTAAAACTTGCATTTTAACCACTTATTATATTGGTGGGCTGTTCCTTCTCCCATGGCTTTGTTTGCTGTGCCATATCACTTCAGTCTTTCCCCTCATTTTATCTATTACGATGACGATTATGCTTCAAAAAGTACTTCATTGGATGCAAAGTGCTTTGGGATGCCCTGAGGTTGTGAAAGGCGCTATATAAATATAAGTCTTTGTCTCTTCCTCTCTTTCTTTCCTGCTCTGGCTGGGATTTTCCAGCCCCACTGTGGTGGGATCTTGCTAAAGGGAACAACGAGCCAGCCAAAAGTCCATTGACTCTCGGCGGGACCAAAAGATCCCGGTGGTGGGCAGGGATGGAAAATCCCGGCCTCTCTTTCTTCCTTTCTCAACAGTAACTGTCCTATCACTCGAGTTTATTAGATTGAGACTGGCATCTGGGGAGTGAAATCTGGACAAAGGTCCACTACCAATGTACCTTATTACTGTAGAGAGCTTCACACTTAGGTAGCTGACTTTTAGTGTTAGGATGGAGCATGTGGGATGTGTCTGACTTTTACTAAGATTAAAACCATATGCGCCCTTGTAAAGAAGGTCTGGAAAGCAGTGCATTTTTTTTTGTTTGGGGTACATCCCAATTAGCTCCATGACCCAGGGTTCTGTACTCTACAGGCATTACCCAGAGACACACACCAAGACAAACATCAGGACTGGAGGACTATCAACTCGGTGAAAGATGCTCTTTGGCCTGCACAAAATTTGCTGGTCTTCCAATGCGTGGAGCTGTCCACAACTGAGTGTTGCAGATTGGAACATTCCAAGGTTCAGGACTACCCACTCAGGGACTCGCTGAAGCTTGGGGCAGCCACCGCAAAGGCTCAACGGGGAAAGGCCACAACCTAAGGCCCTCCCACCATTTACACATGTTCAAGCCTCTTAGTGCTGCTTGGAATGTATACACCGGGAAATGTTTGATATGAAATGTAAGTATACATGGTAAATGTAACCTGTAATTGTAACTGTAATGAGAGTCCGTCAGAGTGCCAGATACTGTACTGAAAGATATTGAACTGTTCTGAACTTTATATAAGGCTCAATTTGAACTGTTATGTACTTTTATAAAATTTATGAATAAAGTATACTTTTTGGGAAAAAATATAGAAGGTAAGCATTAAAGGTGCCCAAGAGATTGATTGGAGTCATATTAGGTCCTGTGTTAATTCAGAACCGTGCAAAATGTTCCTCTGGTATGTTTTTACATCATCTGGTTTCAGCATTCTTGTCAGTCGGAACAGGACCCAGTTCCAGGCCCACTACACGATTTACATATTGATGCATAAACAACTCCTTTGTACTGGCAAGGAATGATCAGTGTAATCCTACAGTCTGTATTTCAATAAAATAGTGACATTCATCGGAGTGATGTTTTTTGACAATCTGTGCAAGAACAAATTGTCACAAACTGACTGATTAAGTCTAAAGCTTAAATGAAGAGATTGAAACATGTCACAATGGCAGTTTTACCATTTGTTTAGAGGTATAGTCCATCATATATGTTTTGATTACACAACAGCTTCTCTTGGACGTCATTTATTCATTTGTGTGCCCTGGGACTAATTTCCTACTCTACTTAGTCTGTAGAGCTGCCTCAATTAATGCACTGAAAACAGTATATTTTAATAATGAGTCATTTGGCTAGCTTTATTTTATCTCAGTACCTTGTTAGTCCTATAATTAAAAAATACATTTTACAATTTGCAATACAAGGAACTTAAGTGTTGCTAATAGCTAGATGTTTCATAGCATATCAAAATAGAAAAACAAATATATATATATATATATACACATATATATATATAGCCTGAAGGATCAATTGGTGCAGTTTTCTGCTACTTTTGCCTTGGTTAACGAAAATGATAACACAGCTCCAGAGTGAATTCCGATTTGAATCCCGAATGGAGTGGAGTGAGACCCAAAGAGAAAGGCTGCCTCAAACCACTTGAGTTTAAAACCAGGTAAAGTCTAAATCTAACTGCGGGATCAAACCAGGATATCAAATTACTCAGCTGGTCGGTTATACTTCCTGGACATTCTCTAAATTTAAGCAGAGTCTTTTTAAGAAAAAAATATTCCTTGAAACCAAACTTTTCCTGCCTGCACTCTCTAAGTATGCTGCTGGCTGGTGAGCGGCACCTTTGTACATTCCCACATAGAGGTCTTTTTTGATGGTCATATCTTTTAGTAGAGGTCTTGCCAGTTGTGTGTTTCCCTCGGCACCGAGGGACCTCTGAGTGGTCAATGTGAGGTAACCACAGCAACAGGGTCAAGAAGCTAGAAATATTAACTTACCCTGCAAGAACACCTTAAACTGTATGCTATTGCCAGTAATTGTTTTAACCCCTGCTGACATAATCTTAAGATGGTGGACAAATGTCCTGGAAAAGGGTAAACCACTTCAGATGGGAAGCAATGATGTGCTTTCTGTGTTTGCAATGGCCTACACTACGGGCGTCTACCTAAATAAGGTTGTCAACATCATTTGGATGTATTTCTGGAGCCTTAAACTACCCCCAAACTCCTGAAATTGGTCCATCTACCAGGCAGCCTGCCTTCCCACACCAATTGAAAAGCAAACAGGTACTTTGATATCTGATTGGATTCTTCTTGACTGTCAGTCAAACAATGCTTTTCCCCCCAATCTACAATATTTTTTATAATTAATGGTTGAAATTGCTCGAAGAAAATGAAGAAGAAGCACTTTTTCCAATGCTCCTCTGATGTTTCCCCTGGGTCTGCTCACAGCAGTATGCTGGAGATTAATCTTCAATTCCTGATGACTCCAGGACATTCCTGGGGTGTTGGCAACCCTATGCCAACATCATGCGAGCTCTGTCAACTCTTTTGAGGGTGAAAGGTAGTTTTCTTTTAATCTATAAAACAACAACATTCTAAGCGTTAGTAAAATCACCTTTTAGGACCATGTTCTATGAAATGCTCATTGTAAAATTTGACCTTCATGACTTATAATATTGGCAGCAGGTTTGAGTCGGAAAGTCAAGAGCCTGGCCGTTGATTTACAAGGTATCAAACTTTCCAATCAGTGATATGGGTGTAAATGCTGCTGCCATGTTGCCAACATATGTTGGCCCAATATAATATTTAAATCCCATTAAAAGAGTCCCATGCTAAATTCCATGTCTTCAGCCAGACCTCTGCATGAGCTTCACTCAAATGGGCCCTGGGAACTGGTTTGTTCTTTGGAGTGGTGGCAGGGAGAACGGGGTGGAATCCCACACTTCAGAGGAGGAGTAGGAAAGTGCTGGGGGACCACAAAAGGCAGGTGCAATGACTCATGAGGTGTGTTGGCCACATCTGTTACTACCCCAGGAATGGCTCTAACAGACTCCTTCACATCTATCTGAACATCTCAGAGCAGAACTATCTTTGCTGCCTTTACTTCATAAGACACATAATTGCAGCATCTACTGCACACTGATCTGCAGGCACAACCTGAATCCCTCCTGTACAATTGAACGTTCATGCCATATCATCCTTCCTACTAATTAAGGGGACATGAATCACATCACACACATTTATTAATTGAATAACAATACTATATTTGTGAGGTGCAACTTTTTTATTGCTTTGAGGAATGAAGACATCAGTTGGACAGACTAAAAACAAAAAAACTGCGGATGCTGGAAATCCAAAACAAAAACAGAATTACCTGGAAAAACTCAGCAGGTCTGGCAGCATCGGCGGAGAAGGAAAGAGTTGACGTTTCGACAGAACTTATATTTTGGGTAGAAGGTAGAAGCGGGCCATCCGAGGTTGGGCGACTATCAGGTTGGAAGCTGTGGGAGGGAGATCCCCAGAGGAGATGAGGTCACTGACAGTCCTGGAAACAATGGCTCGATGTTCAGTGGTGGGGTCATGGTCCAGGGAGAGGTAGGAGGAAGTGTCTGTGAGTTGACGCTCAGCCTCCGCGAGGTAGAGGTCAGTGCGCCGGACAACAACAGCACCACCCTTGTCAGCGGGTTTGATGACAATGTCAGGGTTGGACCTGAGAGAATGGAGTGCAGTAAGTTCAGAGAGAGAGAGATTAGAATGGGTGAGAGGAGCAGAGAAATTGAGACGACTAATGTCGCGCTGACAGTTCTCAATGAAAAGATCAAGAGAAGGTAAGAGTCCAGAGGGAGGGGTCCAGGTGGAGGGAGAATATTGGAGGTGGGTGAAAGGATCCGTTGAACGGGGAGAGGACTCCTGCCCAAAGAAGTGAGCCCGGAGACGAAGACGGCGGAAGAAGAGTTCAGCATCATGCCGAGCCCGAAATTCATTGAGGTGAGGGCGTAAGGGTATGAAACTAAGTCCTTTGCTGAGCACTGAACGTTCAGCATCGGAGAGGGGAAGGTCAGGGGGTATAGTGAATGCACGGTTGGGGCTGGGATTGGAAGATGGGGTGGGGACGGAGGGACAGGCAGGGGTGGAGTGTCCTAGATGGGTGTTGGTGTCGATGAGTTGTTGGAGCTTGTGTTCCTTAGCACTTGAGAGAAAGAGAAAAAGTTTCTTGTTGAGGCGTCGGATGAGACGAAGAATAAAATGAAACTAGGGGCGCGCGCAGCTTTGAAAAAGGGTATGGCGGTGCTGCTGGAGGGAGAGGTCGAGTGTGTTCATATGGCGGCGCATGGCACTGAGTGTGGATCTCAGAATGTGACGGGAACAGCAGTCCGAGAAACGTTTTATGTCCCGGAGATACCTGTAATCCTGGGTGGGTTCGAAACACGAGGGGTGGAATTTCAGTTGAAATCCATGTGGGGTAAGTCGGAGATGGGGACAGTCACTGAGAAAGCAGATATGGCTGTGAAAGCGGGTTTTAGTAAACACCTTGTCAAACACCAGGAGAGAAATGGAAAGCAATGAAGGTGAGCAAGGCAAAAGAGAGATACGGAAATCTTGTCGCAGAGACGAGCAGAACTTCTTCAAGGAGGTAGGCATTTCTTGAAGAGCAGTGGCAGTCAATTAAACACAGAGATAAAAACAAAAAAACTGCGGATGCTGGAAATCCTGCTGGAAAAACTCAGCAGGTCTGGCAGCATCGGCGGAGAAGAAAAGAGTTGACGTTTTGAGTCCTCATGACCCTTCGACAGAACTTTAACAGTTGGACAGGCTCCTCAGCTGTCACAGGGCTCTCTTCATTGAAAAGAGTCACATATGGTAGCCATATGGGCATTGGGGCTCTTGTTTATAAACACCAAAGTTATCACTATCAGAAAGAGTTTTCAGTCAATTAATGTTCAGATGATATCTGACCACAGAAATATAATTGTACACATCAGTTGCCATTATCCTGGAACAGCCACAATGTCATTGTTGTCCAGCGATGTTAGATTAGAAGGAAGGGGTGTGAGAAAAAAGTTAAATCAGAGGAAGCAGTCAGGAAATATAAAAGGAGTTTGATGAAACTGGCAAAAAGGCAGGTCAGTGGTAGAAAAAATTCAATGAGGACAAGTGTTTATTTATTCTTTCATGGGATGTGGGCATTGCTGGCTATGCCAACACTTATTGTCCATCCCCAGTTGCCCTTGAGAAGGTGGTGGTGAACTGCCTTCTTGAACCACTGCAGTCCATGTGGTGTTGGTACACACACAGTACTGTTAGGAAGGGAGTTCCAGGATTTTGATCCAGTGATAGTGAAGGAACAGAGAAATAGTTCCAAGTTAGGATGGTGTGTGGCTTGGAGGGGAACTTGCAGGTGGCGGTGTTCCCATGCATTTGCTGCCCTAGTCCTTCAAGGCAGGAGAGGTCACAGGTTTGGAAGATGCTGTTGGAAGAGCCTTGATGAATTGCTGCAGTGCACCTTGTAGATGGTACATACTGCTTACACTGCAAGTGTAAAATATTAGATATTGGAAGGAAATAAATTGATGTTACAGGTACAGTATGGATGGTGCAGAAATAACTAAGATTGAAGTTGAAAGAGTCTGGGGTAGTGATAGTTATCATATTTAACATGGTCAACAACTATAAATCATAAAATGAATGGAATAATTAATTATTTCAAGGGATTGGTTGACAATAAATTGGAAGGTGTGCTACTCAGCTTCCAGCTCCAGTACTGGGCTCAATGTTAATCAAAAGACAACAGGGGAACCTCCAAACCATGCATGGAAGAGATATGAGGCTGATTCCTGACATCAAAGTATTACAGTGCAAGGTAACACAAGCTTTGAAAGAGACAATTGAGAGGAGACTACATAGAAATACACATGACATTGAATGGTATAGATAACAACTTTCAGTTACTTTTAATATAATACATTCCAAGGTGCTTCACGGGAATGACTATATTGACATAAGGAGACAAAAGGACGGGTAGCCAAAACCATACTCAATGAAGTAGGTTTCTAACAGCACTGTGGGTGTACCCACACCACAGGGACTGCAGCGGTTCAAGAAGGCAGCTCACTGCCACCTTCTCAAGGGCAATTAAGGATGGGCAATAAACACTGGCCCAGCCAGCGATGCCCACATTTCATGAAAGAGCTTTTTAAAAAGGGGCATCTTAAAGGAGACTGGAGAATTAGAAAGGTGGAGATGTTTAGGGAGAGATTTTCAGAGGTTACAGCCCTGCGCTGAAGGCCCAGTTACCAATGGTGAAGTGATGAAAATTGGGGGTGCACAACAGGCCATAATTGGATGGACAAGGAGTCACATAGCGACTTAGGGCTGAAGACAATTACAGAGATGGGGGAGGGGTGGTGAGGTCATGGATGGATTTGATAACAAGGATGAGAATTTAAAAACGGAGGCTTTGCCAGAACGGATATTGTTAAAGGTTATCGAGCACATGGTTAATGGGTGAACAAAACCTTGGTCAGCAGTTGCACACAGGTGAGTTGGGAGATGAACAGCAGATCAGATTAATCCAGAGCACTCTTTCAAGGGAGAATAAAAAAAACAGGGAACAATAGGTTAAATTTGATGAAATTAAGGACATTTTAGGGACTGTTTGTTTACTCACGGAATGATGTACTTTCGAGAATGGTGTTTGGGGTTGGAGGGTGAAGGTAAAAACCTTGGATTTAACCATTACACATTTAGATAACTTGATAAGGAATTTGTATGGTTTCTCTATTTGCTTGTTGGACCAAGATGAAACAAATAGTTGAGTTTATCTTGTGTGTGTCACATTTTAATCCGAATCTAAACAGCTCGCTAAAATAAAAGATGCTCATTAATCAAATCTATGTTATAAAATTGTCTAATTTTCTCTTGGCTAATGTGACTTGCATGAGTTTTATCAAATAAAATGGAATACTCCGGGCATCTGAAAGATTTTGCAAACATGTATTTTTAAAATAATGGGCACAAAGGGAACAGTTATTACCCTTGTCCTGTAGAGGTCGCTTTTATCTCATCATTATGTTTCAGCCTCTCTTTAGGAATCAAACGGACAGCAAAATAAAATCCGGAATCAATTATTTCAGAAAATTACACCTTGGGAGATATATGACATTCGTTTCAGAAATATCACTTTTTTAACATGTCTTGTGAAAAGTAATATGTGAAAAAACTAACGTGCAACAAAAGTTAAAACAGGCAAAAAGTAATGATATCCATTTAAAAAAAACGCTTTTTAAATTGATTATAAACAGCAAAATGTAACAGGAATTAAAACTTTAAAGTTTAGCACTAGCACATTGTAAGAGTGTTTTATAATAAAAACGATTGAAATGCAAACAAAATAACGGGGCAAATGTTCTTCAGCATACAGACTACAAAGTGAGACCTCTGAATAAACGAGCAGAAACGCATCAATTGACTACCTGAGAGTGGATGGACTTTCCTAAGAAATGGGCGCTGACGAACTCATAAAAATCGGGAGGTTGGACAATGGAGAAGGTAATGTCGAAAAGGCTTGAGACGTGATTTCAAATTCAGCAGAGCTCTGTTTAGTATGATTAATTCTCGAGAAAGGTCGCTTCGTTGCAAGCGATAAAAGGGAAAATAAAATCAATAAACTCCCTCGTGTTTGTTTACTGTTTAATGCATTCGATGGTGCCTGCAAGTGTCTCACTTTCCTTTCACCAGAACACCAAGACTGAGACTTCGGGACCTCTTGGGGCTACGAAAACGAGACACCTTCTACCATTGTGTGTGTGTGTGTGTGTGTGTGTGCACTTTTTAATTATTACAGCTTTGCAGTGTTCCTGTCACTTGCAAAGTTGCCCCTGTAAATATGCACATTGTTCTCATTGTACAAGGAACGAGTCAGCATTAATTCGACTGCTGTCTGCTGTACAGAGTTAGAACTCGGTTCTGCTGACCCTGATCTTTAGTGGCCGGTCTTGGTCAATGAAGGAACAGCTCAACCATGTGTTCACCAAAGGTCATTTTTCTTTATCCCATGCCACGTAAAATTAGACTGATTAGGGGTTTTCAAAGCTAATTTCTTGCTGACTGCAGTGTTCGGAAATCTGTAAAGCCCGAGAATTATAATCTTTCATAGGAAGTGGTCACAGCGGATCAAATTTAAATTGACACATCTCCATCCTTGAATGTTCCTGCTTTAAAGGCAGCATTAAACCTCAAAAAATTGCGTCGACTTCACTCCAATAAACGCCTTCCTTTTAAACCTAAAACCTGCTTCTTTGGAAAAGTTTACACGCGTCGGGTTACAGTTATCTGCCCCTTTTACCAGCCCCGCTCCTGGATCGGTCATTTGTCCAGGAAACTGATTTTGAAACCGACGAGAAAATTACCTCGAAAGCGCTGTAGTTAGGGACAGAAAACGATGAGGTAACAGTCCCAGCTTTGAGCAATCAGCTCAAAACAGTCGTGAATCACGTCTGCAAATTGGAAATTAAAGAAATCTCCCGTTTTAATGAGAACCGGGGAGGGGGGGTGGACAGAAAAAAACGTCCAGGAAGATCGTATCCATTCTCTATTTCGTTTAATTTCTCGTTCAGTCTATGTCAGGTATGAATCCTGGCCGCTCAGGGAGTTGTGCTGAATTCTAACATCTCTACAGCCCAGGCAGCTGGTGCATGCTGATGAAACTGACAAGCAGCGACCAGATCCTTCAGGGACGTGTCGAGACAAGATGGACCTGTTCACAAAATGTGTCTTTTTATTTGTTTGCCCGCTGATCTGCCACAAATGCTGGAGATGGAAAAATTAACATGTTCTTTCACTCTTGTCGATTACCTTCACTTTCTCTGAAAGTTAATGATGCCTTTGTAGAAAACACTTTTTTTTAAAAAAGCCCTCTTATTGTGCATTGTTATCTGCAGTTTGCAGTGTTCCTGCGAATTAATGATCAATTTAACCATTTATATATATGTGTGTGTGTGTGTGTGTGTGTGTGTGTTTACGTTAAATACACATTTACTCGCAGTGTGATTGGTTAATGTTTATTGCCTGTTAAGAACCAAATATCCAGATTGCAATGCTCACAAAGATCCTTAACAAGTGTCGTGCTGGTCAACGGCTCGTGAATGCACTCTTGACTAAATAAATGACAAAATTATCTACTTGCATGGTCAATGAGTAACTGTGATTTTATTAATGAATTAACGATGGAAATTATTTATTGACAGAGCATTTTTGGTAGAGCATGACTGAAAGTGATGGAAGATTGAATAGGAAATATGTTCCACTGGTTAAAACAAATGTCCTTCCCACTTCAGCAATAAAGATAGAACCTCATTTCCAGCATCCGCAGTGTTTTTTTTTCGCTTTTATTTTTGTTTTATCCATTAGGAGGAGCTTAGTCACTTAACATTGCCGAGTGTGACTTGCGACCTTCCCCGAGCGAGCAAGCGCGCGTCAGACCCGGACACAAATGAGTATACTGTAGGTGTCAGTGGCTACTTTAGGAAAAACGCTCAACGAAACATTTCACTTCCTTTGCTGACTTTACCTCCTCCCTGAGTTCCTGTCAACGAGTCAGCAGCATTCAACCCGTGCAGTCAAACGGTGTGTGTGCTGCACTTTATTTTTCATATTGTAACTGCCAACCTAAATAACTCTGAATTTGCGACCAGCCTCATATCAGTGAGATTAGTGCGTATTGGTGTGGGGGTGTGTGTGTGTGTGAGAGGGGGGGGGGGGGGGGGGGTGGGGGGGGGGGGGAGAGCGCGATAGACCCACAACAGTAGCACAAGATTGTGCATCCTGAGGCCATGATGTTGTTGTCTGACTGAAGAAGCGTGTGCTTGAAGTGTTGGCGGGATAACTTAAAAAGCAAGTTAAAGCCTTTATCCCTCAGTTTCTGGCTTGTTCCGCAAAGCGGTGCAGTTCTAATTTCTCGCCCGCGACTCAGCTGCTATTGCTCCATCTTCCGACCGACGACAATTCCGCACACCGGGAAGGCCGCGATCTGTGCGGCTGAGTGTGCAAAAGCCGTATGATTTGTGCCTGCTGTGGCGCGGGTTAAATGTGTGCTGTTTTTATTTACTGCTTCTGTCGATATGGTGAACGCTGCCTGCTTTGTCAGACCCACCTCGGGTCTTCATCTGCATATCTGCGGTCAACACGGCTTTTATTTTTAATATCCCTTCCACATGAATTGAAATGCAAGTTCTGGAAGTGCCCTGGCTTCAATTAAAAGCAAACACAATTACAGTGGGTCGTGCTTGGAATACAAGTTCGACACTTGCATCTATTAATCATGAAATCTTCCCGGACGCTATTTAAATGAACTTCAAGTTTGACTGTCAGCTGCAGTGGGAGCTTTAAGCCATGTTTATTCACAGCTCCTGATCTCACAATGTGCAGCCCTGTTGTCTAAAGGACACTCGTTTTTTTTGGGCCACATATAAACAAGCCGACCCTCTCCAATCTAATCATTCCGTTATTGGAAAGCAAAAAGTAACACTTGTATAGGGGCGGGTGGACGGATGGGGTGGGGGGAAAGACTTGTTGAAAAAAGGGATCTGTGAAACTTTTCTGTCCTAACTGTCAAATTAGGAGCATCAAACATGTTTCATTTTTGGGGATTCCCCCCGCCCCCATCCCTTGACTAAATTTAAACGACTTGTCGCACTTAACCAGCCGCTGCTGTATTCCCAATACCTTAAATTGTGAGGCTGTTGCAATGAGCAGTTTTATCCAAATCTCGGAACTCCAAACAAAAGCTGTTTGTGCAAGACCTGGCGTTCTACAAGCTGTCCCATTGGAGATTGGAAACTGCGATTAGGCTTTGTCAAGGACAATAGCAAACGGACAAATTGAAGCCGTTGTCTCAGAGTCTCTGAATTTTAAATGATCTTATTGATCTATTATTTGTGTGTGTGTGTGTGTATGTGTGTGTGTATGGCCATCGCCGTTTCCGCACTCGAAAGGCTGGCAAATTCTTTATGTTGAAATGTCATTTGTGGCCACCGTTTTATCTAATAAACCATTAAGATGGGGGAAGGAAAGTAAATATCTTTCATTTTGACTGCAAATTAAATTTCATTTGACTTGGGTTTTTTTTTGCGTGTGTGTGTGTGTGGCCGGGATGATTACCCCCTCTCCGCACTGTGAAAACCAGCAATTTGGGATCAGCTCCCCCGTTTAATTCGAGAGAGGGGACAAGGCTGCACTGTAAACAATTTGCTCCTTCTGTGAGCATGTCGTTTCGTTTCTGCCTCAAACTTTCCCCCCTGAACCACGTCTCTTCCCAGCAAGGTGTATTTCAAAGCAACACTTGCACACTTAATTGTGGTCACCGGAGGATCAGAGAGCGGATTTGCACAAGGGAACAAAAAACAAAACTGGTGTAAATTCTATTGTGCTGGTGCTGACCGCATGAATGCCATTTGATTCCTATGCTACACAGAATATCTGCACATTCCGGAATCGATCTTGTGCAGTTATTTGCTTGATTCGATTGTGTGTGTGTGTGTGTGTGTGTGTGTGTGTTAATCGTTAAGAAAATGCCTTGGCCGAGGTACAATTTCCATACGGAGGGCCACTAACCGTAAAAAAAAGTCTGACCTATTTGTTCTGTCCTGGTGTGTTTTTAATAACTTTGGTATTTCTTTGTGTTTCCATATAGAATGACAGGGGTGGGGGCGGGGTGGGGGTGGTTGTGTATTGTTTAATCCCTAGGTCTGAACAGAGATTTCTCGAATTAAAGACTTACTTTAATCAGTAAAGTTGCGTGTTTTCCCCCTGTTATTAGGGAAGCCTTCAATATACAACTGAATGGGGAGCAATTCGTCCCACCGATATATTGGTGATGTAAGAGTGACTAATATGCAGGATCGCTCTAAGATCTAGGTAGACACACACATACCACCCTTGCTAAACCGAGGGCGTGGGGGGGGGGGGGGGGGGGGTGCACAGTGTATAAGGAATCTATTGTAGCTCCAAAGTTGATCTGCTGATTTCCTCCTGATGTTTAGCAATGATGCTGTCAACGCATTGAGAGTGGGGAAATGAACTGCTTTAATTTATTGGATGTCAGTGGGATGAGGGGCGTTTTCAGTTTGACTGGAGTGTAAGTTTGGGGGTGGTGGGGGTGAAGGTTAACATTCCGGAATCTGCTCCACGGCTCTTCTGATGATGTTCGGTGGGGAGATTTCCAATACCTGAGCCACTGCCGCCTGGCAAGTTGATCTCTCTCGGTTCCCACTGCAGGCTGCAGTTAAGCAGATGGGAGAAGCGATTTATGGTCAACTTGCCCTCGTTTTGGCTTGGCAGGGCTCGCTGTGTCCAGCGCTGCTGGGTCCGAGAAGGAGCGTCTGTGCCTCCCCCCTCCCTCCCTCCCTCCCTCCCTCTCTCTCACTCACTCGGTGCGAGTAGGAAAGGGGGTGCTATTTGATATATTCCTGGCTGGAAAGTTAATTGCTCCGCCCCCGGGATACCGTGTGACATGTCATTTCTCCTTTTGATGTTTATGTGTGTGTTATGTGTGTGTTTGTCCGACAGTGTTTCTCCTTCCCTCCGCTCCTGTATAGAGAAATAACAATAATAATAACTTCAGCGGGTCAGTGGTGGACTGTAAGGACAGGAGACAACTTTGGCCAGCCACAGAACCCACCTTGAGTTATTTTTTTTTTGTTCATGAGCGTGTGTTGATTTTTATTTTGCTAAGAGGAGAACACCGTGGGGAATTTGTCTGTCTGTCTCTCTCTCTCTCTTTTCAATTTCTCTATGTGCCAGCGACCATGGCCGTCCCGGTTGCTCTGATGCCACCAGCCCCGGTGAATCAGACTCCAATCTCGGCCCCTTCATCCTCCTCCTGCTCCTCCTCGTCGTCCTCCTCGTCGTCCCCCGCGATCTCCTCGATCTCGGCTTCCTCGGCGGCTGGAGCGGCAGGGTCGACAGGGCAGAGTCTGTTCCGGGCGGACGGCAGCAGCAGCGGCGGCGGCGGCGGCGGCGGCGGCAGCAGCAGCAACAACAACAACAACAAGCCGGTTTATTCCACGCCGTCCCCGGTGGAGAACACCCCGCAGAACAACGAGTGCAAGATGGTCGAGCTGCGAGGGGCTAAGGTGGCCTCGTTCACCGTGGACGGACACGAGCTGATCTGCCTGCCGCAAGCGTTCGACCTCTTCCTCAAGCACCTGGTCGGCGGGCTGCACACCGTCTACACCAAGTTAAAGAGGCTGGATATAACGCCCGTGGTCTGCAACGTGGAGCAAGTTCGCATTCTGAGGGGGCTGGGCGCCATCCAGCCCGGGGTCAACCGCTGTAAGCTCATCTCCAGGAAGGACTTTGAGATCCTCTACAATGACTGCACCAACGCCAGGTAAGAGGTGCCAAGCAAAGCAGGCAGGGGAGGGCAGAGAGAGGAGAGGAAAGGAGAGGGAGGGAGGGAGTGGGGTGGGGGGTGGGTGGGGTGGTGGTGGTGGTGGATAAGAGTGACCAGTGCACGGGCTGGAAACCATGGCCAGGCGCAAGGTTGGGGGGGGCGGGGGGGGGGTGCAAGATCAGCCTCCACTTTTATCAACTCGCCCCTTCGCTGCCTCCGCACCACCCCTGTCAACTTGCCCCCCATCCACCCATCTACCCAGCCAGCCAGCCAGCCAGCCAGCCAGCCCTGCCAAGTGAAAGTTTTTTTGCACTCTTATTTTTCGAAGCAGCCCCAATATTAACGTTCAGCAAAAGCCAGAGCGAAGTTTTATTTTTAAAAGTCTGTGACACGTTGGGGATGTTGTGTTTCTTGTTGTTATCCTTCACTCACGAACCCCCGAGTATCTTCAATACCTTAAATTGTGAGCATGTCGTGACGAGGAGTGACAAAGATTAAAGTTTAGGTGGCTCCCCTAGATTGTACTCCCCCACCCCCACTCTCTCCCCACCCTCAGAACAACCCCCAACTCTTCTCCAATCGGACGCTTTCACTCTGAAAGCGAGAGTTTCCAAACGGGAGTTTAAGTCCCTCTCCCCGGCGATTTCACTGCACCCTCGGTAGGTTCAACCAGCTCTGGGCAAACCCCGTCAAAGCCTGCCCCGGGGTTTCTGTGGCTGCGGGTCTGTACTCATTCTAACGCGCCACCTGTTCGGTCTCTCCGCCTTTCCTCGTCTGTGTAACCAGTCCTGGCGACTAACGTATCATTACTGATATATTGATATATGCACGTTTAAAAAGACACGCTCCTGGGGTTTAGTTCTTCCAGATTACAGAATACATCAGGCTCAGGCTGCGGATCTCGCCGGTTAACACCTGCTGATCATGTCAGAGAGCCTAAAGTGAGGTGATATTGGCGATCCCACTAGGCAGTGCAAGTGCCTCTGCTCGGATAGGAAGGGTATATAGTAACCAGCAGTGATCTATTTTTAGATGGGATCCACCTGAGTGGATTTTCTGAAAACTTCGACCCGATGTTGAAAGATTAAAGTTTAGTCAGAGACACTCTTCCGATCCAAGTGTCTGCATTTGCTTTAAACCTCATGCTGTTGTGCGAGGGACAAGCTCAGTCTGCAGTCCTGAAACTTCGCAATAGTACAGTGCTCTTTAAAAATAAACTAACTTGTATCAAGTTTAAAGCAGAGTCAAACCCAAATGATAACTTTAGTCCCTGTGTGTGTGAGTGTGTGTGTGTTTCCCCTTCTAAACAAATAAGCTAAGTTATAAGAAAGGCTAAACAGGTGATTCTCAACCTATCTTACTGAGAATTTCACATTGATCTGTAGCTACTGTAGCGCCGATTCATTGTATCTCTCTCACACATGTGCCTTAGGACGATAAACTGTTCCATACAATTCCTTGGACAAGGGCGTATGTGCATGCAACTGCCCCCCGCCCCCACCCCAGCCCCACCACCCTCTAGACAGGCAAGACTAACTTTCATGTCAGCCCCTGTTCCAGGAAACCCAAAATTGCACACATGATGCATTCTATAGTTAATAAGCCTTGAAATCTTTCACAGAATATTGTCTCTACGGTTTTTTTTAGTCATCTCAATTCAGCCCTCCTAAGGTTCAATCTTACAAAAGGATTCAATGTATTACCAGCCCTTGGGTAATTATTAGTCACATCAGTTTAAAGGGAGATAAGGTGTAATTGGCAAAACCTCTTGCTTTTATACCCTACTACTAAACAAGAGATTTTCATGAATAGACATTTCAACTAATACATAAAAAAATGAGTGTACCCTCACTTACATGATGTGTTCTAAAATAACAGGCTGTACCAGATGGCTGCAAACAATTGTGCTTTTACACCGCCCGTTAATAGTTTTACTTTGATCTTTTTACGCTTTAGAATATATGGCACATCATTGAGTTCTTACATGTACGTTGTACTGTGCTCTTTAATGATCCATATCAATTTAAAAGAGAGTCTTGCTGTATCACATGTTGCAAGGGCAACATTCACAACACCCACATTGATAACTCATTCTTTGCCCTCATCAGGTTTCTGTTGATTTAAAGTAATCGAACCAGCTTCCGTGTTTTTTTTTCTGTAAGCTAACTTTTGCAACAACAGGCTGAATTCATATTTTAAAGGAATATTAGAGTTAAAATAACATCTGTTACCTACTATCACTTAGCCTGATATGTTTTAGTCTATCTGAAGGATCCATCAGTGAATTAGAAGTGTTGGTGTATTTTCTAATACAATGTAGTCCAGTGTTCAGAAGCATGATCTCATCCTATGAAAGAGTTACTTTAAAATATGTTACCTTGGCAACACCCTTGCTAAAAGCTATCATAGCTTTGTTATATGTAAGGTTAAATAGATTAATCTTAACCTATCTTACTGAGAATTTCACATTGATTTGAAGTTACTGTGGTATGGCTCTACTGGTTTTAAACTGAGAATTAAAAGTAAGGTTCTTTGTAGAAAGAAAATGTTGCATTACACAGTTTTAAAAGCAATCAAATCTTAGAGAACTTATACTCATCAGACAAGGTTACAACACCCTGTTTAGCCACCTTTGTCATTTAATACTCATTGATGCATAAAGAGGTGCAGAGTCAATCTACCCTTCAGATGGTCAAAACAGTTAATGCAGTGGAATTATTAAAATGCTTCATGGACCAGTGACTACTGTTTCAAAAACCACAACTTTACCCACCTCCTGTTGACAACAGTATTCACTTTTTTTGTTGTATATAACTTTGTGATTTCTTTAGATCCAGTGATAGAGCATAAAATGTTTACTGAATGAATGGGGAATCTTTATCCGCCATGAGTGCCACATGCATTACTTTATATGACAACAAACTTAACCTCAATGCAATAATATGGGATGTGATTGGTGCTAGCGAACACATAATTGATTGATGAAATATTTTTAAAATTATCATTTTAAATGTTCATAAAAAGATCTTATTATCACCGACTACAGCTTTATATCTTCATGATCATTAAATCTTTGGGTAGTCGAATGGCTCTGCAAGTTTTAAAGCAGTGTTGTACACAAGGACCCTCACATGGAATTGGTCTGTTTAGTATTTTAATATATGCCATTATTGGCTGTTACATTGTTAAAGTGCACAAATCATTTTTTAATCAGGGTTAATTTTTAACACCAGAGGTATAACACTTAAATTAGAACATTTTCTGGAATGATATAATCTTGTTCTAAAGCAATACATTATAGCATTGTTCAAATCGAATATTCTGCACACGTTACTTGAATAGATAAATGCATAATCAAAAGTATCAATATTCTTTGATCATGTATGTGAGCTTGAACAGAATGCATCATATGGTATTTAACTGGTGAAGCAAATTGTACACTACCCATTGATTGGGTCCAGAAATTATACTTTATTTAAGGTGCATAATATATATATTGTACAAGTTTTGTCTCATTAGTAAAGTGATATCCAAGGTTATTATACATATTGATATTAGTTCTTGACTTCAATACTATACATTTCCATGTGAACTATTTTTCTTTTGGTCTACAATTTTCAAATTATACCTCTTATGTATACAATAAATTCTAAGGAAGCCAAATTATATATTTGCTGAATTTCTGTCCTGAAACTTTCAGAATATCTTTAAACCCTTCACTTGGGTTCTCCATATAATTTCAAATTTATGAAGTTGATGTCTGGGACTTTGTAATGTCTCACATTACTGAGTAAATTGATAATCAATGCACAGAACAGGCAGGGACTATCCATATGGACTAACAAATGAAAATTTGTTTCCACATCATGTTTTGCTATTAAATAAATGTTACTGTTATCCATTATCACATCCTACATTATAAGCACAAGCATTTTATATCCTTTACTCACAAAAATAGTGCTGCATTATGATTTGAACAGTGAGGTATAAACATTTCAAATCCTTCTGCTTATCAAAAGTGTGCATGTTTTCTTCTTAAAAGCAATTTCTAAAGGATTACTTTGTTTAAAAGGGAAGGTGAACAATTTTAGTGAAAACCAAATCAAAGCAACACAATGTCCAGTGCATAGTGCATAAAGCCTAAGTAGGCACCAGAACAGGAGTTTCCCATTAAACAGATTTGATGGCATGAGTTGAACTTCTATGAGAAATGCATTATATTAAGTGGCAGACCACAAAGGGAAGATTTTTCATTATATCTAACTGAGGCTTACAGGTTTATCTAATTTTTCACGTGTGATCCAGTGTGTTGCTCAGATTTGTCATTCTACAAGGGAGAAGTGAAATAACATTCCATGGATTGATACGTGTAATGATACCCTGAAGTGTGTTACTCTTTCAAGCCTGCTAACTACACAGAGTCTGGTTTATTATAAAGGTGAATGAGGTAATAAACTAAAACAGAGATTTGTTTTTCATGTGCAACTTTTTTTTGCTGATAATGTGACCAGATGCTCTGTAGGTTTCCTGCGCTCAGTTCAGGATCTCAAAATGAGAAAAGGGGTAAGAAGGATATACTTGCGATATTAATGGCAGCATTATTGAAACGAGACGCTATATTTTATGCTGTCACTTGAATGCGACATAAATTGACATATTATTGTAAAACAGATATTGGAAGGGGAGCTGTGTTTATGATTAAAGAAACCACAACTGACATTGGGAAGCAATTAAGTCATAACTTTGAGTTACTGCTTGATCCCACATGCTGGAGTCTTATCTGATTGATAGCAACCCAGTTTGATGCAGGAACAAAGAATACCTTTTAAAATAATAAAGGTAAAATGAAAGTTTGGAAAGTTGAACTACAGAATAAACAAAACTTACTGCGGTTAAACTCTGAAACTGTCGAGCACACATAGGATATGAACAGCCATAATTTGTTAATAAGGACTATGATGCCCTGCTGATACAAAGCTCGTCATGCCAACAAATATTTGAACAGACTGAAGGACTGCCTTGCATAGTGAAGTCCTCTTTTATAATGTTTACTGGAGTTGACCTTAACTTATTCTCTGTGATTTCTGAAATAATCCACTTTATTGTTTCTTTTTGTGTCCAAAGTAAGCAGTTGCTTCCAGAAAGCGCAATGGGAATGTATCTGATGTCAAAGGATTTGCTTAATTCCTTTGGAACAAGCAAAGGTATTGCTACATTCCATATTTCAACTAAATGGGCTTTACAATAACATGCTTTGGGAACCATCATACCATGCGTAGGGAAAATGCGACGAGGAACATTGAGAGTGAAAGATTTCTGAGGTCTTGAGTCCAAAGAACTAAAGTGTCAGGAAGTTTTTACGTGACTTTTTTTTACTGAAGTTGAGCGAGGACCAAGTCCCTTAAAAGTTGCTTTCAGATTGTAGAACAAACATTTATTTTATAAACCCTAATAAAAGCTATCTGTTGTCATCAAAAAGCTGGAGTCTTAAGGGCCACGCTTTTGATCATATCAGCTGAGAATAATCAGCATCCACAATTTAATATACATACTTCCAAAGTCTGATCATTTCAAAGTGAAGTGCATTTAGATTAGAATCAGCACTGGAACAATAATGAGGTATTGAGCAATAGGGGAACTGTAATTCTGACATAATACTTGTAATAAAACTCTACGTGTGTGTATGTGGGGGTGGGCCGGCCGATCTTAAAGGCAGTGATACATGGGAGTTTAATGGCAGTAAGGTGCTTAGCTAATACTGGAACACACAGGCCTGTAATTGCCTTTCAAAGCACCTGGTAGTGGCTGTGTCAGATTGAAATCTATCACTTTCACAATCGCTCTGAACTAGTTCACTGCTGAAAATGCAGGCGTCCACATAATAGGAATTAAAGGCATCTTCTGTCAGAGGGTGAATGGTCTGGATCCTCCCGTTTGTAACAGGTTTTAGGTAGCTATTCCCCTTTCGGGGGAGGGGGGGGGGGGGTGCTGCCAACTCATTTGTTGTTTGAGATGGCAGTTGGTGTCATCCGATAGCTTGACAGCGATATGCAACTGCTGTCTGGAAGTGTCATCAAGAGGTCATGGTTTTTAAGTAGCGTTTCAAATCATATCACTTCGAGATTAAAGGGACCACATCCTTTCTGCTGGTCTGTACAGGGTGGCGTCCCCAGCTACCAAAAATTTAAACAAAAATTCTATTGTCCTACGTCGTTATCTCGTGTAAGGTTTCCGAAGAAGTCATAATGGCCTCGAAACAATAACTCCGTTTCTCTCTCCGCTAACGCTGCCAGGCCTGCTGAGTTTTTTTCCCCAGCACTTCCTGGTTTTCAGTTATTTTTAAAACCGTCAGACAGACAATATGAGAGTACTTATACAGCCTTGGCTTAAAATGCCACACCTGCTTGGGGATTGAGACTTCAAAACTGGAAATGTTCTTCGGGGACTTGCAATGTTAAATCAGGTGAACCAAAACTTGAATAAAACGATCAAATCGCTGTCAAGGCCACCCCGTGACTAAAGCACGATTCCCCAGCAACCCTTCCACCCCCACACCCAACCCCGTCAGGCCAACCTCTGAACTGAAGCAATTATTTGATCGTAAATCGACTATAACCAGAAAATTGCGTTCTGCGCCCGAAAGTACAGTTATACCAGTCCTAAGTTCGTCAACTTTGCGTTGGTTGCCTTACTTTATGTGAAGGCACAACTTTACTTAAAAGGGCCGAAAATGAGGAGAGGTCAGTGTTCAAGAAGAGGGTAGGGGTAGTGGGGGTGGGGGGTGGGGGTGATGTGGGGAATGGGCAGGAATAATGCCACTGTGGTCATATGATATTGTTGCTTTGAACTGATTCTATTCTCCCTTCAGTCTCGCAACATGCAGAGTTGAATGAATCTTCACAGGAAAGGGGGTGGGGGGTGTTGCGGGTTATGGGGAAGGCACTTGTCCGATGTGCATTTCACATCAACAGTCTAGTGGGGTTGCATTTGTTCTGGTGAGAGAAAGAAGAATCGGAGGAAGGGGGAACCAAAGGCAACTCCCCCCAACGCCCCCCCCCCCCCCTCTGCCTGATCCATGCAGATGTTTATTTTATGAGGAAGCTGTGTGTGTGTGTGTGTGTGTGTGTGTGTGTGTATGTCGCCCATGGGAATCGCTGGATCAGATTCAGATCATTTCGAGTGGAAATGGGTGCTAAGATACCAGTCACCCAGCAACCGCATCCAAGCGGGAATTGGGATAATAATAACTTCAAAAAGGGACGGCATAAGGCTGATCAGGGTGGGAACCAAACTGCAGGGAAAAATGAGACAGTGCAGAATTCACTCAAGTGGCCTTAATGCCAATTAAGGCAAAATGGCGCAGTCTGGGCCAGTGGAATGATTTTTTTTTAAAAATCGCTTCGTAGTTTTGAGCTCGACCTCTTAGTAGACAGCTCTGAAAACAAACATCTCCACGGAGTCTTTAAACATGGTCCCTGCTGTTACTGTGTTAACTGTGCTGCACTTTTCGGAAATAGAGACTGATACAATTGATATTTACAAATACAGCTTGCCTATGTTACAAAGTAGATAGAACTGAAGCCATAACAGCGTGTAACTTTATTCTTCTAAGTGGACTGCATTACTATTCAGCTTCAAGCTGCGGTGCACAATCCTTTCTGGTAGCGGTGAAATGGGTTAATACTTACCTCCAAGTGTTTACTGTCTCACAAAGCCGCCACTAACCCTGTGCTTCAATGAGACACAAGACCCGTGGTCGGTGCTACCTTTAAAGAGACAGTGCTTCCCAGCCGCCCCTCCCTCCTCCTTTTCCAATCTGTTTAGGCTGCGATTCACGCCCATGAATAATCCAAACAGCATCAGCAGTACCTTTTTATCATGCAACGACCTTCTCAAAATGTCCAATACACTGTCTTTAACGACTCAGTTGATGGGCTGTGAAATAATATTTCGGGGGGGGGGGGGGGGGGGGGGGGAGAGATGGGAAGATGACTGCTAATTGCATTGTAATATTACTGTCATGTTTTTTTTTGAATGTATTACTTCTGGAGACTGAATTAGTGAATAATCAATTGCAATGGCTGAAGGCAGATTCTGCTGGTGTTTCAAACTCGCTTAAACCAGGAGGCGAGATAAAATGTGTACAAATGTGTAGAACGGACCTGGATTATTTGATGGGGGGTGTTGCACCCCCCCCCCCAAAAAAAATACATCTACATGATACTCCCTTTTACTTCTCTATCGTAATGCTTCCTCCACATAGCTTGACATCCGAAAAGACTTGAAGGAGACAGGACTCGGGTCTTAGTTCGACTTATGTTTAATATGATCACGTACAGAAATTGATTTTCTTCAGGAATTAATTAATTTTTCATATCGCCCTAAGCTGCAGTTAAAAAGAGTGCACACTTGCCTGTTTTTTTTGCAGAAATATTGCCTAATCATATTAATACGATCGCCCGAAGGATGGAAAGATAATTGTACAAACGCATTTGGAAATATGTATCACTGAGTATTTATGATTAAATTATGCAAATCGCCCATCTCCCGTCCTTTCCAGCCCCAGATTCTCTAATTAGGATTGATATGCTGAATGGATGTTGCTCAATCTAGATACAAGCATGACCAAAAAGCATAAAATTGGAAATGACAGGGCTGGAATTTAAGAAAGTAATTCCCCAATTCCTTTGCAGACTTGAGTGGTGTGGGCTAGCTACAGGAAGGAATGTCCCAGTGACCTGTCATTGTCAGCAGCCATTGTTAGCAGTGGGTAGTCAAGTCACTTTCTAGCTCTGCCGGCTCCTGCTTCCCATCTGCGACCCTGATGAATTGCCGTGTTTAATACATTTCAGCTTTTGTCTGACTGTCTTGCGGGGGAAAAAGGACAGACTCAGTCACGAGTTACAGCGGCGATTACAGACACAGCTCCGCTCCTTCTCTCTCTCTCTCTCTCTCTCATACACACATGTAAAAGCCTGGGAAGGTGAAACTCGGCCCTCGGCTGATTGGCTTTGGAGCAACGCGCGTCGACCCCGGTGTTAACCCTTCATTTTTTTTTTTGAAACGTGCAAGAAAGTAAGAGAAGGAGCTTGTCAGCGGAGAGCTCGGAGGGGTTATTAACGACCTGCAGACCGGCCGGCCAGTGCTCCGGCAATGCTTTGCCCTACAGCCCCACTCGCTGCTGAATAGATCGCCTCCAACGGCAGTTTCTTTTGAAGTTTGTGCTCTGCAATCTCGAATGGATCTGAGAATATCTCGACATAAAAGGGGGAGGGGTGCGGGTGTTGTCTGGGTAACAGAGGGAGAAACTTGGTTCCTCTCGCTGAAATATTCAAAGCTCCTGTTTACCTTATAAACTTTACTAAGCATACTGTCAAAGACAATGGTGTGAATAGATTCTGTTGCATCTACAAATTGCTAAAAGTCTTAACTAGGGAGATTTTGCCTGTCTACTCGCTCTTACCCTGCTGTATAAACAGAAGCTCCATATGGTTAACACAGTAAATGCTGCGATTAGCGCTATAAAGGCGAAAGCTGTACAAACATCTCATTCAGGAGGGCTGAAGACGGCTGGAGTGATCCCTGGTAATAGAGTTACGAAGGCCAGGTTTGGTCACTTCTGAAACATCTAGCCGGCGCACGCGCACACCAGCCTTATTTGATCCGAAAAAAGAAAATGATGAAAATGTGAGTCCTGGAGAGAGGGAAGTAAAAAAAAATATATATAAAAATATATATAACGTGTCCGTTTCTTAAACAGCCCGATGCCATTGGCTGAAATGACAACAGCTTACAGGATGATTTAGAAAACTTGGTGCCCTTGCTTCCCATTGGATCTGACCATCAAGTTACTTGGACAGTTGCCATTCGGTTATTGGGGCTGCCTTTGCCAGGCCGCACTCTCAAGGGTGGAGTTTTTACACTAAATGCCTCGGTGCGCCTGGGCAATAATGATGGAGCCTTTCCAGCCACTGACCAAGTCGGGGTGGGGGATATTGAAGTGCTGTCTGATAATGGAAGCCTTCAGTAGACCCACCAACCCCCTCCCCTCCTCCTCCTCCTCCTCACACCATCTACATGTGCATATCCGCCAGTGGGGAGGGGGTGCGGGGTGGGTTTCTCAAAGGGTGCTGCGGGTCTGGCTACCACCCGGGAGCATTGAAACTCCTCCAACAGCATGAAATTCCGAAGGAAATGTCCGGCTTTTTGCGGTGGGGGGGGGGGGGGGGGGTCTCTAATATGTGGGCTACAGCAATTTAAGGATTTTGAAAGATAGAGTTCCCTAAAGCCATTGCTCCAGATGATCAGAAGGTCCACTGCAATTGTCATCGTAACATACAAATACTTACATTTGACAAGGGAACGATTATGACGTTGGATAAGATGTACTAATATTGACTCGTATAAGCATATGAAGGAATCCGCCATCTAATTGTACGGCTGTTTTATCCGTGTACATTACAATAGCTACCATATTTCCCACTAGCAATTACTTGCTAATGAGCAGTCCTACTTGTGTAATAATTATGAAAATAGCACGAATAGATGATATGAACACCAGCTGTAGAGAGAATGGACATCTCCGCCACCGCTCATAACAAGCTAGTGCAGTTATGCAGTTATTAATGAAATCCAGGATATTAGTGAATGTTGGGGGCGGCCAGAAAGTTTTCTGGAGCTTGCAAATTGCAATGATGACCTTGGGAGGAGGGGGCAGAGAAACGCGATCTCATATTTTAACAACATTAATAATCGTAATGGGAGAAAAAGAACGTGGTTGTTTAATGACACGATAGAAGGTCTGGATAGCTATTTTTTTTTTAAATACTCAGCAAGTTAGAAGCGAGAGCCTGACATCAAATCGTTTAATACGTCAAAACGAATGCGAACGGAAGAAAAATGCTTAAGCAATCTTTTGAAAGTGCAATGGGGAATAACAAAAAATAAAACATGATAAATAAAAAAAAAAAGTCTCCAGTCATCATTCCCCAGTGCTCTGGAGAGCTGCTTAGATGGACTTTCTGCAAAGCTTAATGCTGTCCCATCGGAGATTTCAGTCCCGGCTTGGTAAATATAACGTGAAATGTATCGCTGGGAAATCAACAGCAGAAGTTTAAAAAGGTTCACATGATCCTTCAAGGCCATCATTTAGCCGAGTGATTTATCTCGTGTCGTCCGCGGACTGCAGAATCTAGATTGGTTATTCTGAATGGAGAGTGAATTAAATTGAGCTGACATGACATGCCAATAAGCATTGTTTCATTATTGAAGCGGAATTCATTTTTGGAGCCCAATGATTTATTGCATGATTTGCAATTATGAGCAGATGACCTAGTTCTTTGGAGGAGAACACAAATGATTTTTCATGGCTCAAAACATTTTTTTTTTTGAGACCTAGCTTTTTCCTATTACGTTTTCTTTCGGGGAAAGAAATCTGCGGCTTTAGTTGGTTCAGTTTTGAAGGAGTCTCAGTGACACATGGGGGGGGGGGGGGGGGGGGGCGGGCGGTGGGAAAGGTGAAGTGGAGCCATATGAATTCCGACAGGGCCTTAAATGGAAGCATTGCGCCAAAGGGTAGTATCGTACAACATTGTTTTGCCAAATGTTCTACAAAACGACAGGCTAATACGAGAAGGAAATAGAAAATATTTAGACTCCCTACATGGTTTATTAAGGGGGCGTACAAAATGGAGATGCTTTCGAACACGTGAGGAAAGAGTAACGTGATTGGTTAAGGACATGGGCACCAAGGGATTTCATGCCTGACATTTTTTTTCATGTAGGATGTCTTAAGAGTCGCCTTGGTACTATGTCAGTCCCCACATCATATATTCTCAATGCGAAACAGTTGAAAAATAATCCAATGAGGTCAGTTTCTGGGTGTGAGACGGAGTGCTGGGTAGAGCTCAAAATAGTTCAGTGGATCTTCTAAATGGTTTTCAAGATTGTCCAGCCACAGAAGTAAATATAAGAGCCAGCTCGACCACCCACTTTCCATGTGCTGAGAGTAGCAATATGAAATACCCTGACAGGGAAGAAAAACAAAACCTCCTGCAGCCAGAATTCGTTTCCTTTGTATTAAAACAAAATATTCATTTTACAGCTTCTCGGTGTTTAAGCAATTAAAGAATCGTCACCGACCTTATAATTTTGCTCTTGGAATTAGAAAGGAGGTCTCACTTTCTCAAAGACCTCAAAAAGTTCTGGAGATCAAATAGGGCTTATTACAGACTAAAGAGAGTTTTGGATTCAGGTTTAAAGAGGGTTGTCAGTCTTTCATTGAATTTATGTCAGCCAGGGATGGTTTGTGGTGTTTGGTTTCCCACAATAATACTGAGACAGTGAAAGAAAGATTCAAATTTTACAACGCTTTTCAGAAGTTGTAATGTAGGAAACGTGGCAGCCATTTTTACACAGCAAGCTCCCACAAACAGCAATAGTGATGTTGATTAAGGGATTAACATTGGACAGGATACCAGCAATACCTCTTCTGCTCTGCTTGGAAACAATGCCATGGGATCTTTTGCATCCACCCACCCAAGAGGTGTAAGACAGGTCTTCGGATGAATGTCTCAACTGAAAGAGGGCACCTCCAAACAATACAGCACCTCTTCAGTACTGCACTGGAGTGTCAGCCTTGATTTTTGTGCTCAAGTCCTGGAGTAGGGCTTGAACCCAGAATCTTGTGAGTCAGGAGTGAGAGTGCTACCAACTAAAACACAGCTGTCGCACAAGATGGTTGAAATAAATTCAGCTGGAACACTCAGTCCCTGTTACCTCTACTAATCTTCAAAGGTCTCCTCTAAACCAGCATCTTCCCCAAGTTTTGTATTGCCTCCACTACTCTGTTACAACTGCTCCATCACTCTAAAGGCTTTAGGACATTTACAATATTAAAGGCCCTCTATAAATCTAGCTTGTCCTTTGCAGACAGTTGGCATGCCTAGTTAAAAAATCATTTCTATTTCTCAGCTTGTGTTATGAGGGTGACTGGACAAAGATGGTGTCTGACTTCTTTTACAAAGACTATGTAACTTTTAATTGTTATTCAAAGAACTTGAATATTACAAACACATTAGGGCAAATATTGTGTAAAATGAATTATTAAATCCAAGACTTTCTATATATGAATGCTTACTGATAAAGCATTACTAATTTCTAAATAAATCAACAACCCATTACATTAAAAAGGGTACCCTTAAACAGAGATCCAAAGCAGACAGTCATTAAAGGAAGACACTTGTCTCCATGTGACAGTATTGCTTAGTTATGCAACCTGATGTGGGAAGACTAGCAAATTAATTTCTGTTGGACGTGTGCATTAGAAAACGTAAATTTTGCTTGCTGACTGCCTCGACAACAGGGCCTCAAAGCAGTCACTCTTCATTGTTCCTAAGGAGCTGGCTGAGTAATTGTACAGGCAGAGTGAAAAGAAGCACAGCTCTGTAACCAACCAACCCCCCCCCCCCCCCCCCCCCCCCCCCCCCCCCCCCCATACACCCCCCCTCCACATCTACAAAACAAAGTCATTTTAATTAACAGAAGAGGACAAAATTGGTCAAAGGTTTCTCTCTGTTGAACAGTGCTAAATACTTCGGGAAAATGTCACCCATTGTTAACTGTAGCCATTGCACAATGGAAAGTTGTGGAAGACACCACAACAATGCATTAAAATCACACAACTGGTATGGAGTAACGTTTGTGGAATAGGAGCAATGTCTGCTTGGAGAAAATGACAGCCTAAACCAAAGTGTGCTCTTGAATACTTTTAATATTGTTTGCTTTGTCAGACATCCACTTGCCACTCACCTCACTTGCGAGTTTCATTTCATCTCCTCTCACACAAAGGCTTTTCCAGTAGAAATTCTTTTCACCTGGTTTCTAAAATGCAGTAATAATAGGCTTGAATGTTGCATTGAAAGTTAGTACTAAGGTTGCATGTTGCAAAGATAAAACAACTTCTTAAATTCTTACAGACAGCAAATTAGATGCATTAAGTGCCCTCAGTCTTTGCCAAGACGAGGGTCCTTTACTGACCTCAGGAGGTTCAGAGATAAAAACAAAAAAACTGCGGATGCTGGAAATCCAAAACAAAAACAGAATTACCTGGAAAAACTCAGCAGGTCTGGCAGCATCGGCGGAGAAGAAAAGAGTTGACGTTTCGAGTCCTCATGAGGACTCGAAACGTCAACTCTTTTCTTCTCCGCCGATGCTGCCAGACCTGCTGAGTTTTTCCAGGTAATTCTGTTTTTGTTCAGGAGGTTCAGACCCTGGAATGTGCACTCTCTGTCAGTGAGTATTCATTTCCCAGGACACCTCAATGTTTGTTGGACAATTTATGAATTTTCCATATAGAACTGGGAGGTATGTAGCTCTGTGTGGAGAGGACCTTCACTTGAACCACACCATTACTGTTTCTGCTGACATTTAAACCTCTTAGTGTGGAGAGGACTCAGCTCTGCAACATACCTTTAAGACGGAGGACAAGTGCTTCTAAGTGCTGTCATAAAATTATAGTTGCTGGAGTTGCTGAATATACTGCCAGCTGCTTTGAAAATTTGCCATCACTTAACCTTTCTTAATGGCTGGTTTCAGATACTCAGAGTGGGGTAGGGCTAAAATTACAGTGTATTTTCTTGGATATTTGGTAAGCATGCTTTTAAATCTGAAGTAGAAGCTCACTGCTCCCATTGAGTCTCTGTGATAATTGAATTAAGTAAGTGATTGTAAATCTTCACACTTTTCTCATCTACGGATCCAAAGCCTACCATTGCACCCTGTTTGTAACCTTGCTTCCATTTTTTAGGTGACCCAAGTACATCAAACATCTACCCATGATGCCTAATGTCATTATTTTGGCATAGGAGCCAATGGTAGAGCAACATAGTAAACACATCCACCATTTTAACAGAAAAATACACTTATTCAAGCCTTGAGTACCAAGTCATACCCTTGTCTCTGAGTTGCAAGTTGTGGCTTTATGCTTCATCTCCCAGTTTGATCTTATAATCTCACTGACACAGTAATACATTATCAAGGGTATGCTGCAATGTCAAAGATGATGTGCTGTAGATGTGGCATTGAACTGAGGCCATGTCTATCTCTTCTGGTGTTTCAGGAGGGCATTAAAGATCTGAATCACTATTTAAAACAGGAACAGGTCTGTTGGCCAATATTTCTCCTGTGGCTAATATCCCCAAGAAGAAAAAAACAGTCATTCATTGGATTTTGAGACAGGTTTAAGGTTCAGCATGGTTGCTGTGTTCATCCATATAATAGCAGTTATTGTACATCAGAAGTAATTAATTGCTTGAAGCACTTTGAAATGGTTTGATCTGATAAAACCCTAAATAAAATCAAACATTATTATTTTTGTCTGATTCAACTGATCAGTTTTGAGTTATTTGAATTTTCTTGGAATTTCAATGACCATTTGTATCTTATAGGCAGCCTAAATTTCTGTTTGGTTTACTTAGCGTTTTGAAATGGATCACACAGGAATGGTTCTTGAATAGAAAACGTTAGATGAACCATAAGGTTTTCAAATAGGTAAAGCATATGATGTTTATTTTGGTACAAAGATGACATGGTCACATGACAATTTGACCAATTGATTTGTTGTTGCGGCTGAACTGACAAAACTGGCAGATTTTATATTACGCGAGCAGTCTGTTTTTTTTAAAACAAAATACCCAAAACACAACTGTTAATTCTTTGGATCTAAAGCTGGGCTATTATTTCCAAGAAAACTCATCATAGATTCCAGATTTCCTTGAGCTTTTCAGTGCCAATGATCCACAAAGAAGGACAAGTTGAGAAAGTTTGCTAGGCTGTTTGATGTAATGCTACAAATGATGGCATATTCGTATTGATTTTTTTTCCCAAATTGGTATCCGATCCTTGATCAAAGGAGACAACATATAAAACCAGTCAATAATTATAAATATTCAGAATTAGTTCTCTTTATTTTATTAACTTCCATTGTGTAAATGCTTGACGGGCAAATCATGCAGTGGAGGAAAAATGTTAAATTAATTAACCTGAATAAATGGAGAAGAGGTGTAGCACTGGGAGGACAGCCTTTTCTTAAAGCTTTCTTATAGTGTCTAATGGTAAAAGTACCTGTCGGTAAATATGACAGATTTTCTGAACCACAATTTGTTGTCCTACAGTTAATCTGGACCATGAGACAACACTTTAAGGAGTTAAAAAGTTTGTCAAATCTTGTAACTTTCCTAATTGCGCAGCAGTTAACACAACCCTTATTTTAGATGGGTCAAAGTATGTACTATAGTGGTGGAAGGTTGATGCTGCGCTAATTTACGGTTTTCCTTTAACCTCCCCTACAGCCGCAATAACAACTCCGTTTAGCTCTGAGCGCTGATAAACCTAACTAGATTATCTTTACTTACTTGGCTTAATTCACCAATGATAAACGCACATGCAATTCAAGAGCCAACATTTCGATTGATCTTAACTTGTGTGAGTCGGTAAAAGCTTGTCATTGAAGCATGCACTTGTTAGGGTAGGACTCTGACAAATTTTTGATTTATTTTTCAGAACAAAATTAAAACCTGGAGCTGATTCAAGCTTTTGCTTTGCCATTGAGTGAGGGAATATTAATTTTAATGGTCTGGTTTTGATTCAAATTGGGCAATATTCTGGAGCTCATGCTTCTGTGCTGGGTAATTCACTCAAACTTATTTTGGACGTCACCCAGGCCTAAGGCAAAAATTTCCCTTCCTCTTGGTTGAAGTTCCTAAACGAAATGAGTGCAGATATTAGCAATCCATTTCCTGATAGCTATGAATCCACAATAGCACACACCTACTTGTGATTCAGCATTGATTCAATTGGGCAATTTCAGTGAGAGAGAAAAAATAATGATATGTGTGTGGAAATGAAAATATTACATCAGTGTTGTGTGAATGTTTTTATGAGTTTGGGAGCTTAGGCATTGTTGTATCTGCATCTAGTAGTATTAGCTGATTGAAGAAGTGAAAATTGAAAATGTTTCAATTCCTGATGCTGTCATCTCTCACTTTAAGAATATCACTGATCTAGAGTATCACATTATCTTGAGAAGGGGAAGGGAAATCAAATAGTCATTTTGGTATTAGATAAATCAGCCATTTACAGAATGTTGATTCTCAGTAACTGCAGAACAAAGGTACATTTCTATACCAGGGTATTACCACGATGGATAGTTTATTCTGCCAAACTTAATTTATCCCAGAATGGAGCTCATACTTATTTGGAGATGAACTTTGTAATCTGAGGTGTTCTGTCTTGCTTCCATCGTAAATAATTTTTCCTAAAAGTCCAATTCATTTTAGCACTCCAATTTCATTTTGAAAACAATGGAATAAACTGGAAAGGGCATTTTGTGAAATGACTGCAGTATTTATCAGCTCTGTCCTGCTTAGTTGTCATTTGCCGTTGGCTAATGGAAATCTCATATAATTGTCTTTCTATTTTTGTGTTAAGTTAAAATTCAGTTGGACTAACATAAGAGCAATTCATGTAGATAATGTGGTGTGTCAGAAATGCTTGTGTGATGACAGACATCCCACAGTGTTGTCACAGCAGGAAGACATCAGTTAAAGTAACAGATACGGCCCTTATATAAAGTGTGGTCAGCAGTATGGACAGGGTTTCACAAGATTATAAATCACCCCAGGGTCGCTTCTTTCCCACCAGAAGGACTGGGCTGTTGTTTTATTATTGTAATCTAATAAGTGAAGCAAGCAGGGGACAAAATGAGCCTGTTGCCCTGACCTTCGCTTGGCTTTCTTTGAAAGTAAAGTGTACAGTTACCTTTCCTCTGATGTTGTGTAGGTTAATGTACAAAGGGGTTGCTTTGATGCCAGTTGCTCTCTCATGACACAAGGAGAGAGTAAGAGCCCATAACATTTCCATTTGTTGTCTGAGGAGACTTGCTTGGGAAAACGATAAACCCTATCATAAAATCCCATTTGAGAAAATACAAAATGAAAGCAGCTCCACTGGCACAACTTGGGGGAAAAATGGTATTGTGCAAGCATGAACAAGAATTGGAATGCACTGATGTCATGGTTACAGGAGACTTTTTAACGGATATGTTTTCTAAAATTGTTATCTTGGTATTAAAATACATATGATTTTGTTTTAAGAGCTCTATTATCTAATGTTTGGGTTGCGTTATAATTATAAATGATTCTGCAGGAAAAGTGATTGTTGGAGGCTGTGGATAAACATAGTCTTCAGCGATCTTTAAATGTATCGACCAAACAAAGTTTTTTTCTACAAATGTAAACTCAAGAGCTACTTTAGCACATGACTTTGCTTTGCACATGGAAAGATTATGACAGAATCCTATGCCCTTGCTTAGTATTCCCAGGATAGTACATTTAAAAAAAATAATTTTAGTCAACAGTACAATTCCTCACAGAAAATATTTGACCAAATAATATGGCCCATAAACTCTTGACTTCAGTTTGAATCATGTAGAGTGACAGGGAAGACTGTGTCTATTTATTTTTTCTCAGCGAAACTGCTTTTTGAGAAAGTATGGGGTTGAGTAAAATGTGGTTTGTCTTTAGTTTTTCTCAGCGTATTAAAATTTCAAGCCTTATCTGCTCAGCTTTGACTGTCAAATGGGTTATGTTGGGAGTCAAACTGACCCCTGGAGATAAACTCTGTCAGATGTTAGGGTGATTTATTAAATTCAGATTTGTGCAAAGCACTTTAACGTTGAGAGAATGAAAATACATTGCAGGTGGCTGACAGCTCGAGGCAAAATTTGTGCTAAATTGCAAACTCCAAAGGCAAATGAGACAAAAAGCAAGGAGGAAAATTGTTAGATTTCAGCAGTTTGTTGTGGGATGAAGTTGAAAATTGCTTGATCTAAAAATTGGCGCATATCATGATCAGTTTTTTTATAGAAATAGCATCCTTTCTATTTATTCGGAGCCTTTCAAAGAGGTGGTGTCTTTTTTTTTAAAAGCACCACTGCTGTTCCATTTTTTTGAAGTTGCTACCTGTACATCTTTCTAGTGGCGGTCTGGTAGTCGTTCACAATAGACTGGTTCAGCTTCTTAAGAGTTTCAGTGCTGACGTCCAAACTCAAGTTGCTCACCAGCTTAATTTTGCAAGCCTCAGCTAGGCCACTAGATGGAGCACTGTATGATAGAGGAGGGCTTCACCACACAGGGGGCAAGGGCACACTCATTCTGGTCATGGGCCAAAGGCCTATCTGCTCCAGTGAGTGCTGAGAGTTGTTGAAGAGAGATTTAGCACATAAATCTACTTGTAGTTAACCGTGCGGGAAAGCAACTGTAACACTGAAAGTACAGTCTTCAAAAAGTTACTAATATATTGATTGCTCCTTGGTTAGGAGCCTGGTTTTGAGTTTAGAGTGCTTGCTGGAACAACCCATTACAATGTCCAAAGTGTGGTGTTATATGATAGTGATGCTGAGATTTTTTTTTTAAATCCATTTCATTTTAAAGAGAGGAACTGCTTTTTCTTTATTTTCCAATATAGCTATTACATCTAAGACAAAATTAAGCCAAATGGGACATGGGAGAAAATGTTCAGGGTTCTTGCCCTGCTAAAGCTTTAGCCTGCCCTTTCATTAAAATTCCCAGATGCAATATATTTAATAATAATTTCCCTAAATTGGCTCTCTAATCCCCAAGTCTGAGTTCCAATATCCGAGCTAATATTTGTGAGTTTTGCTTTGACTCTGGGTTCTCAGAAAAGGAAATTTTAAATATGACCATTGAACACGATGAATAGATTTTTAAACTTCAGCATATAAACACTGTTACACTATGCAGAAAAGAACAAAGCCTCATAAATATCTGAAAGAAGGCATTTTCTCTGCACCCTCAGTGGCTCAGCGAGTTTATCTGGTGGGTAGCTGAACCATCTGGGTCAAGAAGATCCCAAATTTGATTCCTGAGCAAGTGTCACACTCATTGAGGTTTCTTGAGTTACTAGGCTGCTCGTCACCCAGTAGCTGTACTGGTAGAATGTTGAGCTCGCAACAAGATGGTCACGAGTTTGAACTGTAGCTGTGGCTATTATTTAAACTCTATTCTCTTTCAAGCAGCTGGAGATGGAGCAGTGGCCAGGAGTGGAAGAAAAATTATAAGGATGCATAAAAAATTTAAAATGGGATTGAGAGTAGAAGAATCACAGAATCACGGAGTCACACAGTGCAGAAGAGGCCCTTTGGCTCATCGAGTCTGCACCGACACGTGAGAAACACCTGACCTACCTACCGAATCCCATTTACCAGCACTTGGCCCATAGCCTCGAATGTTATGACATGCCAAGTGCTCATCCAGGTACTTTCTAAAGGATGTGAGGCAACCCGCCTCCACCACCCGCCCTGGCAGCACATTCCAGACCGTCACCACCCTCTGGGTAAAAAAGTTTTCCTCACATCCCCCCTAAACCTCCTGCCCCTCACCTTGAACTTGTGTCCCCGTGTAACTGACCCTTCAACTAAGGGGAACAGCTGGTCCCTAGCCACTCATAATCTTGTACACCTTGATCAGGTCGCCCCTCAGTCTTCTCTGCTGCAATGGAAACAACCCAAGTCCATCCAACCTCTCTTCATAATTTAAATGTTTACTTTTTGTTTTCTATTTTCCTCTCCATTTCTGCAAGAGCTGATTCCTTTGCTGGGATATGGTCCCAGAAAGTCTTATCCAACAGGCGATTCTTCGTTTGTGAGGCTAGGTAGAAAGCGTTGGTAGATTTTTTTCTTTTGTGGAGAGAGTGGGTGCTGACATCACAACTGAGCCCAACTTCAACCTCTGCCTCCATCCACAGATGTACACTTCCAGGATTGGCTGCTGGATTCCGGTGCCCTCTCATTAATAAGAAAATCCTGTGGCCCAACTGTAACATCTGTATTAACTGAGATTAGTTAACACAGGGATCAAACCTGGCATGATCTTGGCCTAGATGGTTCAGCTGTTCAATGGATATACTCACTGAGCCATTGAGGGAGCAGAGCAAATGCTTCTTTCAGGATATGGATAACCTTGTTCTGTAATCACCAAACAAATGGTTTCAATATTTTCTCTAAAATATATAGAGCTCTGCAGAAACATTCATTCAACGTTTGCCAGGATGCAAGAAAGGGCTACACTCGACATTGAACCTTATTTTATTTCCAAGAATATTGGAGCATGTTATTCGACTGGTAATCCACAAGCAAGGATGAGTAATCTAGAGATGAGTTCAAATTCCACCATGGCATATGGGGAATTTAAATTTAATGTTTAAGGAATCTAGGGCCAGATTTTCACTATCGGGAAATTGGGAAATTTCCCAACTTGGCAGATCCACCTCGGTTTAAAGCACCCAGCCATGCACAATTTTTGCTCAGGTTGTGGGGGAGGTGGGTTGGGTGCCGGATAGAGTGGGGCCCGCTGACCAAGGAATCAATCCTAAGTGGCCACAGGGGCAGGCAAGTGCCATGGTTGGGTGGTTAGAGGGCCTGCTGAGAGAAAAAAAATCAGTTCAGAAATAGCTTTGAAAAAGTACCTGCTGTTCCGACAACTGGATGAAAGGGTCAATCAGACAGGCCATTACATTATCAATAGCAGAGGCTTCAAGCATTTCACATCTCTTTATCTTGTCCAAGTAAACATTGAGACATTGACAAAAGAAGTCACTGAAAGATCAACTTATTTTAGCCACTTAAAGATGTCAATCAAGTAAAGTCAACAATTCACTTCACTTATCAAAACACATTTCCTGTTGAGCTAATGCTTTTGTTCATTTGGGCTCTCAACCAAGCATGAATAATGAGGGCAGGTGGGCTATGGGGAATGTCTGAGGGGCATGTATTGGCATGGAGGGTATGGCAGAGGGTATGGAGGGGGGTGGGGGCAGAGCATGGGCAAGCCTTTTTACCTTGCCTTTTAAAAGGGTCCGGAATCCAGACTGTGGTTCACAAGCATGAGTCATGGAGAAGCTGGCCTGATTCCATGAAAATTGTGGTGGGCTAAGAGATGACTATCCCCGTAATGGAGCCAGTCAGGTCAGGAACGCAGGGTGCAGGCTCGTTACCTGCACCTTTATCCCATGCTGGCAAAAATTGCAATCTCTGGGAATGGGAATCCCAGACTCTGGTCCCCTCCACCATTCTTAAGTAGCTCTGGAGTTTTTTTGACCCCATGGAAATCCAACCCCGAGTATCAGTAATGGAGACCGTGGAACTGTAGGATTGTTGTAAAAAACCAACTGGTTCACTCATGGCATTTATGGAAGGACCTTGCTGTTCTTATTCATTCTGCCCTATATATGAGTCTATGCCCATAGTAATGTGGTTGACTTTAACTCCACTCCTGAATGGTCTTGCAAACCAATAAGACAGCCCACTGCCAACATCTCAAGGGCAATTAGGAATTCGGAATAAATGTTGGTCTTTCCAGTGATGCTCACATTCCATGAATAAATAAATAAAATGTGCAGCTGTCGAATAGAATTATTACTGTCTTTTGACAGTTATGAATATCTTCTGACTGCATTTGTATATCTGTGCTGTAGCAAAAATAACACCCCTTTTTGAACTAGATATCCAGGAATTTCCTATGGCTTCCCAGTTTCCTTCTGCTTTGTATTAGGACTGGAAATATAGAGGAAGTTGTTTGGGATGTTATGACAGAAAACATCCCACGTGTTGAAAGCTACCATTTGGGCATCCGGCGCTCCAAGGGTGACGGGACCTGTTCTCCCTCTCCTGCAAAACAAAATCTCTCAAGCTAATTCGATGTCTTTTGCTGGTTACTGTCTGTCTGTATCAGTGCCGCATTGCTGTGAGGTAAACAAGTCACGCAGGGGTAGATCCGGTGTCCGTTCTAGGATTCCCACTTCTCAGGGCAGATCTTGTGAGGTAGACTGTCTGCTCACAAAGTTTTCCGTAAGGATGTTGCACAGACTCACGTTGATATGGTTACGTTGAAGTGAATATTCTGGATGAGAAAACAATCTTTAGAGGTGAGCAAGCTACTCATTTGCAAGGAATCACCAACATCCCATTTTCTTAAATATAATAATAACCTCTTCATAATAACATTGAAGAATTCACACCTACTCTTTAACTTAGTCACTATGAGCGACATGATGCCTCAGCGCAAGGAGAAAAACCCAAAGTGACACCATCTGAGCAATGAAATGAATTCGATGCTGGCTATCATTTTAAACTGATTTAAATTGATCTGAATTAGATTTATCCACAGAGTGTTGGACCTAGGGCAGATAGGGATTTAGATCAATCTGCTTTAAGCCTAAACTCAAAACCATCTGTTACACGGAACTTAAATTGATCTTAAAAATGCTGATGTGCAGACATAGCACTGCAGAATATGATTACTGTATGAAGCAACAGATCACCTCTCAGCAGCTGAGACCAGACACAGACCTGAGTATTGAACACTTTGCTTTTTTCTCTCTCTCAGCAAGACAATGGCAACATTCGTGAATTCATATGGAAATTATTGTCGTGCTGGAGCCGAAATTGTCAGTTAGCAAAGAAAGCAAGTCTGACTGGTGGTGTTCAGGCATTAAAATTAAATAACACACCATTTTGAACAGGCACAAAATAAACCTTTTATTGCATGCGTGTGCAACTTTATACCAGCCACACTGATGAATATTACATCAGTTCAAATGTAAACCAAAAGCATTCACGTTAAAATCAAATTGATACTAAATAAATGAACAACAGATTGAATCTCATGCAAATAACAATCTCAGTTCATGATACACCTATTTGTTTTTATTTGAAGGTAAACATCATCTTTATATTTTTACCCTCTGGGACGTGTATTGCTTTTGAGACTGATTCTGGGCTGCTGTGAACTAGCTAGTGGACACTTGCATGTAAGTTGGCTAGAAATGACTGTTCCTCTGTTACTTTCTCCTTGTCCTCCTCAGGGTAACACTGGAATAACAGTAAACTTATCAGCTTTGGGGAAGGAACATGTGTCCCGGTGTTTCATAGCACCATACATTGATACAGGAATGAGCCTGTAGATCCATTTGAGGCTATTGCAAAGAATACTTATTGGGACTTGTTATACTGTCAGTTTGCTGTTGGCAATAAGGTTGTCAACCTTCCAGCACTGTCTTGAAGTTAAAATTAATCTCCTGGGCACTGCTGCATGCAACCTGGGAAAAAAATCATAAGTGTACTTGTAAAAGAAAAGTGTTTCCTTTTCCTTTTCTTTGAAGATTTTTGTTTAGTTGTAAAAATGTTGGAGATGGGAGGAACATTGTTTGAATTGACAGCCAAGAATCACTCAATTGGGGAATGAACAGTCTGTTAGCTTTACATTTAGGCATGGGAATTTGGCAAACCAGCGGGTGAATATGTTGGGCAGCCAATGGCAATGCTCGGGGCTGAGCGGTGTGATTGGAGGAAGGGGGTCATGTGATGAAACCTCCAGGAATATGTCCAGCCGGAGTTGGCAACCTGAGTAAGCAGAGCCTACATAACAGAAATCAGAAGATGTGGCTTCAGCTAGAACGGGAAGAGCAGAGTTCTCATTGAGCGAGTATTGTTGGGTTTCACTTAGAAATGGCGGCAACACTCTTCAACTCAGGGCAAGTGAAGGGGAACAGAAAGAGCTAATATGATCAGGAGTCTACTGCAGGGCCATACCTCTTAACAGAATATCAAATGAACAAAATTTTATACTCTCCTGGAAAGGTGAAAGTAGAAAATTACTAGATGTACAATTTATAGGAAGAAGTGGAGGGGAACCTTGGTGCATGTGATGTCATTACAAATTTTTCATTGCCATTATCACCATGTCAGCAGATCATGTCTGGTTTAGCTAGCGCTACCCATATAAATGTTGGCTGAATACAGATGTTAGTTTCTGATGATGACACAACCAAAGTAGAAGAAAAAAATCGAAGGATAGGACACTGTTTTACAATGTTTATATTTGCTTTCAAACCCCTCAGTGACCTAATCACTACACATTTTCTATAATTTCCTTCAGTTCTACAAACCTTTGAAAACTCTGAGCTCCTCCAAATCTGGCCTCTTGCCAGATTTTCGTTGCTCCACCATTGGTGGCCCATCTCTTCAACCGCTTAGGCCCCAAGCCCTGGGATTCCCTCCTTAAGCCTTTCCAACACTCTTACCTTTCTCTTTCCACCTTTGAAACTTAACATTTTGACCAAGCTTTTGGTCATCAGTCCTTATATCTACTTAAGTTTCTTGTTGCAAAACTTTGTTTAATCATCCCTTCGAAGTGACTTGGGATGTTTTGCTACCTTAAAGGTGCTATATAAGAAGTTGCTGTTGTTGACAGATTTGATATTTGTGATTTCAGTCACACACACACACACATGGAATTATGAATCTCAGCAATATCATCATGAAGACCAAGCGCTTCCTTTCAAAATGAAGGAAAATTGGGAAGAAAATCAACTGACGTTCCTCTTGTAACTTTCCAAGTCACCGATTATGAAGCGACATTCAAATAAATCTTTGAATAGGTGCAAAAATGCTGGAATGACATTGTATGTCAGTCAGCATATCTCAAGAGAAAAGGTCAGCTGCTTACTTGTCGGCTATGTACCCTGAAAAGAGACATACGCCCAAAACTTCAACATCCTATTTATTGTCTTTACCTATGCCATTGACCTGACATCCATCTCCATCATTTCTGTTTGCATTTCAAGAAACCTCCAGCGCTTTGCTGTTCTCTTTATGTCGTGTGGCCCTGGAGTTTGATAGGTGGAGATGTGTGGTGCATGGAAGAGAAATTATATATTATACCATAAGTACAAGACAGCTGCGTGAGGAAGTACTCAGGAAGTAGGGATGCATTTCATGGTTACAATTAGAAAATCAATTTACTTTTCTTTAACCAATTTTTTCAGCAGGCGTGCTTTAATAGGCATTCACTTTTATGTAACAGATCTTGAATATAAAGCATGGAAAAACATCTGTACTATAATTGCTTGTAACAACTTCATATTTCTATATTCTCTTAAAAAATAAACATTAAAAAGAAATCAAGATATAACTAAGACAAGACAAGACAAGTTAGTATATTTTGTACAAGAGCCAAGCATTAAAGATGCTGGGAATCTAAAATAGAAACAGAAAATGCTGAAATTGCTCAGCAGGTCTTGGCCCTGAAACACTGGGTGGAATTTTATTCTCCCCGTGGTGGTGGGCTGGATGCAGGGGGTCTGTTTAATGGGGAGGTAAGGTGCAGTGTAGAGACTCTGTTGCCTTCCCGCCTCTCCTTGATTAAGTTGCGGGCAGGAAGGCTCATGGATGGCCTTCTCACCCGAATGTGAAGCGCCTCATCTGTTTTTTTATTCATTCACGGGATGTGGGCTTCGCTAGCATTTATTGCCCATCTTTTGTTGCCCTTGAGAAGGTGGTGGTGAGCTGCCTTCTTGAAATGCTGCAGTCCATGTGGCGTAGGTACACCCACCGTGCTGTCAGGAAGGGAGTTCCAGGATTTTGACCCAGTGAAAGCGAAGGAACGGCAATATATTTCCAAGTCAGGATGATGAGTGGCTTGGAGTGGAATTTCCAGGTGGTGGTGTTCCCATGTATCTGCTGCCTTTGACCTTCTAAGTGGTACTGGTCATGGGTTTGGAAGATGCTGTCTAAGGAGCCTTGGTGAGCTCCTGCAGTGCATCTTGTAGATGGTACACACTGCTGCTACTGTGCATCGGTGGTGGAGGGAGAGAATGTTTGTTGATGTGGTGTCAATCAGGCAGACTACTTTGTCCTGGACGGTGTCCAGCTTTTTCAGTGTTGTAGGAGCTACACACATCCAGGCAAGTGGGGAATATTCCATCACATCCCTGACTTGTGCCTTGTAGATGGTGGACAGGCTGTGGGGAGTCAAGAAGCAAGTTACTTGTCGCACGATTCCTAGCATCTGACCTGCTCTTGTAGCCACAGTATTTATATGGCTAGTCCAGTTCAGTTTCTGGTCAATGGTAACCCCCCAGGATATTGATAATGGGGGATTCAGTGATGGCAATGCCACTGAACATCAAAGGGCGATGGTCAGATTCTGTCTTGTTGGAGATGGTCATTTCCTGGCACCTGTGTGGCGCAAATGTTACTTGCCACTTGTCAGCCCAAGCCTGGATATTGTCCAGGTCTTGCTTCATTTGGACATGGACTGCTTCAGTATCTGAGGAGTCGTGAATGGTGGTGAGCATTGTGCAATCATCAGCGAACATCCCCACTTCTGACCTTATGTTGGAAGGAAGGTCATTGATGAAGCAGCTGAAGATGGTTGGGCCCAGGACACTACCCTGAGGAACTCCTGCAGTGATGCGGGAGGTGATGGCATAGTGGTATTGTTGATGGTATGTAACCAGTGGTGGATGGTGGCCACAATATGAGTCCAACCTGCCAGGCAAATCCTGGTAGGTATGCCTGCAGCGTGGTAGGGGCAGTCAATGTTGATTGGAGATAGGGCCAATCACAGTTGAAGACATCTGCCTGCCCTAAATACTAATTCCCCTCCCCACCCACTTTCACTGGGTCTTCCCTACCTGACCCCAGTGAAGCTGCCCCACTTACCATACTCTTGGGGCTCCATTGCCAATCCTCTGCCTGTGCCCCCCTGTAGTATCGGCAATAGCTGCTCCCAGTGGCACTGCTGGTACTGGAGAGCTGCCAGCCTCTGATTTGGCCGGTAGCTCAGGGGCAAGAAACTTCTCCTGAGGATGACAGGGATTTGATTCTGAGCAGGTAAGTGCCTAAATGGCATTAAATTGGGTGGCATGGGATGGGGAGGGTGGGGACGGGGGTGGAACAGGCGCGGCTGGTTTGCCACAGGTTCTCCTGGTGGATGGACTCACCGCCGCAAGTATTAAATTCTGATCATTAACTCTGTTTTTGTCTTCATAGATGATGCCAGACCTGTTGAATATTTGCAGGGTTTTCTGCTTTCCTTTAATATATGCTCTAGTAATTTGTAGGCCTCCATTAATTAAACTTCTGGTTCAAACAGCATTCGCAATGATGGAGTGGTGAGATGCTCAGTTTATTGCACTTGTCACCTAGCCACCCAGAGCAACAACAGCATGCATTTATGTAGCATCTTTCACATAGTAAAATGCCTCAAAGTGATTCGGAGGAAAATTAGACCCCGAGCCACGGAAGGAGATATTAGACCAAATGACCAAAAGCTTGGTCAAAAAGGCATGTTTCAAGGAGCATCTTAAAGGAGGAAAGGGAGGTAACGAAGACTTAAGGTTTAGAGAGGGAATTCGAGAGCTTGGGGCCCAGAGAGAGAGGAAGGCACGAACATCAATGGTGGGGCAAAGAAAATCACGGATGCTCGAAGAAGCCAGAATTAGAGGAGCACAGGTGAGATCCCAGAGGCTATAATCCACTGTTTTCCAGACATATACCTGTCCCCCATGCATTTCATAACATAAATCTCGGAGGAAGAAGGCAAAGCTTAAAGCTGCTGATTGAGAGAGGAACTCGGAAGCTTTGATTTATCATCTCTGACATCAGCTGCTCTCTTAGAAACAAAATGAAACTAATCTGCACCGAAGGACTATGATGTAAACATCACTTTGATTATTAGCAACAAACCATTAAATTCTGGTGCAAGTCCCATTTAAACCATAGGTTTCAATCACGGGGCTGCATTTCAGACGGCAAATGCAGCTCGTGAGGTAACGGATGAAGAGCCTGTGGATCGGTATCTCCGACAAGCTGTAATTAAAGAGACTGTTTGCAAGGTTACACAGAAGGTGTTTTGTAGTTATTAAAACTGAGATCTGTGGAACATCCTCAGAAATGTGCATGCCCCTGGGCAGGTCTTAAAACTATTGCTCTTTAAGCAGTGTATTCGGCTGCTGATTGATTATTCTCTGTTCCCTTTTATAAAAAAAATCACCCTTTTCAGGAAAGAATTGGAGGGACCCTCGCCTGCACATGTGCTTGTGTGCAAGCATGTGCATACTTGTTTGTGCACGTGCCTGCACACATGGTTACGTGTGTCCGAGCGAGTGCTTGGATATCTGCTTGTGAGTGTGTTTGCATTTGCGGGATTTCGTGTGCATTTGTGTGCGTAGGTGAGTGTGTGTTGCATTCTCATGTGCACATGGCTGCATGTGGAGGGGATGTGCACATGTGGGTACATAGCGCATGTGTGAGAGTGCATGTGCATTGGCACGAGTGCTTGCACATGTGTGTGCATTTGCATATGCTCACAGTAATCCGCACACACGCACATGAGGCTGAATTTCATTTCGCAAGCACTAACTAATGTGAAGGTGATCCCAGGATATTCCAATCCAGGACTTTGGATCAAATTTTTCTGGGAGAATTTCCAATGGAGCAAAAAGTGCTGAAACCCAACGCCTGTGAACAATTCAGCGTGCACCAAGAAAGAACTTGTGCTCACACCCAGAGATTTCACACACACTTCACAATGACCTCTCATCACGTGGAAATTTCCTGTCTTTCATTTTTGAATGGTGTTTATGACAAAGCGCAGAAGAGGCAGACGTTACAGAAAATGTGCAGTGCAGAAATAGGCCATTCGACTCAACTGATACTTGTGCTTCACAAAAGCCTCTATCCATCCATCTTCATCTAACCCTATTGGCAAAACTTTCTCATTTTTAACCAAAGTGCCTGTTTATTCAGGTATGACAGTCCGTCAGGCCAGGGGTAAGGGTAGAAAGATACTGGTCCCCATATTTTTCGTGCAAGAGTTCCCGAGTTCAAAACATCGATTTTTACTGGTTATGATAAAAGAATCTGATGAATATGGTTGAGATTCAGGAGTCTACAGCTTGTTCGGGATGGATTAATGTCATAATGGAGCACCGAACTAACCGGGAAGGGGCTGGGGCAAGGTGATGAGGAGGGTTGGCGAGTGGTGGCCGGGTTGGGGGGAGGGTGGCAGAGGTTGAGATCCTCCTGGTACATTCTTGTTAAAAGTTTTAAGTATCTGAACTTTGAGAGTCTCAGGACCCTGAATAGTGGCATCAGCCACATTGGCTCTTGTCATAAGTAGCCAAAAATAAGAATCGACAGACGGAAAGTGCTTACACAAGTAGTTATCAAAAAAATTAGAAACCCTGAAGTGATTTTTTATTGGTTTATTAAAATACTGCCTCCTTTGCATTAACAGTGCCACACTCTTTGATTAAACTACGTTGAGAAGATTAGTAAATTGAAAGGAAAGTTCATGGTGTCACATTTGGTTTTCAAATACTTTATTAGTTCCGAGCTTTGCAGGAGGAAGTTTCAATGATGATTTTGCAGGAACTACTTAAAGAAAGCTTTTGATACCTTTTAGGTTAAAATAAAAGTAAAAGCTGATTTCTTATTAACTGGTACCTGTCTTTCCATTCCCCCACACAGCAGCCCCCCCCATCCCCCGCAGTTAACGTTCACGCAGGCTATTCACAAAATAGGTTGTTCAGGATACACTTGTAAAAGTTCAATGCAGTCTGAATGCTTGGAATAAGTATGCACTTAATAGAACATAAGAACATAAGAAATAGGGGCTGGAGTAGGCCATTTAGCCCTTTGACCCTGCTGCACCATTCAGTAAGTTCATGGCTATTTTTTAATCCTCAACTCCACCTACCCCCATTGTTCCCATATTTGTTAGCTCCCTCAGCACTCAATAATCCATCGACTGGAAATACTCAATGACTGAGAATCCAGAACTCTCTTGGGTAGAGAATTCCAAAGACTCTCAACCCCCTGAGTGAAGAAATTTTTCCTCATCTCATTCTTTATTCTGAGACTGTGACCCCATGTTCTACACTCCCCAGCCAGGGGAGTCTCAGCATCTACCCTGTTGAGCCTCTTAAGAATTTTATATACTTCAAATGGATCATGTCTCATTCTTCTCAACTCTAGGGAATATGGACCTAGTCTCCTCAATCTACTCTCAGAAGACCAATCCCAGGAACCAGTCTAATGAACCTTTGTTACACCCTCAGGAATGTGTCTTTTCTTCAGTAAAGAAATCAAAACTGCATGCAGTATGCCAGCTAGCCTCACCAAAACCCTGTCAAATTGGGGATAATAGATAAAAGAAACACACCATATGCTGGAAAACACTCAGCAGGCCAGACAGTATCAGTGGAGAGCAATAGGGTTAAATCTCCAGCTCTATGACCTTCCATCAAACAACCATGCTGAAAGTTTGACGACCTGAAATGTTGGCCAGGATTTTCCAGTCCCCTCTGGGATGCGGGATGGGAGGTAGGGAGTCAGGGTTTCAGGGGTGGTTGGGGGAGGAAGTCAGTGAAATCGCGGGGAGCCACATCGGATCGGTTTCCCTATGCGGTCCTGCCAAGGGGGCATTTTCCCAGTGCCGAGGTCAGAAGCAGAGACTGCCCATTCCTAGGAGATCCGCGGTTGATTATCATACTTAACGGCCCAATTAATGGTCATTGTATGTGCTGTCATCTCACTGAACCCCCTGCAACTGCCCCCCCCACCATTGCATGCTGAGGTAGCCCTCTAAATGGAGGTATACTCCCTGCGGTAGGACGAGGTCGGGGTCAGGCACGATGGCGCGTAGAGGGAGCCATTGCCACAAAAGCCTGGCCCCCACAGCCTCGACAGTTTCCCCGGCGGGGATTCCCCTCAACCACTTGGTCCCGTGATTTATTCATTTTATTTTTGCTCACTTGTCCAAGGCCTCCTGCCTGCCTCAGCGGCGACCACCTCTCCCGGTGGCATTGCCAGCCCTCTGATTAAGGTGGCAGCGTAAGGAGCCTCCCCACCTTCCTAACTGGACAGCAAGCCTGCAGGCAGCCAATTAGGAAGCCGCCAGCGGTAAGTCAAATTGCCCCAAGCAGGCCCAGCTACCGGTAAGTGCAGGCTTGGGACTCGCTTTTTACTGCGATGTTGGGCCCCTAACACCCGTGGTAAAATTCAGGCTATTTTGAATTTGTTTCTCTCCCCAAAGGTGCTGCTTGAGCTGCTGAGTAATTCCAGTGTTTTCTGTTTCTGATTCAGGCTTCCAGTATGTGTAGTACTTTGCTTGTTTGAGAAAATAATTCAACAGATGATAGATAGGACTCTGCAGTTCTGATTTTCTAATCTCCTAAATGCATCCCTGATGATCAGAATTGATGGATTACAATTAGAAAGTTCACTGAAGCACCTATGCTGCTTTTTGATTGAATTATTCCACAGATACTGTTATCAAGGAGTACGCATTATCAGGTCTTGGCTAGAGAAACAGCATCCTAATGAAAGCATATTGACCTGGAACGTTAACTCTGTCTTTCTCTCCATGGAGGCTGCAAGTCCTGCTGTGTAGTTCCAGCACTTTCTGTTTTTATTTCAGATTTCCAAGATTCGCAGTATTTAGCTTTTGTCAAGTCTCGACTCTTGGGTTGCCACTAAAGCTAAGCTTCAATTAAAAGATCACAAAGATGATAATATGCTACGGTGTATTGCTGGGCTTCACATGAGGTGAATGGCAGGATCAGAATGCCCCAGAGTGTATGAGTGTATGAGTTTTTTGTCGTGTCACAGACTTATCCATTGAATTGTACAACTCTGATATACACTTTAGTTGAAGTGATGTTTTTGGTGCATATTGCAAAACAAAGGTAGGGTTTTAGTTGCTTTAAATCTAGGAGCTAATTTAGGTCAAAACTAATTAGCTCCTTTTGACTCAGGACATTTCTCACAATTGTAAAATTGAATGAACGATGATGGCAAGCAAACACTAACAAGAGCTTGTGGAAATGCGACTCTGTGTCATTTGGTCTTAGTCTGCCAGGCTTCTGAGGGCCCAATAGGATTTAGCTTAGCAATCTATATGGATTGTTATGGCTTCTTGTAGTCATTTAGAATCCGAGCAGTGATCAGCATGATATGGACAGATTTGCTAGTGCTGATCTGGCTTTGTCCAGACTCCTCTCCGGAGATGTCCATCCAGTGTCACATTTGACAGGAGCTTTTGCTGCTTGACTGGCCTTCTGAAACTGTATGGAGATTCTGAGATGTCTCTTTGTGAAGGGAGGCTAAATAAAAGGAGATTAGGCTAATTAAACTGACGCCAGTCAAAAGGCTCTGACAGAAACTACTTTGGCTTGTTGTCCATTTGATAGCTTGCATTGTTATGTTCTGTTTCTGATACCAGAAAAATAATTTATTTCAGTGACATTTGATTATGTTAAGAAGGTCTATAAGACTGAGGGGTTCCGCTTTGAATATAGCCAGCAATCTGGGCACAAACTGTGCTCAAAATTGTGCTGGTTTTCCAAGTTGGACTTTTGTTCAAGTGCCCACACCAACCCATTGATATATCACCCACTGTTAAATCCCATGAACCTATGCAATCAAGCAGCATTTTACAGCATTTCTTTTTACATTAAAAAATATTCCTTGTTTTATTTAAGAGTGGTGACCTAATGGGTTTATTGCAAACAAATAACCGTTTTAATCAGAATGTCAATTAACCTGATTTTACTAAACTGAATTTGACTTAAAAGCTATACACAAGCATTTACATAGGTGTACGGTAGTCAGTTCTTAGTAAATTAAAAGAGCATAATACCTAAAAGCTTTTAAAAGGTGCCTATTAGCATCCTTGAACCTAAAGGAAAAGCTTAATTTTAAGAGCTTTTTCAAAGGGCTGCAATTGGATGCAATTAGCAGAAATTCGCAATGGGGGTGTGGCCAGTTTTGAGGGCGGGACCAATTTCCAACGCAATATCTTTTAAATAAGTGCAAAATATCACGATTTGCCAAAGGTAATAACGTGCACTTGAAATTCCTCAATCTTTTCCACTGTTTTAGACATTTTGAGGTGAATTGAATTGCCGAGTGGAAAGCCCAGGCTTATCATTTAACTGTTACGTACAAAATCACCTTTGGAAGTAATATAGATTTGTTCTTAAGTGATTATTCCAAAAAGAAGAGAAGCTCAAAGTGACCTGATGGGCCAGTAAACACAGGCTCTGTGAACAAAAAAATAACAGTTTTGTGGGTAATTATGAACCTTAAAATCACAGGACTGTGCAGCATTGAGATGTGCGATCTCTGAGAATATGACTGTTAATCGGTCACTAATTACGGCCAAAGACACTTCCCCCGTTTTTTGTTTAGAGGAACCACAGCCCCCCGTCGAATAATGTATTCATAATGCAAACCCTCTCACAACAGTTTCAGTCTGTCTTGATTGATGCCACTTAATTGCTATTGCTGGATGCATCTGTCTCTCGTGGACTCTGTCTTTACAGACAATCTCATTTGGTCAATAGCAAAGCAACCTCAGTGGTCTTATTAAATATCTGCAGCTCAAACTAGCTGTGCTCTCCGCTGAACATATGCAAGTATAGGAGTGGGAGTAAATGTCAATGTTACATTCGTTAGGTCTTTAAGATTATGAAAGGGTTTGATGGGAAGATCTTTCCACTTGTGAGGGAGACCAACACTAGATGTCATAAATAGTCACAAATAAATTGAATAGGGAATTCAGAAAAAAATTATTCTTTTCTGTGCTCTTTCATGGGACGTGGGCATTGTTGGCAAGGCTAACATTTGTTGCCCATCCCTAATGGCCCTTGAGAAGGTAATGGTGAGCCGCCTTCTTGAACCACTGTAGTCCATCTGGTGTATGTACACTCACAAAACTGTTAGGAAGGGAGTTCAAGGATTTGGACCCATTGACAGTGAAGGAATGGCGATGTAGTTCCAAGTCAGGATGGTGTGTGGTTTGGAGGGGAACTTGCCGTTGGTGGTGTTCCCATATGCATCTGCTGCTCTTGTTCTTCAAGGTGGTAGAGATCACAGGCTTGGAAGGTGCTGCCTAAGGAGCCTTGCTGAGTTGCTGGAATGCATCTTGTATATAGCACACACTGCTGCCACTGTGTGTCGGTGGTGGAGTGAATGAATGTTTAGGTTGGTGGATTAAGTGCTGACCAAGAAAGCTGCTTTGTCCTGGATGGTGTCAAGCATCATGAGTGTTGTGAGAGCTGCACTCATTCAGGAAAATGGGGAGTATTCCATTACACTCCTGACTTGTGCCTTGTAGATGGTGGACAGGCTTTGGGGAATCAGGAAGTAAATTACTCGCCACAGAATTTCCAGTCTCTGCCCTGCTCTTGTAGCCACAGTATTTATATGGCTAGTCCAGTTCAGTTTCTGATCAATGATAACCTCAGAATGTTGTTAGTGTTTTATACAGAAAGTGGTTTGAATGTGGAAATCACTACCACAAAGAATAGTTGAGGTGAATAATATTGAAGCATTTAAGCAGAAACTAGATAAACACAGGAGGGAGACAGGAATAGTGGTTTACTGTTAAGTGTTAGATGAAGTACAGTGGGAGGTGGCTTATGTAGAGTATAAGCACCAGCATATAAGTGTTGGGTTGAGTGGTCTTTCCCTGTGCTGTAAGTACCCCGTAATTTTATGTAATAAGCTCTATAAGGAAAGAAGTTCTATAGAATTATAAAAATGTTTTTAGTATTGCTGAGAAAGAACTCATGTCGAAGCATTTCATCTTGCACTCTTTAGGACATTTGCAAGAATACCAGGTGTAAAGGGAACAAGAATTTATACTTCATGAGAAGAGAGTGCTGATTGGTTGGCAAGTGGACTGTGATTGGTAGAGGCGATGCCATGGAGAATGCACTAGTTAACTGATGATTGATAGTTACCTGCCAAGCTTTGCTTAAATTCAAGCCAAGCAGGTTCACTCTGATTGGTCACAGTGGTGCCCTGAGGAATGAACCAGAGAGTGGCTGTCACCTATTTTGTTCAGTTGAAACAGGTGCAATAATCAAGCCAGGATGTAGGTAAACACTTGTTTTTATTTTCAAAGTTCATCAACAAACTTGGCTAATTACCAAAGAACATTCTGACTATGTTTAAATTTTAAACTATTTAGACCTTCATACAGTTGGCATATTTGTTTACAAGCAGAATGACAGCACAATGAAGTGAATCTGAGTGTTGGTTCTGTGGTTTTTTTTCAATACGAGCCAGGGAGTAGCTCTATGACATTGATATTAGTATGATTGGCAGGACTCAAACTCCAGAGTTAAACAAACATCTTGGGCCGGATTTTGGCTATCGAAGTGTCGGAAAATTTCCTGACTCTTTGCACTGACCTCAGTTAAAAGTGCCCTGAAACATGGGATTTTCGCTGTGGAGTTGGGGGCGGTGGGGGGGGGGGGGGGGGGGGGCGGTGGGGACGGTTGTGGGGAAGGGAGGCCGGGGTACAGATTCAGGCTTGGGCAGCCGACACTAGAAGCTGAGCTTAGCTGGCCATGGGAGTGGGCAAGTGCCACTGCAGGCTGGTTAGAAAGCCTGCATTCATTCTCTGGGACTTTGTCCCAGTTGATTTAGAAGTTGCTAAGTCCTCTATTCCCCACCCTTCACACCCCCCTAACCCCATCATACAACTGACCCACCACCAATGGCCCTTCATACCCTTCATGCCAATATGATGCCAATTCAAACCCCACCCACACCCCCCCTCTCAAACCCTCCATGCTAACTCCATGGCCACTAAAGCAGTATCCACCATGGGAAGACCTCAGGAGCCATTTGGAGATAAGGAAAAATAAACTTCCAACAATCTAATGCATCTCTCATTCCTACACAATTGATGGTGGGGGCAAAAAAGCACCCATTCCTAAAATTCTTTCAAATTCTTTTAAATCTCCTGAAGTGGTTAATATCTGATGAAAACAAACAAATTTCCAATTAGTCATCACATCAAAGGCAGCTAATCTTTTAGTAGCCTCTTTAAGCCATCAATCAAACTGTGAACTCAGAACCGCCTGCTAAGATAATTAAAGCTTTTGAAACTCAGCCACTGATTCATAATATAATGATGACCCTTGGGGAACGAAAGAGCTCTATTGAAACTGCGTGACCCGATGCTACTTTGTTTTCTAACCTCCACCTTTCAGTCAAAGCAGTTCAGCAGAGGGTTTCTTTTTAACTCTCACTGACAGCAGAATTCTTTTTCTAAATTTAAAGAGCAGGGCATTTAAAAACAACTTAAGATTGTGACAGTTATAAGGATTGTATCTGCCCTTCAAGAGTGTTTACATCTACTCCATCAAAATGGGGCATTTTCAAACTCAGCACTAAGTTCAAATGGCCCTGCTGAGTTTGAGTTTCTTGCTTGTGTGATTCATAGCCCACCCCCTTCCAATTTTTTTATCGATGGTGGATGTCAGAAATGGGGGTAGGACTTCCACATTTGGGAGCCCCCGCACCCACTGTTTGTAAAGATCAGCCAAGTCTTCTCAATATATGTATACATATTTCATACTTTATTCAGCTGTGCATCATGTGATAGGTTTTTAACTGTTTTAGCAAAATTAAATTATGAAAGCACGCGACAAAGTAAATGGAAGCAGACTGTTTGCAGTAGTTCAGGGGTTCAGCATAAGGAGACACAGATACAAAATCAAAACAGAGCAGAAGAACCTTCTTTACACAGATAATTGGGAGTGGTACATGGATATGACCTATCTCTGGAAGTGAGAATTAGTGATTGTTTCTGCTTCAATGTCAACATTCCAGTTTAGATTATATAGGCAGTTGACAGAAGAGGAGCTGGAAGGATATGAGCACAAGGTGGTTAAGTATGATTAGGACCACATGCATGGAGAATGAATGCCAAAATGAACCTGTTGAGCTGAATGGTCTGTGTCCATGTTGTAACTTTGCAAAGTCACATAGAAATACAAAGATGTTCTACATCAGTTACACCATAAATAGATCAGTGGGTTGTGAGTAGCACCCTCATTTATAATGTTAAGGGAGCAGGGCTTTCAAATGTTTCAGCAGCTTCTGGCTGTTACCAGGCTGCTCCCAGCTAGTATTCTGAAAGTATTAAGCAGAGTTACAAGAGGTGACCAGGAGGTACCATAAGTGCACATGTGTCACTTTAATAATGCTTCGGATTATGGCACAATTTGGTAGACTGTACTTCTCCTTTAACTGGTAATAATGTGATTGACAAATCATCTAAAAATAGACGTGTCTGTTTGGTCAGTATCAGATAATGAGTACTTCACGGATAAGCAGATTTTCTTTCTATCTCTTCCTTCGATGGTTGAAATGTGAATACAGTGAAGTACATTGACTAGATCACATTCAGCTGGGCATCATGTGATAAATTTCGAAATGGTAGCATAGACACTTTATAAAAAGGGACAGGTTAGTAATTTAGTCACATATCCGTGAGGACATATATTTTTTAATTAGTGTTTGCTGGACCTGAATGCTTAATGTGGGTAAAGTAATATTTGCATTGTACAAAAATTACAGCAACATCCTTATATGAGGAGCATTTTACTTTCCAGCACAGGTAACACAGTGATGACTTCCACTTGATAACTTTGCAATGGACAATGATGCACAACCCTGATGATTCCTCTCCCACTTCTAAAGAAAATCACAAAGGCTCTCCCGTTGCTATTACTTTAACTAGTAGTACAAAGAAATTGTGTAGTGAAAAGCTAAGATAATCAGACAGAAAAGTAAGTGATCTTATTACTTTTGTCCTTCTGTTGCATCAAGAATGGTGATAAAATGACTTCTAGTGAGATTTAATCATAAAAACAAAAAAACTGCGGATGCTGGAACTCCAAAACAAAAACAGGAATACCTGAAAAACTCAGCAGGTCTGGCAGCATTGGCGGAGAAGAGCAAAGTTGACGTTTCGAGTCATCATGACCCTTCAACAGAACTAAGTAGAAATAGGAAAGGGGTGAAATATAAGCTAGTATAAGGGGGGGTGGTGGTGATGGGGAAGGGTGTTGGTGGTTGTTGGGACAAGCAAGCAGTGATAGGAGGAGATAACCAAAAGATGTCACAGACAAAAGAACAAAGAGGTGTTGAAGGTGGTGATATTATCTAAAAGAATGTGCTAATTAAGATTGGAGAGCAGGACAAGGAAGGTAGCTCTAGTGGGGATGGGGTGAAATAGGTGATGGATGGAATACATTTAACAATAATGGAAATAGGTGGGAAAAGAAAAATCGATATAAATTATTGGAAAAAAAAACAAAAGGGAGGGGGAAGAAACAGAAAGGGGGTGGGGATGGAGGAGGGAGTTCAAGATCTAAAGTTGTTGAACTCAATATTCAGTCTGGAAGGCTGTAAAGTGCCTAGTCGGAAGATGAGGTGCTGTTCCTCCAGTTTGATGATAATCAATTTGAGATATTAAAAGGTGTGGCCTTATCCATTTTTGACTGTATTAAGATAAGATATTGGTTGGCCAATTCCAGCCTCATCATTCACATAATTAACTCGTCATCTGTGTCTTGCAATCATGAAATATAGTACCATTACCATTGTCAGATCCCCCACCACCAACATTCTGGAGGCTCACCATTGACCAGAAATTTAACTGGGCCAGCCACTCAAATGCATGTGTGTGACTCACCTCCTGGCTCCCCAAAGCCTTTCCACTTTCTACAAGGCATAAATCAAGAGTGTGATGAGTGAGTGAGGTTCCAACAGCAATCAAGAAACATAACACCATCACAGGATAAAGCTGCCTGTTTGAGTGGTACCCATCCACCAACCTAGATATTCATTCCTTCCACCACTGGCTGCAGTACAGTGGCTGCAGCATCTACCATGTATAAAAGGTAGCCTCATCTACTTGCCAAGACTTCTTCGACAGCACCTTCCATACTGCAACCTCACCATCTAAAAGGACAAGGGCAGCATGGGAACATCAAAACCTGCAAATTCGCTTCAAGTCACACACCGTCCTGACTTGGAAGTATATTTTCAATCATTCTTCATCCCTGGGTCAAAATCCTGGAACAATGCCTTGACAGCGATGGTCACATCCTGTGAATGAGTAAAAAGAAACGATTCAGTCCTGTTCATCATCATAAGTATTGATCTCTTGTTAAGCTTCTGATATCTACATATCCTGGAATGAAAAGCTACCACACTAAAAACTGCACGTGTCCAAACAAACTGTATATCACCATTTGTAACCTGATTGCAGAGAAAGCTTTAATTTATTTATCTCTGTTAAGTATCCCTCACCTTTGAGAAGATACATGGTCAAGCAGCAATGATGATTCTGGAGATTAGGCATTTAATCTTTGTGGAAAGGTGAAATGTGTTGGGTTTGTCTTCTTTAAATAGTGACTTCAACTTGATCAAATAATGTTTTTAAAATCATAGCAAGAATTGATAATGTTATCCAAGAAAACTTTCACTGTGGTGAAGAGTTTAAATACCAGGGCATGCACTAAAAAAACTAGGACGTTATGATTAAGAAGGGATGTCCTGTAAAGTTAGGCTGAACCTGTTCACATTTGGACTAAATTAATAGATGTGGTAACTACCATGGACATTTTAAATAGAATTATAGAATGGGTACAGCACAGAAGGAGGCCATTTGGCCCTTGATGTCTGTGCTAGTACTCTGGAAGACCAACTCAGTTAGTTTCTCCCCCCTGCCCTTTACCCATACCCCTGCAATTTTTTTCTCTTCAGATAACTATCCAATTCCCTTTGGAAAGCCACAACTGAATCTGCCTCCACCACACCCTCAGGCAGTGTAACCCAGACCCTAACCGCTCACCCCATAAAAACAACTTGTCCACATGTCGCCTTTGGTTCTTGATCACCTTAAATCAGTTTTTGAGTCTTCCAATGGGAGCAGTTTCTCTCTAGCTACTCTGTCCAGATCCCTCATGATTTCGAACATCTTGATCAAATCTCCTCTCAACCTTCTCTTCTTGAAGCCCCAGCTTCCCCAGCCTATTCACGTAACTGAAATCCCTCAACCCTTGGACCTCGCTCTCTAAAGCCTTCACGCCCTTCCTAAAATGTGTGGTGCCTAGAATTTGACACACTACTCCAGCTGAGGCTGAACCAATGTTTTATAAAGGCTCACCATATTCCCCTTGCTTTTGTACTCTGTGCCTTTATTTATAAAACCCAGGATTCTGTACGTCTGATTGACCACTTTCTCAACCTGCCCTGTCACCTCCAATGTTTTGTGCACATGCACTCCCATATTTCTCTGCTCCTTCACCCCTTTTAGAATTGTATTGCCACTCCTCATTCTTCCCACCATTCTGCCCATCATTTTACAGTATTAAATTTCATCAGCCACACTGTCCACCCATTTCTGCAGCTTGTCTATCCTCCTACAGTTTGCAATGCTTTCTGGTCTTGTGTTATGTGCAAAATTTGAAATTCTGCCCTGCACACGGAAGTCTAGGTCGTTACTATAGATCGTGAAAAGCAGTACTGACCCCTAGGGAACCCCACAGTGTAGCTGCCTCCAGTCTGAAAAACAACCATTCACCACTCCTCTCAGATCACTGTCACTTAGCCAACTTTGTATCTGTACTGCCATGTCCCATTTCTTCCATGGGTTTTGAATTTGCCAAAGCGTCTGTTATGTGACACTTTATCAAACCTCTTTTGGAAGCCCATGTACATCACATCAATCCTCATCAACTCTCTCTGTCACCTTCATCAAAAGACTCTTGCTCTTACGCAGTCCCTATGGGTTGAGGATGACTTGCTTTCACTCCAGCCTGATGGGTTCTAATAAGTCCAATGTACGATCTGCAGATTCTACCACATGCGGGGCAGGTGGTGCTTGAGAGGTTGGGTAGAAGGGTTATTTGGGGTTTGTGCATTCCCTCTGATTCCTTGACTTTACCTATGTGTGTACCCGATGAAACATCTCAATGTGTTCTGTGCTTTCCCGAATAGCACTTCTCCATTTTGGCCAGTCACAAGCCAGGGTCTCCCATGAGTCAGCAGGGAAATTTGACCTCTTCAGGGATGTTTTGAGGGCATCCCTGAAGAGTTTCCGTTGCCCTTCTGGGAGTCTCCTGCTGTGACCAAGTTCTGAGTAGGGCAGTTGCTTTGGGAGTCCAGTGTCAGGCATATGGATGACATGTCCTGCCCAGTGGAGCTGGTTGGGCACAGGGTGACCAAGCAGGAGGGAGCGACCCCTGCAGGTCACTGGCAGCCTGTCAGGGTTTGCCGGGTGGCTTGCCCACATGGCATGCCCTCCCCTGCACCCCAGGCTGAGGCCCTTGAGAGGCCCATAATTGGCTTCTGTGTGGGAAAGTCATCCTCAACCCTTCCCACCCTGGACTTAATTGACAGTTTTCGTGAAGGTGACAGGCTCTTTACCCTTGCACCTTCCCGCCCATTAAATGGCCTCCCAGACTGCTCCAGGATGTTGTGGGAGGTAGGGGGAGATGGTGGGGGGAGGGGGAGAGGGGGCATTAAATTCTGCCCAACATTTCCAAAAGCTTCCCCACTATCGAGGTTAAGACTGGCCTGTAAAAGTTAGGTTTATCCTTACAACTCTTTTTGAGCAAGCGTGTGACATCTGCAATTCTCCAATTTCTCTGGAATGATCCCTGTATCTAAGAAGGATTGGAAGATTATTGCCAGGGCTACTGCAGTTTCAACATTTACTTTCCTCAGTGTACTCTGATACATCTTATCCAGTCCTGGTGATTTCAACTTGAAGTACAGCCAGCCTTTATCATGTTTTATCTCATCCAATTTCTCAGCTTCCTCCTTTTCCACTATGGCTTTGGCAGCATCTCCTTCCTTGGTAACTTAGTGCCTCAGAATTGCCCTTCTTGCATAAATTCCTTTCTTGGTTGCCAGTTGGCCCCCTTTTACTAATTATATATCTATGGAAGATGTTTGTCTTCCCTTCTGTATTAGCTGCCAGTCTCTCCTCATACTGTCACTTTTCATCATTTATTACTTTATTCACTTCCTCTCTGATTTCCTATATTCAGCCTGGTTCTCACTTGTATTGTATTATCAATCTAACATCTACCAGACAAATCCTTCTTTTTCTTTTGCTTCATCTTACTGTCTTTCTCTTTCGTTATCTAGAGAAGTCTGGCTTTGCTTGTCCTCCCTTTTCCCATCTTGGGAAAGAACACTGACAGTACCCAAGCCATCTCTTCTTTAAAGGCAGCCCATTGTTCCATTACACGTTTTGCTTGCCAACCTTTGATTCGAGACCAATGGAAAAAAGGAGTAGCTTTTTGGCCTGAAAACCATCCAAAAATATTTAATGTTCCTGCAGTGATTTCCCAAAAACAAAAAGGATACTTTTATTTTTCAATTGCCTGTGCACAGCATAATTTGGCTTGTGTGGGACGTCAGTTTTGTGCCCTTTCTTCTGATCTCTCTGTCTAAAGCAAAAGAGGTTTGACAAACTTTTGTTCACTATAAGCAGTGACCTTTTAATGGCAGGACACTGAACTGGAAAAGTCAAGGGGTATAATCACACATTTATTATACTTTGTTTCCCTCACCCCCATTATTAACACGAATATGAGATTATTGCTTTCTTCCCTATTATGTTTCTGAGGTTGTGTTATCATGTAGTATGTCCTTGAAAAGCTGATGTGTATAAACGTTCAGTCGTGGTGTTCTATTTCCATTTCTCCCGCATGCTGTGGAAACAAATTTGGATTGACCTAAATTGAGGGGAAGTGTAACTTAAGCTGCTCCTACAATCTGCGACCCCGGGCAATGCAAAACGCAGGTTTATTAAAGAACCAAACAGGAGGTCAGCTCAGCCAGGCCTATGCCTAATGTTCTCTTCCTTCTGATTTCGCCTTCTGCTAGACTTCCTTTGTCTCCTCAACATGGCTGCTCCCCGATTTCTTTTTGAGATTTTTTTTTCCCTCTTGCAGCATCTACATCTGATTCCAAAAATATAAATAGTTTGGACTCTGGGGACAGCAGAGCATTTTTCACATGCAAAATCGTGTTTGTATTTCCAATGGGATTACAAACAATTGAAATAATTCTGAATGACGGAATCAGTCAACTTAAGTCCCTGTTCTACAATTAGAACAGTACTTAACCTGGTACAGGCCAGGCGCCGAAGCCTACTGACTGATCCCATTGAAGATAGAGTCGATCTAGATTTAAAGGCATTTCAACTACTCACTGTGGCTTGTGGCAAGAAATATACCAATGAAAAGAACTGTGGTCGTTTTTGCGGCTGCTTTTACATAAATGACTTGTTTCAGTTGACCAGGATTCTTGTCTCTGAGTCAGAAGATTAAGGATTCAAGCCCAATGCCAGATACTTAAGCACAATATCCAGGTTGACACTCAGTGCAGGGCTGCACTGTTGGAGGTGCTGTGTTCTGGATGAGATGTTAAGCCTTTCCTTTTGGGTGGGCATAAGAGATCCCTTGGCACTATTTCAAACAAGAGCAGAGCTCTTCTGTGATCATGGCTAACAAAATATCTGTTTGTGGAATCTTGCTGTGCACAAATTGGGCATTCCCTACATTACAACAGTGACTACACTTCAAAAGTATTTATTTATTCTTTCACGGGGTGTGGGCATCGTTGGCAAGGTCAGCATTTGTTCCCCATCCCTAATTGCCCCTTGAACTGAGCGGCTTGCTGAGGGCATTTCAGAGGGCATTTAAGAGTCAACCACATTGCTGTGGGTCTGGAGTCACATGTACGCCAGACCAGGTAAGGATGGCAGATTTCCTTCCCTAAAGGACATCAGTGAACTAGATGAGTTTTTACAACGCCTGACAATAGCTTCATGGTCACCAACACAGATGCCAGTTTTCAAGTCCATATTTTATGAATTGAATTTAAATTCAAGCAACATTACCACTACTCCACCATCTCCCCCAAAGCCATCATTGGCTGCAAAGCATTTTGGTACATTCTGAGGTCGTGAAAGGTGCTATATAAATGCAGGATTTTCTTGCTTACTGTTTTTGCACCCTGTTTAATCTTTAAAGATATGCACTTGTTTTTATGACTGTGAAAGCAATGGCCTGGGGTGACTATTAAAGAGACAACTACCTTTTTGTTGGCCGCATGCTACAAAGAAATATAAATCAAACCTCTTCAATATTCACTTTTACTTTAACTGTCATAAAGTTCAAGGCATTTTAATTATATCTAGTCAAGATGACAGTTGTACTGCTGAAATCAGCTCTCATCTTTATTTATGGTTCCATAAACATTATCATGTAGCAATCAAACTAATTTGCTTTTCAAAGTGAAGACATGCAAGCAGGCTTGAGCACTGGTGAGGGGGAGGGAGCAGAAAACGATGCAATATGAGGAGATTTAATCTTTAATAACACAGGGAAGCATTTCGTAGAATCTCAACAAGCCAAAGGATCAGGAAATTGTCCTTTACATTTAAAGCTTGCTCCCCTGTTACAGTGCAGTGTGACCTCGAATACAACGTCTGCATTATGACGTATATACCACGGTGTAACCTAACCCCGCACTGTCATGAAACATCTCACTGTGAAGACTTGCATTACAGCAACAGCTTCTACATCCATCCCCATAAATTAATAATTAGCCTTACATACACTAGCACTTTAACCAGCTGCATTGAGATGAATGTGAGGCATGTGACAGAGCTTACTTGTGGCAAAGCTGGACATCTGGCTTGTCAAAATAGTTTAAAAGGAAACTGTGTAAAAATAGAAAATGAACTAAAGGCTTCCTTATTTACAACTGAGATGATAAGTTATTTCGAGTTTTGTGCCGGGAGGAGAGAAAAAAAAGCAGAATACATTTGCTTAAAAAAGCAGACAGTGCAGGGGATTAAAACGCTCTCTAATCAGATAGAAATGGCTTGGCCACTTGATTAGGGCTGATTTCCACCATCTGGTGATACTTAGGGAGGAGCTACCCTTGCTCATTGAACACTGTAGCTGCTTAATTTGTGCAGTTCCTAGACATTTAAAGCTCTCTGCAAGCAAATTAACAAGAGGGGGGTTAGCGTAATAATGGAGTGCTTCAGGTTTTGTTCATGCAGACAGATGGATGGAGTGAGCTCAGACTGAATTCAGTCTTAATTGCATTGTGTCATTTAAAATTCTATCTGCTCCGTGTGTTTTGTTTACAGGTTCTGAATCCAAAAACCTTGGAAGTTTCAATGCAAAGTGAGACAAAGCACTGTGTAATGCTCTACGACTAGGTATTCATTACCGCTGTTTGCCCTGGAGGCGAGAATGTTCGAAAGGGCATAGAATTATTGTGTATGGGGCATTGCACACGGAGCCGGAATGTTATCCACTCCAAAAGTGTTGATTTAAATCAAATTAGCAGCTTGGAAAAGTGGTGAGATGAACTTAAAATTTGCCTGGCGGTACAGTTTTGGAAGAAGGTCACTTTACAAAGAGACAGTATCCGTTTTTTACACCTCTCTCCACTTCCCAAACCCGCCAAGGCTATGCTTAACAAAAAAGAAAAATAATTTGAGCTCATTTAGGTGATCGATTGAAATAAATACATATGTTTAGCTCACAAATTCTGAACGTGCCCCAGTGCAAAATTATTTGGTGCCACAAGAAATTTATTCTACAGCAACCCCTAGTTCCAGCAACACATTCCGAGCACTTGTTAGGTGCATGAAACTCCACCCCAACCTCTTAATGAAGTGCACAAGGAAAGAAACCACTGTGTTATATTTGGCACCAATCTCACTTGTTTATGCATTGTTAAATTTAAATCGCCTCATTTATACCTGTTCTAATGAATGAAATTATTTTTTGAAATTACATTGAACCACAATCAGCAGAAAGATATCCAGCCTGATTGCACTGAGACTTTATAAAACAGGCTGCAAACATTTTGCCAAATTGAAGAGACACCCCTGTACGTTCCAAGTGACCCGCTAAACAGTAATCAGAGACAAACAGCAAAGACAAAAACAAGACAGTGAAAATAATAAAGTACTACCTCACAAAGGAAAGGACAGAAATGGTACATTATTTATAGGAATTAAAAAATAATGTTCTGCAAATGGGAGTGTATTTGTGATTGAGTGAGCAGGTCTTGAGGCTGACAAAAGCTGACTGGGATTTGCTATATCTCCCAGTGTATATTCTGGGTCTGCAGATTTGGAATAGTTGTGAAAGATAGTGAAAAAAGGCTTAAGGTGCATTGCATGAAGCGTTTTTTGCTTGAGTTTTTTTTTGCCTGGTGATGACAGAAAGTGAAGAACAGGTGTTGCTAAGGAGATTCAAACATCTAGGTTATTGATCTGTTGTTTTCAGATTTTGATTCCAGATGTCCTTTGCACAGTACTGTGCAATAAAATGGTTTAAATTTGGACAGCACCCTGTCAGACAGCAGTACCATCTTCCAGACTCTGTTTTGTTTCGTGTGTGATATGTTTGACAGGCCAGCCTGCACACAGTGCCTTTACAAAACAGGAGAATTAACAGCAAGTCTTTCAATAAGCCAGTGCGTTTGTTTCCTTGAAGGATTTTAGGGCGTAAAGCAATCAATTAATGGTGTGCAAACAATCAGCAGAAACAAAATCTGAAACAGAAGCCTGGCATCGTGGCTGATCTTTGCCTTAAGCTCCCAAGGCCTGGGCAAGCAACATTTCATTAAAGATCCTGGTCCTTCTATAAACATGAGCCTCTTTGTCTGCATTAATTCAAGATTGGATCAAAGTTTCTGAACCAGCAAATATTCCGGGTCACATGACCAGGGCACGCTGTAGCAATGGTCATAAAATAAGACAAATTGTGGGGTTTTTTTTTCATTGCAATGTGCACTTGGCAGATTTTTTTCCCCCCTGGAATTAGTTTATTTCTGAGGAAAGAAGCAACTTAAGAATAAAACATTCATGCATTAAGAAGCAGGGTGTTTGGTCAGGAGCAATACCTTTCACAGGGAGAGAGTGCTGCAGGAAGACAAGTGACATTCTTCTGTAGCAGCAATTTTAGATGGACAAATTACAGTCAGGAAAATTTCCTGACTCTGTAAAATGAGCAATGATGACATCTGTGGATGCAGGTCTGTTCATATCTTTGTGAAGCCTTTGGGGAAATAAATATCTCTGAACATTCGGTGAAATGAAGCTCACTTAATAAATCAAACTGACACAATAACACTTCTGGCACATGACTCTCTCCCTCGCTCCGCCACTCCCCCCCCTTCCCAGCAGTACCTACTGTCTCTATTCTTGCACCACCAAATGCTGCATCTCTACAGGCGTCTGAATCAACAGAAACACAGAGAAAATTTATTGAGAGCCACTTCTGTTTGTGAGGGACATTAGTTGTTAAGCAGGCTGAGACGATAATGACTTTTGACCCTTTAAGCACTGAGCAGGTTGGTGCAGCTCCTGGTCCTGGGTAACCACTTCGCTCAAACTGTACTGCACATCGGGGCTATCACATGTAGGGGATAGGGGAAGGAAGGGGACATCCTGGGCACTTGGTTAAATGGAAAAGTGAGAGACTTTTTTTAGGCTGTCTGTGTTTACACACGTTAAAGCAATGATGCAACAAAGTCAATTTTCAGCCCCCAACCCCCGCATAACCTGAATATGTGTTATAGCTCACCAGCATCTTAAGCTCCTAAAACACGGCAGAAAAACAGTTTTCGTGATGATGTCTTTTAACTGTTTACATTACATGAAGGTTGATACATTTGGATTTTTTAACCAAGTGCTGGACCTAATGGAAAACCATGGTGTTAATATACGATGACTGAGCCGGTTACCTGGGGACTGGAACAGTTTTTGTGCAAACGGTGCTTAAAGTGTCAAATGTCATTATCATTTCAGCTTCCTTAGCCACTGACATTCTCACAAAACAGAAATGGCTCTCAATGAATTCTTCCTGTGTTTCTGTGCCGATTTGATTCGGGTGCCTGTAGAGACACACATCGTAGCTGATTAAACCCGGGTACGCCCAGTATTTGTTTCTGTGCACATGAAAGCAAGGATGAGGTGTCTACCTTGCTCCGTGACTTAGTTAATATGAAACATCTTGAAAGCTGAGCTCTACTGGGAGCCAAATTCTGGACTTCAATTTTATTCTCTTAACCTTTGACTGGATTAAAAATCTTAATATTCATGAGACATTTCCCCAACCCACTCCAATTTCCTTTAATACTGTTTTTGTAAATGGCAGCAAGGATGCAGCAGTTCAAGAAGCACCTTCTCAAGGACAACTCGGGGCGAGCAGTAAATGCTGGCCTAACCAACGACATCCGGTGAAAGAATAAATTTTTTAAAAGCTGGTGTTTGACTTTGGGGGTGGTGACTGACCTCCTTTTCTGTCCTATCACCTCTGGGATTTAAATTTGAGAGCAGAAACTGGTCACCAAACAAGGTAACCTCCCAGCAAGCACAGATCGACTAGGCTTTGGGATATGTGCTAAGCCACACTTTGCATTTGCACTGGCACGGATTTTACTTGCACCTGTGTGTTCATGATGAGTCCATCTATGTAATAATTGTTCTTGTTCAATTAATGTGTTTACAGTTCACTGTAAGTTCCTAGTAAGTAAGCAACTGTTACTAAGAGTTCATGTTTGGTCAGATTTACAGCCCATTTACTCAGTCAAGGTCGGGCACTTTTCTACATCTTTGGTACAGTCAAGAAATTTGGCTGGTTATTTATCAGTGTTGATAAAGGGGAGGGTTGTCAGTGATGACAAATGGACCATTTTTGCATTCTTTGGTACCTGGTATCAGCAGTGAACAGGTCAAGTATAACATGGGTTAGATCTTGATTAAGACAACCTCCACTGCAACTTATTACTGGATGATCAATTGTTCCCATACTTCTCGAATGCATCTTTGGAAAGACCTTCAGCAAGAGTTCCTTTCCTATTCTTGTTATAGAAATTGTGAATTTTCGATGACAGCAGTTTAGTTCCAGTACTGCTCTCAATCACATGTAAGCTGAGCTGTCCATACATATTTTTAAATAAGAGTTGGTACAGGCAAAAAATGGTTTTGTTACAGAAAGTCCTTTCAACCCATTTGCTAAAATTGGACCCATTAAGTTAATTAGAATAAACTGCACATGTGATTTTTAAAACAAGCCTGTATGGCAATTAGTTTATGATGAAAATGTTGACTTCTGTTGAACCATTTCTGTAGTTAATACACACAAAGTCAATACTGAAAGCTGGGACAAAGTTATCTAAATACTTTTGTGGCATTGCTGGTAATCTGTAAATACATTAAAATAGATTTCCTTAAAGGGCCAATATGGCCCCATTGGGAAACGTGCTTCCCATGCTGTCATACAGCGGTAATCACACTGCACTGTCAATCAGGAACTTTCTCATAGTAGCAAGTAGTCCACCTGATGTAAAAATAAAAGAAAGGCTTATATTTATATAGCACCGTTCATGACATCAGGATGCCCACAAAGCATTTCACATCCAGTGAACTGCTTTTGAAGTGCACTCACTGTTGTGATGTAGGAAATGTGGCAGCCAATTTGTGCATAGCAAGCCCCCACAATCTGCAATGTGATAATGACTCGATAATCTGTTGTTGTGACGTTGGCTGAGGAATAAATATTGGCCAGGGCACTGAGAAGAACTTCCCGGCTTTTCTTCAATGCATTGCCATGGGATCTGTGTGTCCATTTGCACTTCATTTTAATGTCTCGTCTGAAAGCTGACGCCCTGGTGCAGCACTGGAGTGTCAACATTGATTTTTGTGCTCAAGTTCCTGAAATGGGACTTGAACACACAATTCCCTTGTTTGGTTTTATTAAAAATACTTGTTTCCCAAACCAGTAGTTGTGACCTGTGGCCTAATGCTTTCATGTGTAATTGATTGCCATGTTGCATTCTCCAATCCTTCCCCGATTTATTTACAGCACCTTTTAGGATAATTAGAGGAGAACAGTTTTTTTTTAAAGGAGCTCTTGTCTTCACAAAAGATGCCATTTGGCAGACTTCAGGGTGAAGAAGCGAAATATGTACCAATTTTTGGCAAGGTAGCATCACATGGAAGTGACACAATGATGCCTTTGTATGCAATTTACACCATTGTGTTGTGATGTTTCTCCTGAGTTTGCTCGCAACAGTGTCCAGGAGATTAATCTTTAATTCCTGGAGACTCCAGGACAATCATTGAGAGTTGGCAGCCTTCCTGTGAGCTAAAGGAATGTTGGCCGGGTTGGGCAGCTCATCCTCTAATGGTGTCATGGGACCTCTAATGTTCACTTAAATTGCTGGAACCTAAGTTTAACATTCTGTCCAATGCACAGCACCTCTGACAAAAAAAAAAGCACTTGAGTATCAGCATAGTTTATGCGTCCAAGTCTTGGATAGGGGCTTGAGCCTTTTCACTCAAAGGGGAAATTGCTACCAGCTGAGAACAAATTATACTTTCAACTTTTCACTCACTTGGGTCCAGATAGAACAGGGAGCTAGAACAGTGCCAAGCATAATAATTATTAATCCTTTCTGAATGAAAGAATTTCTTTTTATGGGTAACACAAAAAAAATGTTGCGACTTGTCTTTTTAGCTTCAATAGGATTTGAGATTTAACAGAAACTTTATTGCCTATTTTCTCTCCATTTCATCATCTCTCCTGAAGGTCTAACTTATTGCTGAAGTATGATTCCTCCAGTACCAGCTACCCTCTGTTATCCTGCCCAAGTGGCCAGTATTTGCGTTTGAACGTTGACGGTGAGTTACGGTTGCCATCTCTCCAGTATTGGCCTGGAGTCTCTAGGAATTGAACATTTATCTTCAAGATATTGCTGTCAGCAAAATAAGTGGTGCTTTTATTTTCATCTCCTTTGAACATTTATTAGTTTTACAAACAGTGGAGGTGGTGGGTGGGTGGGGGCGGGGGGAGCTGTTTGACTGACAGTTAAGAATCATCCATTTGGAAATGAAGACTTTTTTCACTTCCCAATTGGCTTGGGAAGCTGGGCTGCTGTTAGGATGGGCATGTTGGACAATTGAGGATGGGGGCGGGGTGATTGGAGGCTTAAGGTCAATTGATGAGATCTCCAGGAATACATGCGATCAAATTCATTCTCTGCTATTTTAGATGATAGGTTAGAGAGGTACATATGCAAGATGACACAAAGATGGGTGGCATTGTAAATTGTTTAGACTGAAGCATAAAATTACAAAGGGATATTAATAGGTTAAGTGAATGGGCAAAACTGTGGGAAAATGGAATTCATTGTAGGTAAGTGTGAGGCTATCCATTTTGGACCTATACAGGATAGAAAAGACTGGTGAAAAGTCAGAAACAATGGAGATTCAGAGACTTGTAGCTCCATGCACATGGATAGTCAGTGTCTTATTAATTATATTGTTAGTGTTTGTTAATGTCATATCAATTATATTGTTAAGGTTAAGAGGAACAGATGATGGTATTAATTGTCTTGGAGCACATATAAATAGGGGATAGCTTGGACACTGGGTGGAGGAAGAGGAGAGTTGTGAGACTGAACAATTCAATAAAATCTCTTATTAAAGAAAAGCTCTATGTCTTGGTTTCAGCTTTACCAATTGGCTTAGATCCTTTAACATAGATCCTATTAACATAGATCATTAAAATGCCATGTACAGGTACAATAAATAAACAAAAAGGCTAATGACACTCTAGCCTTTATATCTGGAAGACGAAGGTAAAAGCTATACAAAGCCCTGGCTAAATCACACCTCGAGAAACGTGAACATTTCTGGGCACCACACTTCATGATGTTGAAATTGGCCTTGGAGTGAGTACAGCATATATTTACTAGAATGATGCCTGGACTCCAAGGGTTAAATTACGAGGTGATGTTACACAAATTAAAGATATAGTCTCTGGAAGTGAGAAGGTTGGGGGTGATTTGATCAAAGTTTTCCAAGATATTAAGGAGAATTCATAGGGTAGATAGAGAGAAACTATTTCTGCTGGTTGGGGTGACTAAGAATAGGTGGCATTGTCTAAACTTTAGAACTGGATCTTTCAGGGGTGAAGTTAGGAAACACTTCTACACACAAATGCTGGTGGAAGTTTGGAACTCTCTTCTGCAGATAAAAGTTGATGCTAGTTCCATTGTTAATGTTAAACCTGAGTTTACTGGGTTTTTGTTAGGCAAAGGTATTAAGGCATGTGGAACAAAGATAGCTAGATGGAGTAAGAATGCACATCAGCCATGGTCTCACTGAATTGCAGAACAGGCTCCAGGGGATGAATGGCCTCCTCCTATTCCCATGTTCCAAAATTGTCCAGATGGTTTCAATTGGAGTCACTGGTAACAGTCAAATGGAAAGCCTGATCTAATTGTGCAGTTAATTGTGTGAACTGCATTGAGGCGTTTCAACATTGTGATAAGGTCCTATGTTAATGCATATATTTTTCACCCTCTATCCCAGGACACAACAAATGGTCCAATGTCTACTCTTGGTGAGGCAAAAGAAGCAACTTTAAACTTTGATGATGTTGGAAAAACAAAACTCAGTGGAAAGGAAACTCCGTATTGGGATGAATAATAGGGAGCTGGACCACTAGTGCCAGTTTCCATCTACCAGCACCCCTCACCCTGTACTAAAGTTGAATATTGCTCCCACAGAACCAGATAAAATAAATATTCCTAGCATTGTGGCTCAATTACTCACTGGTAAACTCAGTGTGTTAAGCAGTTGTGGTTTCTTTATGAGAAACAGTACACTGGGTTGGAATTTACTGGAAAAATAAACCATACACACTTTCAGTAACGTTCAAGTTGGTGAGCCAGTTCATGGACTTAGCACACCTGTGAGCTGTGAAACTCCAGAACTCGCTGTTGGTTTACATTTTCCATCCTTTGCCTCATACAATCAGCATCTTGCTGTTAACCTCCCTTTTATTTTTAAGAACTTGCTGAAATTATACTTTAGTTGCCCATTAAACTCACTGCAGATGTCTTCAACAATAATTGTGAATAACTGCCAAATGACATAACTGGTCCACAAACTGAACAACGTTAATTGTGGTGTCTCAATCCTTCAGCTAGTGAATTGTTATTGGAGATTTTTAAAAATGCCAAACTTAATTTAATTTAAATTGTTTTTTTCTTTTTGTCTTTTTTCTTCTCTCATAATCCATTCTTCCTTTCCCTCCCTTTATTTCTTTTTCTGCGCCTGATTTGACTCTAAATCATCCTATTTCCTTCCTCGTCATTCCTCTGCTTCTCAATCCTTAAATCTCATTGGTTAAGGGTGATAGGCTATTGTCCACATTGTTCACCAAGATTCCAGTTGTCCCGTTGCCCTTGCCCTGCTGTTATCTGCTTGTATTTTCAGCAAGTAACAAAGTAAAAACATTTCAAGCTGAAGCATGCAGGAATAAATCTAAGGAAGATATGAGATGCCCCACTCCTCCTCATTGTGTTTGTAAAATCTTTGTGTTACAATTTATTTTCTCAAAAAATACTGTGTAGACAGGGTGACCAATAGGCCACGGGATACAAAGAAAATGAGTTAGCAAGCTCACGGGATAAATTGGCCTTTTATCTGTTCAGCCACTCACTTCTCTATATTGTCCCGGATTTTGCAGTCTGTGTCGAAGAAATGACACTTGCCCCTGACCTTGAGAAAAGATCTGACGATCTCTGCTCCATTGTTTTCCTCTTGAACCTGGCACCAAGTCGAGTGAACCTTCAGCCTCTTCCAGATGCAATGCCAGCAAGGAGGGAAGCAGCCTGCTGCATTGAAGCATTGTCACAGAGGGCTAAGCAGGATGTTAAAAATACTGAACACCTTCTACCTTTGATTTATTATTTCAGATAGCAAAATAAATGATTATCATTGGATTTCAGTTAATAATTAACTTGGTGCCAAAAACAAGTCAACCTAGAATGTGAACACAATACCTTATGTTGGGAATTTCATCCTTCAATCTCTCCATCTTTCTATATCTCTCCCCTCAGCATTAAGATATTCCTACCTGTTCAACAAACTTTAGGTTTTCTGCCCTATTATCTCCTTATCTTGGTGCTGAATATGTTTGATAATGTTCCTATCAAGCGACTTGGGATGTTTTATGATGTTAAAGGCATTATGCAAATGCAAGTTTTTGTCCAACTGATATTCCCCAAGGTTACATGCTCTTAAAATTAGATATTGGGCAGTGCAGGTACAATCATAAATTTAAGGGGCTCAGGTTGCTTACTGCACTTACCAGGACAACTGCACCTTGAGGGAATGTTGAAAGCAGACCCTGAACTTCTAACAGTGCCATGATTTCTTTCTGTGACATGCTTTAATTGCCTTTGAGTGTTTTTGTATTTAAAGTTCGGAAACTTATGTTGACAGGCATTTTGAAAATAAACCCATGTCCTCCCATTTCCATATGGTTCATTATACTGAAAAAAAAAATAATTTTTGATCCTATTTGCACAAGTCAGGTTCATTGAAAAGGCCCTGTTAAATTGTGATAACCCATTTAATTCCAGAAAATGGCATCTTATATGCCTGTAATTTTTTTCTTTGCAAGTGATGACTTAATTATCAATTGTAAGTGTATCCAAACTTGAGTAGTTCCAAACTGGGCCAGATTTGAACTTTTCCAAAGACACCACCTCAGCCCAGTACAGATGAACATGCCCACATCACAAGTTAATCCAGTGAAAAGTACATTTAACCCATTTACCGAAGTCAGGTCTAAAATGTAAGCAGCTAAAGTTTCAAATTATTAGTATTTGTGCTGCTATGAACTATTGACCAAGCTCATTCTGAGATGCTAGAAAAAATGCTGGAGATTTAGCACTGGCAATCTGATAGTTGTGTTATATCCTATCTTATTAAAGTGGTTTCTGCCTCAATTAACTGTAATGATGTCTCTCTCTCACTGCGCTACTTTGCTTCCAGCACACTTAGAATTCTATAAAGATGTTACCACACCCCTAAACTGGGAGGATTTCAAATTTTAATATTTCCCTTAAGAAGAAGACCGAATTTTAGAGTTTAGACTAACGAGAATGTCGGCAGATGAAAATCTTGGTTATGCTCATTTCCCATTCACCTTTCACTCCTGCAGTTTACGATGACAGCCTTTGAGGGACTGTTGAAGGCTTCTAAATCAGCTACAGTGGCTCAGAAAGGGTTGCCAACCCTCCAGGACAGGCCCAGAGTCTCCCAGAATTGAAGATCAATCTCCAGGTTGCTGCTGTGTGCAATTGTGGAGGAAAGTCATCGGATCATTAAAAAATATTGTTTTTTATTTTGTAATTTTCTAGAAACATTTCACTTTACCAGATATAGTGGTATTGAAAATGGGGGGGGGAATGGTTATTTGACCAATAGTCAAGCATCATCCAATTGGGGAATGAGTCTTTTTGCTTTCCAATTGGTGTAGGAAGACAATGTGTCACGAGGATAGATGTGTTGACTGACTAAAGGCTGGAGCATGGGGTAGGTCATGTGATGAAACTCCAGGAATACATTTAATCACAGCTGGCAACACTTGGCCCAGATTTTTACTCCCAGGTCAGATTTGTAGAGACAGGAGAATTCCCAGCTCTGCAAACCTGACTGATTAAAAATGGTCGCCTACATGTTTTCATTCTGGGTTTGGGGGAGGGTGGGTGGATGCTGGGTTGGGGTTGGGGTGCAGGCTGGATTGAAAGTCAGGCCTGCCACTCCCAGAGTGAGTGCGGAGGCTGCCGGGTGTGGAGAAGGGCTGGGAGGAAGGCCTGCTTCCGTGCTCAGGCACTGTGTTGAATTGATTTTAAAAAAAGAATGAAACAAAAGAACAACCCTCCAGCCCTCACCCCCCACACACACTCCGCATGCCCAATCCATGCTAACTTAAGCCACCTCATGCCCCACCCACCCCCAGGGTCCCTCATATCCCCATGTCCTTCTACCAATTCCCCATCACCTTTTATAGCCCCTATGACTACTTAGTGCCAACCCATGCCCCACCCACCATCCTTTCCCTTCATGCTAGCTCAACTTAGTATGCTTTGACAGTTCTTTGACAGCTTGACAGTTCTTTGACAGCCTGACAGTTTTAATGAGTTTGCGCACTTTTAACGCACAATCATGTTTATTAATGCATAATTCTAAAGGATACCTTACCTCTCCCAAAGGTGTCTCTGAACTAGATCCATGGGGGTACCTTACCCCCAAAAAGGAATACCCTGGCTATCCAAAGGAATCCACCAATTTCAGACCTCATACCTCATCTAATGGTGAAGATGTGGGCAAGGTCCTCAATGAGTACTTTGTCTCTCTGTCTTCATTAAGGAAAGGGATGATGTAGACATTCTAGTTAAAGAAAAGAGTGTGAAATATTACATACAATAAGCATAATGAGAGAGGAAGTATGGAGGGACTAACATCTTAGAAGGTATATCACCAGGGCTTGATGGACTGTCTTCCAGGCTATTAAAGGAAATCAGGGAGGAAATAACGGATGCTCTGGAGATCACTTCCCAATCCTCACTAGATACAGGCAAGGTACCAGATGATTGGAGGTCTGTGAATGATGTACCAATATTTAAAAAGGGTATGAGGGAAAGGCCAGAAAATTATAGGCCAATCAGTCTGACTTCAGTGGTGGGTAAGTTATTAGAATCAATTCTGAGGGACAGGATAAATTGTTACTTAGGCATGAATTGATGAGGGATGATCAGCATGGTTTTGTTAGGGGAACATCATGTCTTACTAATTTAATAGAATGTTTTGAGGAAGTAACAAGGAGGATTGATGAGGGTAGTGCAGTGGATGTTGTCTACATGGATGTTAGTAAGGCATTTGACAAGGTCCCACATGGCAGACTGGTCAGAAAGATGAGATCACATGGGATACAGGAGAAGGTGGCAGGCTGGATCCAAAATTTACTTAGCGACAGGAAACAAAGGGTAATGATCGACGGATGCATTTGCAAATAATATAGCGGTTTCCAGTGGAATTCAACAGGGCTCACTGTTTTATATATTAATGATTTGGACTTAAATGTGGGAGGCATGATTGGGAAATTTGCAGATGATAAAAAATTGGCCGAGTAGTTGATGGTTAAGAGGATAACTGTTGTCTCCAGAATTATATCAATGGTTTGGTTGATTGGGAGCAAAAGTGGTAAATAGAATTCAATTTGGAAAAGTTTGAGGTAATGCATTTGGGGAGGGCAAACAAACCTAATGAATATTCAATAAATGGGGGGATATCGAGAGAGAGGTTGAGGAAGTGAAAGACCTTGACGTGTAAGCCCACAGGTCCCTGAAGGTGGCTGGACAGGTGGATAAGGTGGTAAAGAAAGCATATGGAATGGTTTTCTTTGTTGGACAAGGTATTGAGTACCAAAGCAGGGACGTAATGCTAGAACTGTACAAAATGCAAATTAAGCCACAGCTGTAATTTTGTGTACAGTTCTGGTCACCACATTACAGGAAGGGCACAATTGCTCTGGAGATAGTACAGAGGAGATTTACTAGAATGTTGCCAGGGCTTGAAAATTGTAGCTTTGGGGAAGATTGAACAGGCTAGGATTATTTTTCTTAGAACAGAGGAGACCTAATTGAGGTGTACAAAATTATGAGGGGCCTAGATAGGGTAGACAGGAAAGACCTGTTTCCCCTAGCTGAGGGGTCAATTCTCAGGGGGCATAGATTTAAGGTGATTGGTAGAAGGATTAGAGGGGACAGGAGGAAAAAGGTGATGGACTTCTGGAATTCCCTGCATAAGTTGGTGTTGAGGCTGAAACACTCAGCTCATTTAAAAGGTACCTGGATCAGCACCTGAAGCGCTGTAACCTGCAAGGCTACGGACCAGATTCTGGGAAGTGGGATTAAAAATGAGCGGCTAGTTTCTTTTTTTTGGCAGGCGCAGACATGATGGGTTGAATGGCCTCATTCTGTGCCGTAGCTGACCACAAAACAATTACAGGGGCATATGTTGACATTGAGTGAGGATAGGGTAGGACATGGCTCTCTGGTTTCCATCCGCACTTCCCAGCCCCAAGCCCAACCCTGCCCACCTACCAATGAGTGAATATTGGACTAATGAAGATCTTACAGGCATAAGATGGAGGTTAGCATGCATGGACTATGCCAAAGTATAAGTCAGTGCTAGCTGTTGGAAAGAACTATCCAATAAGTCCTCCTTGCTCTTTCACCATAGCATTTTTGTCTCCTTCAAGTATTTATTCAATTCCATTTTGAAAGTTTCAGTTGCATCTGCTGCCACCATCCTCTCAGGTAATGGATTACAGGTACAATTCACTGCATAATCTTTTTCCTCATGTCGCCTCTGGTTCTTTTACCAATTTTTTCACAACTGCAGCCTGTGGCAAGAGCAGAGGGGAGAAGAAAAGGGGAAAAAAACATCAGGACCAACAACCTGAACCACTCTACAAACCCAACTTCGCAAAATAAAGGTCAAAATTACAGTGAAGGAACAGGCAGCAGCCTTTTATTACACAGACCTACAAACTTTCTGCGTGAAATTTTGAATTGGAACTTGGTTTGATTAGAGAGCCATTTCGGGGCAGTGGCCTCTACAAGGGACCCGTGACCAATTTGGACATGATAAGCAATAGTGTGTCTCCTTAACCGAGCGAGTTGAATTGTTTTTGAGCAGCGCAGAGTATGAATGAAGAAATGTAAGCTAGATGGTAAATTTAGTGCCAAATCATGTACAGAAAGCAAAATAAAGGAGTGAAGAAATATGGAATTGAGAGAGATATAAAAGAGACAAAGTGTAAGTTAAAAAAAAGTTACATTATTTTTATTTTTAAAAGTCTTTAACAGTAATTAAAATATAAAGGAATGAGAATCTCGCTTGTAAATGTTGGCCTTCACTGCAAGAGGATTTGAGTCCAGAAGTAGGGATGTCTTATTGCAGTTACACAAGGCCACACCTGGGGCAGAATTTTACAACAGCGGGATTTTATGTTCCCGCTGTCGTCAATGGGATTTATAACGGCCGCTGCATTTTATGGCCCCATCCCCACTGAAACAGGGCTGTAAAATTCTGCCCCTGGAGTATTGCGTGCAGTTTTGATCTCCCTACCTAAGAAAGGATATACTTGTCATAGAGGGAGTGCAGCGAAGGTTCACTAGGCTGATACCGGGGATGGCAGGATTGTCGTAGGAGAAGAGATTGGTTCGACTGGGCCTGTATTCACTAGAGTTTAGAAGAATGAGAGGGGATCTGATTGAAACTTATAAAATTCTAACAGGGCTAGACAGAATAGATGCAAGGAGAATGTTTCCCCTGGTTGAGGAGTCTAGAACAGTCTCAGGATACAGGGGAGGCCATTTAGGACTGAGATGAGGAAGAATTTCTTTACTCAGAGAGGGTGGTCAACCTCTGGAATTCTATGCCACAGAAGGCTGTGGAGACCGGGCCACTGAGTGTATTCAAGAAAGAGATTGATAATTTTTTGGATATTAGGAGCATCATGGGGTATGGGGAGAAAGCAGGAATATGGCATTGAGATAGAGGATCAGCCATGATCATACTGAATGGTCTACTCCTGCTGCTAGTTTCTATGTTAATTTTCAGTGCCAGGGAGGTTGCCTGGCAGTAATTAAAACTTATCATGGTGTTAAAAGGGTACTTACACTAGAATGGACAAATTCTAACTTATCCTGGCAAGTTTAGTGGGCGTCTACCACGAGAGTACAGCAACCTCAGTCTGCTTAATGTGTTTCAATACGGAGTCTCCTGGCGAGATACCAGTGTACTGGAGGAGCAGGGCGACTCGGCTAGCAACTTCCTGCTTTCTGTGTAACTGCATGTGTGTAGTCACTGGAAGTTGCTGTCCGATTTGCACTTTAATAACGCTGAGTGCTGTTAGCCTCACTGTTATTTTTAACCACAAAATCCAGGTCAATATAAATAAACCTAGCAGAGCGTGGACCTCCCTGGCAGCCTGGTGATTGGGAAACGACAAACAAAGTTACGGAAGACAAAGGGAAATGAAAAGTGAATTGACAGACAAAATTGCCTGTGCTGCGTTTAGTAATTAGCTTTTAACAAGACACATGCCATCCTTGTTGCAGTTAATGAAGCAAAGACGTGGCACTGAATGTGAGGTGCAGCTGGCATGATCAAACTTATTTGTTTTCCTGAGGTCCAGAGAAATTCCCATCTCAGAGCCTTGCGCACCATGCCCCTTATCTCTGTTTGCTCAGTTGTTTGTAATATTGCATACTGAAAGAATTTCAATAGCTTGTACCATGAAATCATTTGTTATCCTTCATCAGCTACACTGGCCTGCTGAATTGTGAAGTAACCCAGGCCTTTAGCCTCCACATGGAGCAATTCATAAAGTATGGAATAAATATATTGTTTGTCTTTTCTGCAAACATAGAAAGAAATGTCAAACTTCATGGCATCATAAATCCAACTGGTTTTCGAGATCTTAAGTAGTCATCTTTTGAGATTCTCACTGTCACAGACTCTGAGAAACCCATTTTGTTTTGTTTTTTGTATCTGAGTCTGTTATTAGCTTTAAATAGGAGCTCAATAACAAAAAAAGCCAGAGAATTTGATTGCATTGTTTACGTCTGCACAATTGTCTAATTCAGTTGCAGTTTGTCGTGAGGAAGTACTATTTTCATGTTTCCCAGGCTGCTTGTATAAGCAGTTGCTGAAGTTCCCAAATCAGTGTGGGGAAGAAGTACAGCATAGGGAATGAGAGCCTCTTGTGAGCGTACTCTAGTTTTATCTTTCACAACTAAAAAGGTCAGCTCTTCCTTTCAAAAACTATGCGCTATACAGATGACAAAATGAAAATAAGGATTAGTGAGGGCTGTGGTGTTTATGAACCAAGTTCCCCAGCTCTGAATACCTGTGATTTGGGATGCCAATTTGAGTTTATCTCCCTTTGTTTTTGTTACTGTAATATCCTTTTCAATACGGAGATTCTCACAGTGATCGGGAAATAAAAACGTGCATGTACTGTTATGAACTTGCAAAATTCACCAGCTGGTCCATCAAACTAGGACAGTTGGAGCATCATGAGTAAAGGCTTCCCCCTTCTTCAAAATACTGTCCCCCGCCCTCCTTCTCCACCCTGGCCCACAGCCATCTAATCTCCTGGGAGGAGGCAGGTCAGAGGCTGGGAATCCTAACGCCACAAAGCCCATCCACCAACTGCTATTCAGGAGTGTGAGGGAATACTCTCCACTTGACTGGATGAGTGCAGCTCCAACAACACTCAAGAAGCTCAACACCATCCAGGACAAAGCAGTCGCTTAATTGGCACCCCATCCACAAACACGCACTCCCTCCATCACCGACGCACAGTGGCAGCAGTGTACAATTTACAAGATGCACTGTAGGAGCTCACCAAGCCTTAGACAGCACCTTCCAAACTCATGACCACCACCACATAGAAGGACGAGGGCAGCGGACACATGGGAACACCACCACCTGAAAGTTCCCCTCCAAGCCACTCACCATCCTGACTTGGAAATATATCGACGTTGCTTCATTGTTGCTGGGTCAAAATCCTGGAACTCCCTTCCTAACAGCACTGTGGGTGTACCTGTACTGTTATGAACATGCAAAATTCACCAGCTGGTCCACCAAACTAGGACAGTTGGAGCATCACGACTGTCACAGTTCAAGAAGGCAGCTCACCACCAACTTCTCAAGGGCAATTAGGGATGGGCAATAAATGCTGGTTAGCCAGTGATGCCCACATCTGTGAATGAATAAGAAGTCAAAAACAGAGAAATCTCAGGGCCAGTTAGGGAAAAAATGTTAAATTATTATTATGATTTTTACCATGTTACTTATTTACATTACTGAGCAATGCAGAGAATATTTGCTGCATGTTTGCAAATGCATTTATCCATGGTCTAGCCGATGGGTTGGCATTATTCTAACTGGGTTATGGTTACTTTGTCTAGATACTTGGCAGAGTGATGGATACTGGGAGTTGCCCATTGAAACAAAGCATGAACTGGGAGTTTACAATTTAAAGTAAATAAAGAAAGAAATTACATTTACATAGCACCTTTGACAATCTCAGGTCACCACAAAGCGCTTTGCAGCCAATTTAGTCCTTCTGAAAGTGTCATCACTGTTGTAATGTTGAAAAACGTGTCAGCCAATTTGTGCACAGCAAGCGGCAATGAGATAATTGTTGTTTGAGGGATGAATATTGGCTTAGGGATCCCATTCTCTTCATAGGAAAATGCCATGGAATCTTTTCTGTCCACTTTAGTTTAATGTCGCACTTCTGACAGTACAGCACCCCTTCAGTACGACTCTGAAGTTTCAAGCAATGGTTATGAACTGTCAAGTGGCACTTGACCCCATGACCTCCTAACCCAGAGGCACAAGAGCTGTCACTGCACTGAGTTACACCAAATAATTTGCATTTCATTCATAGCAGAGCTCTTATGATTGGATGAGCACCAAGCCTTTTACTGGGTGGACATGTTAATTAGTGCAACTAGTGAAAAAATCAGATGGATCATTGTTTACAGCAGTGATTGTGCACAGGTTAACAGAAGCTGATATTATGTTTGTTGCGCAAGTGACATTGTTTAAAATGGCCCTGAATGGTTACATGTATCGATTTAATATCTCTGAGATGTTAGACAGACAGCAGTTAATTTCACATTTACCAGCTTCATTTGGTTTTCTGACTCCTTGTGTTGTGGTATTCCCACATTTTTCTGTTAAGTCTTCTCTCATTGTCTGACTTTGTTTGCTGAAATGCTGTAGTCATAAATATTTTAAATCAATACTTTAAATGTTTTTCAAATATTGCTCTAGTGGAGTTGCTTAACTAAGCATGAAGTCACTTCATGTACTTAAATTTTAAATATTGGTCTCATAATCGTAAATTTTAAATATTGCTTTTGATAGAAAGTTATTTCCATTTAGAACAGATTATATAATCACTCCATTTGTAATTTGCAATTTTTTTCACTCTTAAAATGCTTACATAGAACTACATAGCATTGCACAGAAATTAGCCATTCAATTCAACAGGTTTATTCTTCATGTGGGCCTCTTCCCACCCCTCTTCATCGAACCCAGTCAGCATAACTTTGAATTCATTTGTCCCTCATGTGTTTACCTAGCATCTCCTTAAAGGCATCTATGCTGTTTGCTTCAACCACTTGAGTTCCACATTCTAAGCATTCTCTGGGTAAAAAAAAGTTTCCCCTGAATTCCCAATTGGATTTATTAGTGTATCTTATATTTGTGGCCTCTGCTTTTGATCTTCTCCTTATCTTCACTATGTCTACCCTATCCAATGCTTTCACAATCTTAAAGATATCTTTATCAGATCACCTGAGAGAAGAGGGGACTAGATAGAGTGGATAGGATAAAATTGTTTCCCTTGGTGGAGAATTCTAGAACCAGGGGACATAGATTCAAGATAAGTGGCAGAAGGTGTATAGGTGACATGAGGGAGAACTTTTTTACGCAGAGGGTAGTGGTGTCTGGAATTCGCTGCCCAAGTTGGTGTTTGAGACAGAAACTCTAAACTCTTTTAAAAAGTAACAAAAACAGAATTACCTGGAAAAACTCAGCAGGTCTGGCAGCATCGGCGGAGAAAAGAGTTGACGTTTCGAGTCCTCGTGACCCTTCAACATGCATATAGAAGACCTTAGGATTCCCTTTTATGTTCACTGCCAGCCTCTTTTCATGCTCTATCCTTGCTTTTCTTATTAGTTTCTTCACTTCACCTGTGCTCCTTCTATATTCAGCCTGATTCTCCACTGTATTTTCTACCTGACATCTGTTGTATGTGCATTTCTTCCTTTTCATCTTTACCTCTATCTCTCTCGTTATCCAAGATACTCTGGATTTATTTGTCCTACCTTTCCCCTTCAAGGGAATATACCTTGACATTGCCTGTAATACTTTTTCTTTGAAGGTGGTCCATTGTTCAGCCACTGTCTTTTCTGGCAACATTTGATTCCAATACACTCAACTCAGATGCATTCTCATCCCATTGAAATTGGCTTCCCCCCAATTAATTATCCTTGCTCTAGATTGTTCTCTGTCCTTTTTCATGATTAACCTAAACCTGGGCCAGAAATTTCCCCCCATCGGTGGGGGCGGGTGCAAACCCGATTGGGGGACACGCCGCCATTTTATGTGGGCGGGCCAATTAAGGCCCACCCAGTGTGATGCTCGCCCGGAAGTGCTGAGCGCTCCCTGTGCAGGCGGGGGTGGGGATTCCCTGAGAGGATCCCTGTGGTCTTTCATGCATGCACGCGGAAGAGTGCAGAGATCTCCCTGAGGCACCTCTGTGCCTCAGGGAGATTTGTTTCAGTGCTAAAGTTCTAAATAAAGGTAAAACCCTGCCCGTGGATGAGGCTTCATGAAAAATGCGAAGGCCGCCTGGGCTCTTCGCTTGCCCGCCAACCTTAAGGTTGGACGGGCAGCTCAGTAAATTGAATTAATTAGGTTTTAAATGGCCTTAACAGGCCTTTGACAGTTTGGTGGGTGCACAGCCAACTCAGCTGCCCGCCCGCCAAACTGAAAATCTAAATGACGTGCAGTGACATCGGGACGCCTGCCCGACATCACCATGTGTCATTTTGCGCGTTGGCGAGCAGGCCCTGCCCCCGCTCGCCGACGGGAAAATTCTTCCCCGGTACACTAGAAGGACTTAAAATTGAGAGGAGGGAGGCGTTGGAAAGCCTATCTTTACTTAAAATAGATATGGCAACTGGACCGTTCCCAGTCTCACTCCTTCTCATGCTTTTTTAACTCTCCGACATCACTCTCGGTCTCGCCTCTTCTCGCATTCTTTTAACTCCCTGACTCCGCTGTCAGATTCACTCCTTCTCACACTCTTTTAACTCTCCGGCTCCCCTTTCGAGAAGGAAATCTGCCATCCTTACACAGCCTGGCCTACATGTGAGTCCAGATCTGCAGCAATCTGGCTGAGTCTTAACTGCCCTCTTGAAATAAGCCAAATAAGCCAATCAGCTCAATGGCAACTAGGGAATGGCCAACAAATGCTGGCCATGGCAGTGATGCCCATATCCCATGAAAGAATAAATTTTAAAAAACCCATTGCCTAGTTTTCTATTTTAATGGCCTTATTGCGATATAATCTGCATTGCTATATGATTTGTATATCTGTATCCCCAAAATCCCTCTGCTCCTCTGCCTATTTAAACTCTTATCTTCGGAGGAAGGACATCCTTGTTTTCCCTCCCAAAATGTACCACCTTACCATCTGTAATAAAGTTTATAAGCCAATTATACATCCAGACTGCAAGTTTATCAACGCTTTCTTGCGCTTTGTCAGAGTTCTCTTCTATATTGACTATCGTCCCAATTTGGTGTCATCTGCAATGCTTTGAAATTGTACTTTTAATTCCCGAGTCCAAGTCATTTATTCAAACAGCAACAATATACATTTATGGTGAATGACAGAGGTCCCAGAACTGATCATTATGGAACCCCCACTCCCACCTTTTGCTCCACCTTGGTGGAGATTTTGAACTCTTTTCTCAAGAAATATGTTATGCCAGAAAGATGTTTTGTATAACAAGCCCAGAAGAAAGTTGGGGTTGGGTAAGGCTTGTGCATTGAGATCAATTAGGGTGACATTGAGGGAGGGGAAGTGATGCAATGATTGACCCCATAGTCAAATGTTGACATATCAATGATAATATTGGGTGCGCCTTAGATACTCCCTCAGGTTGGTGTCATTGACCTCCCCCAGAAGTAGACCTGCATCCCTTAAGATCAGGAGTTTACTCTTGCTTCATAAGATCAAGGTGTACAATAGCATAACCCAGGGTTGTAACAATTAGATTCCCTTACAAGGTCCTTTGTTAGGTACTCTGATTACTACTTACTGTGATGCACTCTGATACGAATCCTTTGGCTGATTTGTTTTACAGTCAGCAAAGGAACCTATAGAGTAATAATTATAAGGTATTTTACTATACTTCAGTCCCTCCTCATAACTAAGAATCATTACTTAAGCACTGCAAAGTCAGAGAGAACTGTCTAAATAACATTTTATTTTAGACAGTGTCACAATTGAATCAGATTAAGCCTTGCACCATGGTCCTGGCTGACTCTGTTCTTAAGATACATTCATGTATAACTTGCGTACCTCTCTCCATAGATCTTACCAACTGACCCTAAGCATGTGAGACCTTGTTTCTTTTTAGTCCTTCTCTTTGGAAATGCAATAGTTTGACACCTGACTTCTTCCATGGGTTGACCAATAGGATGGCCGTTTAATTTGCATCCTGTCTTATAAAACTCAGAAAGATGAGGCATTCCAATCTCTAAAATGTGAATATTTGCTGGGCAGATACTTTGTCTGGTTTTTGATCTACACCCCCAGCATGTGGATACACTGCAACTCTAACAACTTGAAAGCATATTTTAGCGTAAATTACACTTTCTGTGCCAAAGTGGTTGAAAATTCTGGAATGTAACATTTACTGTAGGATGCAGGGGGAAGAAAAAGTCTCCAAATTGAGAAAGAAAAAAAATCAGCATGCAAGAGCCAAGCAGGATGTGCCAAGTGACCTCCTCCTGAGTTGCATGATTTTAAGCCAAGAGCCTAAAAAAAATTAGGACTGTTCTTTCCTCAGGGAAGACAAAATTGTGGCATTCGGCACATCTCCTGTCTCCATGGTGTCATTGTCCTTTCAGAGATATTTCTTTTCATTTGCTAGACTCTAAACTGACTTTTACGTGGTTCACAAAGGCAGTGCTGAGCACATCTATTCTTCTTCCCGTAACTGTGCCTTTTTACATCAGCACCCGCTGGGCCCAGTCTTTCACATCAATAAACCCGCTGAAGGAGCTATGTTTACTGTAAGTCGTGGCCTGTTTACTTTGCTGTTAACCCCTCCGAGATGTAATGGAGTGATGACTCAATTTACCAAATTGCTTCAAATGTTCAGTTCCTTCCGTGTGTGTGTGTGTGTGTTTACCTTCCCTTCTGCTAAGGTACTTCACAATACTTCATACATGCTCTGCAAAATTACAATATGCAGTCTCTCATGAAAAGATTTAAGTTGAGATGGCACTTAGTAGTCTAGGACAGATTGGTTATTAAGACAGATGCAGATTTTTATTTTCTCTGGCCAGAGTGGGTAAGTGGAGTTTTTGGAGTGGATAAGAGTCGTCATTGACATAAATGAGTCTAATAGTAATTTGAAGGCTAGTAAATCAGCAGTTAGTGTCAACTGTGGCTCAGTTAGTAGCACTCTCATGTTTGGATTACAAAGTTCTGGGTTCAATTCCCACTCCAGGGCTTAAGTATAAAAATCAAGTACCGAGAGAGTGCTGCACTGTCAGAGGTGCTGCCTTTCAGATGAAACATTAAGCCAATTACACATGCCTGCTCGGTTAGATGTAAAAGATCCCATGCCACTATTTCACCGAAGAGCTGGAAAGTTATTGGTCTGGGCTAATATTTATCCCTCAATCAACATCACAAAAGACAATTATCTGGTCATTATCACATGGCTTGTTGTGTGAGCTTGCTGTGTACAAATTGGTTGCCATACTTCCTATGCTACAACAGCGACCACACTTTAAAAGTACTTAATTGGCTTAAGGTGCTTTAAGATGTCCGGTGGTCATGAAAAGATCTAGATTAATTCAAGTCTTTCTTCATTTTACCTGTCTTAAGTAAATATTTGACCCATCACAGTGCAAGCTGTGTCAACCAGAAAAGTCTTGAATCTACTGGATCATGAGTAGGCCTGTATCTTAAATTGGGAATTTATCTTGTTTCTGACAACACGGTTCCCACTTTATTAGCGGATAAAATCATTTACTAGGTGGCAACAATATTGTAAAGGCTATTTTTCTCCCCCTTCTGACAGATAATATCATTTTCAGGCAATGCCTTATTTTAAAAATTCTTATTCTTGCATTCAAATGCCTCTATGGCCTTATCCCAATCTCTGTAACCTCCTCCAGCTCTACAACCCTCTGAGATCTCTGTGGTTGTCCAGTTTGGCCTCTTACTCATCCTCAATTATAATCACTCCAGCATTGGCATGCCTGAGCCCTGAGCTCTGGAATTCCCTTCCTAAACCTCTCTGCCTCTCCACCTCTCTCCCTTCCTTTAATGCTCCCTAAAACCTAACTCTTTGACCAAACTTTGGTCACCCACCCTAATATCTCCCTAATGCTCTTGTGAAGCAGCTTGGGATGTTATATTATGCTAGAAGTGCTATATAAATACAAGTTTTTTGTACGACAGTAGGCAAGATTTTCCAGTCTTGCCCACAGTGGGAATCATCACAGAAGATTCGATGGACCAGCAAAAGGTCCATTGACTTTGGGAGGGAATTTCCAGTCTCACAGCAGGTGGGACTGGAAAATCTCACCCAATGCGCCAATGGCAGTGACTCAACAAGTAGGCTTATCAGCTCAATCAATGTATGGGTCAGTTACCAGTGTAGGTTCCAGCAACTTCTCCTTTATTCTGTCTGCACTTAAGCAGTGACCATCCTAAAATAGGCATGAACATTTTAGTATTTATCTACAATTGTGACTATTCTTTCTGATATTTAGCAATTGATTATCATTTTCTCTAAAAATAGTGAATCTCACATCATGTACATTATCACACATGTATGGTGTAGAATGGGTTGCTTGCTGACCATCCATTGTGACACCTTGAGCCAGAAAAAGAAAGGAGTAAGTATAATTGATTAAAAAGTGATTTAATGTTGTCCTCTTGCATTTAGTATCATCTTTCATAACTTCAAGTGTCCCAAAGCACTTTACAGCAATAAGCTACTTTTAAAGTATAGTTACTGTTGTAACATAAGAAACAAGTAAAGAGGGCACTCAGTAGAGTGCATACTTCCGCCAAGCTGTCTTAACTCAAAGTGGTCACAATTCCGCAACTCTTTCTTTGCCTTGCCTGGTTGATGCTTTGTAAATACAAAGCTGAAAAGAAGTATTTTTCTAAGAGCTTCCATCACACTGAAGTGGCATCAGGCCAATCCACATCCAACAACGTACTCTGAAAACTCTGCTCACATTTTGACAGCTGTGACAAATTCCACCACAACAGCTGAGACAAACCATAACGTTCTAAATCAAACAACCCACAACTTAAAAAAAATCAATTCACCTAACACCGAGTATTAATGGATTGTTAAAAACAAATTCTACTATCTGGATCTACATCTTTACCAAAAATTAACCAGTTCTCCTTTGGTCCATACCTTACCCGTGGACCAAGTTTTGTTGAAATATGTCCATTAGCTTTTGAAATATATTGTTTACAGACAAACAATTAATAAACAGGGGTGAAAATATTACCTCTGCCCACCTTCACTGGCAAAAGTAATGATGCAGTCAGTGTTGCACAAGCCAAGATTCCACAAAAAGCAATGAGATAATGATAATGGTGGAGGGGTAAATGTTGGACAAGACAATAGGGAGAACCCACCGACATTCTCTGAAATGAGAACTTTTATGTCTACCTGAGAGTGCAGATGGGGCCTTGGTTTAAAGCCTCTAAAAGATGGCACCTTCGACAGTACTGCATTCTCTCTCTCCTGCACTGGAGTGTCGGCCTGGATTTTGTACTCAAGTTTCTGGAATGAACCTTCAATTTTCTGACTCAGAATTGAGAGTGTTATCAACTGGTTCACGGCTGACTGCTTCAAATGATGTTTAGAAACTGTTTGCTCTTGTGGCTTACATCACTTGAATTCCTCTGCCTTGAAATCTATTATTCTTTGCAACAATAATGTGCATGTTGACTAAGGTTGATTTTGGCTTCCCTGCAGTAATTGCCGCTTTGCCTCCAGAACACTAATATGAACCAAACTGAATTGATGTTGGTATTGATTGATATTTCTTATGTTGGTGTGCAAAGATTCACTTGTAATGATGTAGATTATGGGGGAAGAAAAATCATTCAACCCATAAAGCTTGTTCATGCCTCAGACCATACATAGTCTGTCCTCTTCAGCATTCTTCTCAATCCACCCAGCCTACTGCTACAGATTGACATCCGAGAAGCCCAATGGAATTTCTTCCAATCCCCTACAAAGACAACTGAGAAAATTGCAGCATGTTAATTCAACAATGCAACTGATGTATAATGCTAACTAATATAAAAACAAAAAAACTGCGGATGCTGGAAATCCAGAACAAAAACAAAATTACCTGGAAAAACTCAGCAGGTTTGGCAGCATTGGCGGAGAAGAAAAGAGTTGACGTTTCGAGTCCTCATGACCCTTCGACAGAACTAGAGGTGTCTCAGTCATAGAACCATAGAACCATAGAAAAGTTACAGCACAGAAGGAGGCCATTTGACCCATCTTGTCCATGCCAGCCCGAGGACACCCAGGTCCCTTTTCTAATCCCACCTTCCTGCACTCGGCCCATAGCCCTGCATCTTACAGCACTTTAGGTGCACATCCAGGTACTTTTAAAAAGAGTTTAAAGTTTCTGCCTCTACCACCAACTTGGGCAGTGAATTCCAGAAACCCACTACCCTGTACGTAAAAAATGTTCTTCCTCATGTCCCCCCTACACCTTCTGCCACTTATCTTGAATCTATGTCCCCTGATCATGATTCCAGGAGCAAGGATCATTGTATTTCAAAGTAGATTTGATCATCTTCATTTATCTTTAACTCTACAGTTGTCAATCCCATTATTTTTTAAAACAATTAATCAAATCCATGCTTAATTTAAATTGGGATCTCTTCCACGTGATTTGCAGGGGAATCAATTTTACTCCCTAGTTTTTATTCAAGTCTGTTATTGCTTTCATGTCCTTTAGTTCTGCAATCACATGCTAAGTCAGAAGTCATCGTCTAGATTTTTACACACCATCAATGCCTTCCCCATTCTGGGAATGGGCTGGCAGGTAAGGGGGGTGGTGCATAAAATTGGATGGGATGACACCTACTCGCTCTGCTGGTATTTGGGGGGTAGCTGGCAGGCGACTCATCTGCCCTTGGACCAATTGAGGCCTTAAAATGGCCAATTTTTTGACACTCTAGGGTCTCTTCACAGCACTGCTGTTGTACCCTGATGGCCTGCTTACTGACCCTGGTGAGCCTGCCCCACTCACCTTAGCCCCAGGCCTCCAGCGATTGTTCCTGCTCTGGGGCCTATTGCAGTGCCAGCATGTGGCCGTTGCTCGTCGTAGCACTGCTGGGCCCTGAAGAGCTACTGGACATTTGATTGTCTGGCAGCTCTGAGAGGTGGGACATTCTGTCTCAGAGGGGCAGAATCCATGACTTCAGGCAACTAATTGCTTGAGCCTTGTAAAATTCAGTCATAGTTTCCAGGCAGGCAGTTGTGAGCTCATCCCTGACTTTCCAGCTGGTGAGCAGGGCACTGCCTCAATTGTTAAATGCTGGCCCATATCGACATAATCCAGTGGCTTTTATGATCTGAATTGTGTTATCCATCAACATTTACAAGCAATAAGGTGATAAGATCTGTAAATTCCTGGATAGTCTAGAAATTCAGCATTTATGTGCCTTCATAGTAGGCTGCCACATAATATTCTAAATATGGCTTTACCAATGAGTTATGAAAGAGGGATTTCTCTTAGATGAGAAATAGCAATGGGAGGATGGTCCATTTTGGTGGCTGGGCCTTATTGACAGTTCTGCTGCTCAGCTGCCCTTCTGAAATGGGTGCATGCCCTGAGGCAGCTCGCTGGTGCTGCGTCTATGGTGATCAGATGGTACTGGAGTTTTCAGGCGGACAGTTAGGTAAGTCGCGTGGAGGATGGGGTAGACATCTGGGGTGATAGCACCCCAAACTTTCACGAAGGGGGTCTGGTGCAGTGATCCTGCCCCTGTGGACCCCACAAAGATTCACTTTATACTTACCTTACTGGTGGCCCAACAGGAGGCAGTTAAGCAGCAACATAGAGTTTATAGCCCTTTTCCCCAACCAGTCTCTTGACAGTGTTCATGCTCCACGCAAACCTCCTCGCACATAATTCATCTAACTGTATGAACACGACCTTCTTTTCCTGTCTCCCTCATGTACTAAATGCATCTATACTATTTGTCTCAGCCACTCCACGTGATAGAATAGCACAGGATTTTATTATATACATGAAGCTCCTGTCTGGATCAGGCCAGTGCCAAATTACTTCAGAAAACAAAGAAGCCATTGAATGAGAAATAAGTGGGAAGGATATCGTTTAGATTTTAACTCGAGTTTCACTGCTTTCTGCTCGGTAAAGTGAGCTAAAATCCCCCCTAAAGAATGAAAACACAGATGTGCATCCCAGTACATGGTTAACATTTTTGATTAAAACTTCAAATTGAGTGAATAATGACCACTGAATCACCTTTTTCCTTAAAATTTGTTGCCCATCCCTAATTGCCCTTGACCTAAGTGGCTTGCTGGGCCATTTCAGAGGGCAATTAAGAGTCAACCACATTATTGTGGGTTTGGAGTCACAGGTAGGCCAGACCAGGTAAAGATGGCAGATTTCCTTCCGTAAAGGAACATTAATGAACCGGATGAGTTTTTACAACAAATGATGATAAAGTCACCATTACTGAAACCAGCTTTATATTCCAGATTTATTAATTAAATTTAAATTCCACAAAAACAAAGTATTTCAGATGCTTGAAATCTAAAAGCAAAGTAGAGAATGTTGGAAAGACTCAGCAGATCGGACAATACCTATGGAGATAAAGTTGACATGTGGGGTTCAAAACCAACAGCTGCTTACGTTTATTTTAACATTCGAAGCCATCCCAAGGCGTTTCACAGAAGCATAATTAGACAGAAAAAGATACTACATGAAAGTTGTCTGCTGTCCTTCAATTTGTGAATGACACTAACAAGGGTCGCGAGTTTCTGCCATTTTCTTCATGTGACTGAACAGGCCAGTTCTCAGTCCATAGATCTTTAGGCACAGGGGCAAGGTGTGCCACGAGGTGGTGGGATCCAGAGTGCAGGGTTTGCTTCCTTTTCTTTTCTTCTCTGCTGCTACCCTGCCTCATCATTAAGACGTTGTGACTCAAAGCGCGATGCAGCTTGATGGCCAAGTTGTCTCCTTTTCCAACGATTGGTAGCAAGCTCCTCCCGGACATTAGCGTCAATACTACCATGCTTCAAGGAGAGCTTCAGCTCCTCTTTGAAGTGTTTTCTGTGTCCTCCCCTGGAATGTTGGCCATTTGAGAGTCAAGAAAACGGGGGCCAGGCGGAGGAAGGGCTTTTTGGTCATCCAGAAACAGTGTCCAGTGCATCAGAGTTGATTTTGCAGGAGTTTTGCCTGAAAGCTTGTGGAGCTTGCTTCAAGAAGAACACAATCATTTGTTCGATGGTCCTCCATTGAATCCGGAGTATGCAGCAGAGGCATTGCTGATGAAATTTCTCTAGCCCTTATGTCTAGCTGATATATAGTCCAGGTCTCACCGCAGTACAGGAGGGTGACGACAACTGCTCTGTACATTAGGACTTTTGTTGACTGTTGGAGGTTGTTGTTATCACACGCTCGCTGCCATAGCTTGTGAAAGGCTGAGCTGGCACAGCTGATCCGATGTTGAATCTCCTTGTCAATTGGTGGCCTTTTGAGAGAGGCAGCTGCCATGCTATGGGCAGCGCTCAACATATTTCAGAGTCTGTCTTTCAACATATAATGGGAGGTGGAATATTTGGCTGACCAAGTGTGGCTTAATATCAGTTGTTCTGGCAACATTCAAGGGCGAGCCGAGTTTCTTGCATGCAGAATTGAAGGGATCAAGAGTGGCTTGCGAATCTAGTGCAGGGTCGGCATCCACAAACTGTAGATCATATACATCTATGGTGGTCAGTTTGGTTTTGGCATGGAGGCAACTGAGGTTAAAGAGTTTTCCATCTAGGTGGTTTTTAATGCTGACAGCAGAGGGCAGTTGATCCTTGTTGAGATGAATAGCCACTGCCCGGTAGTTTGTATATAGTATGGGTGCTATCAAACAGACTTGCTTGACAATGGTCTGGATTTTGAAGGAGGCTGTTTCGGACCTCCTGCTCAAGCCATACATCACCAGGCAATTACAGGATTGCGATGAAGTTTCTTGGACATCCTAATCATTGGAGCATAATCCATAGAGCCTTGCAATTAACTGAGTCATATGCTTTGGTCAGGTCGATGAATGCAATGAAGAATTCCTCGTGGTGTTCCCAACATTATTCTTGGATTTGTCTGGCAACAAAGACCACGGGCTGAATGTTTGGCTCGGCGAGCGGGGGTGGGGCCTGCTCGCCAAGGCATAAAATGACGTGGGGCAATGTTGGGCTTGTGTCCTGACGTCACCACGCGTCAGTTAGGTTTTCAGTTTGGCGGGTACGCACTGGAGTCGGCTGCGCGCCCGCCAAACTGTCAAAGGCCTGTTAAGGCCATTAATGAACTAATTAAGCCAATTGAGAAAGCTGCCCATCCAACCTTAAGGTTAGCGGGGGGCAGGCAAAGAGCCCAGGCGGCCTTCACATTTTTCATGGAACCTCATCCACGGGCGGGATGAGGTTTTATGAATGATTTAAAGCTTTCAGAAATTTTTTCATTAAAATTAATAGTTTCACATGAGGGGATATGTCATAAAATTTTTTACAACACTCTATTAGACTGTTTAAACTTAAAACTAATTTCCGAGGCACCTCTGTGCCTCAGGGGGATTTCTGCGCTCTTTCACGCACATGTGCAGAAGGGCGCACTCCGACTCCGGCAACCTCCCCCCAGCCCACACAGGGAGTGCTCAGTGCCTCCGGGCGCGCGTCACGCCAATTAAGGCCTGCCCGTGTGAATTGGCTGTGCCCACACGATCGGGGGCGCCCATAGGCTCTGCGCCCACCCGTGCCCACCCTTGCACAATCCCACCTCCAGCCCCTCCCTCCCACTCCCGATAGGGGAGAAAATTTGTTGGGGGTTCCTCTGGAAAGTCTGAAGTTTCACTGTGTGTTTCTGGGAGGATTTCCTCAGTTGCAGGAAATAGGTAATTCGAGAGAATGTGTGTCAGGATTTTCTCTGTTATGGATAAAAGGAAAATACCTCAATCGTTTCCACAGTGTGATTTATCTCCCTTTTGAGGATAATTATAATTGTCGTGTTCCTGAAATCCCAAACCTGTAGGATGAGTTTGTGGAGTCCTGATATGAGCAAAAGCCCACAGCTTTGAAGGCCTAAGCTGGAATATCATTGAGACTGCAGGCTTTGTTCTTTGTCAATCTTTTGATTGTTTGCTGCAGCTCTCCCATTGGTGGTGGCTCTGGAGCAGAACCATTTGGAAAAACAGCGTAGGAAAAACCATTGCAACCTGTCTCCTCCTGCTGACCAAATGTGTTCAACATGGCCTCATTAAACAATCACCCTCTTCTGCCAGAAGGACAAATACAAAACCACATTGGAAGCATCGTCGATCAAAGCGTTGATACCTCCTGGTTTATGTCATTGTTCAGGTCAAAGATCTAAGCGATGTCTGTATCATGTGATCTGTCAGGGGACTGATGCCTGCTGAACTGATGATCGACTTGTTCGATCTGTGATGAACATCCACCTAGCACCAAGCATCACAAGGCCCAAAACTCCAAGAGGAGGAAGGTCAATGCCTCAGCCTTAAAGCAGCCAAAGAGAGGAATTCCAAATGCAGCTCACAACCAATCTGGAAAATCTTCACACATCCAGCTCAATCCTAGAGCAGTGGGATCACATAAAGTCAGCTATACCAGGCTCCTGTGCCCATTTGGTTTGAGCATCATTGGCACTAGGACTGTTTTGATGAAAACTATGCTGAAATATGTGACCTCTTAGAACAAAAGTGAGCAGCCTTCATTGCCTGGCAGAACCACCCAAGGTCACAAGTTGAGAAGGCAACATTCCAATAGCTCAAGGTTGACTGAGGGGGTGGTAGAGGCAGGGACCCTCACATTTAAGAAATATTTAGATGAGCATTTGAAATGCCATAGCATACAGGGCTATGGGCCAAGTTTTGGAAAATGGGATTAGAATAGATAGGTGCGTGATGGCTGGCACAGACATGATGGGTTGAAGGGCCTGTTTCTGTGATGTATTACTCCATGACTCTATGACTTCCAAAGCCAAATTCAGAAGATAAAGGACATGTGATGGGAAGAGAATGCGAGATCCAACAGTATGCTGACCATCATGACATACAAAGCCTTTCTGAAGCCACCAGAGCCATCTATAGACCTAGGGCAAATGGACTAAATCCCCTTTGTTCACAGGGTGATGTTTCTCTGCTATCCATCAATGCTAGAAAGAACATTGCCAACAACTTCCCAACCATGAATCCATAATGCCAGCTGATACTCTCCAGGCTATCCTCCACCATCGATCGGAGGGATACATCAAAATAGAAGATATTAAAAAATGGGTTTTAAGGAGCATCCTAAAGGAGAAGAGAGAGAAGGAGAGGCAGAGAGGTGTGGGGAGGAAATCCTACAGCAAGCAGCCTAACTAGCTGAAGATTTGGACTCTTCAACAAAAACACTCTTTGAACCTACTTCAGACTTGGAACTTCTTGAAACTCCTTCACCTCTCTCTCCCAACTTTTAACAGTCCCATCAAAACCTACTTCTTTCAACAGTGCTTCTCCTAACTCTCACACTATCATTCAGCATCTGTTTGTTTTCAGCCTGGAGGGCCTGGCAATTGTTCTTTTATGTAATTAGAAATGAGAGCTCTTTTCATTGCCCTACCTCTCTAACCACCTCCAGCGATCTCTGCAACTCCTCCAATTCTGGCCTCTTGCGCACCCCCAATTTTAATTGCTGCACCATTGACTGCCATGCCTTCAACTGCCTAGACCCAAATCTGAGGAAATCCTTCCCTACGCACTCAGCCCTCTCTCCTCCCTTTGAAATGCTTCTTAAAACCTACTCTTTGACATGTTCTAATATCTCCTTATATGGACAACCACTCCTGTGAAGTGTCTTGTGATGTTTCACCGTGCAATGAAGGTGCCAAATAAATGCAAGTTGATGCTAAAAATAGTGCCCATTTTACTGGCCTTTCCCCCCACCATGGTGAAGTCTCTAATCACTGTGCTGTGTTAGCGAACAATAACTAATTTCTGTCTTTATAAATTTCCCCACCTGAAGGAGCAAGATAGAGGCTTTGCAGCAAAAACAGTTAACAAACTATGGAACAATGTTTTCATTGGCCTCCTGAGAAAGTGTGAATACTAAGAACCTAAAATCAATCAGCCTTGATAAAAGAACTGTTAACAATTAAAAGGAAGAAATGAAATGTATGTTTGTTTGAAAAAGGTAATAAAATATATCACCAACTAAAAGAACAAGGTTCTGTTCAGATAGTTTAGTCTTATTTCATCTATCATCGTTAATAAGTTTTTATCTCTAAAATTAAATCAGGTTAACTTGCTAAAGTTGCACCAGTTTGCCTTACTTCTTCTGGTTGCACATGCACCGTCTTCTATTTATTGTACTTGTAGCATGTTTTTCATTTCTGCTTTTTAAATTACCTTATAACCCCATCCCTCACTAAGGGCTATGCCTCAAGTTATCAAATCATTTTACATTCTGGTCAGCATGTGAACACTTCATGGAAATGGCCATTCTTTGTATGTGAGGACTATGTAGACAAACTATCCGACTGACCATACTGCACCCCCACTAACCTGACTCTATCTTCATGTTGTGCCTATAAATTTGTCCAATCTGAAGGGAAAATCTGGAGCAAATCTAGGCTAATTTATCGTTTCCATTGTCCACTGGGACTGCTGTCAATTGTAGGACTCTTAATATTGCCGCAGCTGAAACCACCTATCTTAGGACAACCCAGGAGCTGAACCGTGGACATTCTGTCTATTGCGTAGTGGAAGACAATGGAGAACGCTATTGTCTGCCCAAGTTTTGAGGAGATTTGTGGTCTATAATTTAATCCTCCTTTTTATTTTTCTATTAATATACTCCCCTTCCCTTTGATTCCTTGTGGGGGGAACAATTCCAAGGGGATCACTTGCCTTTTGTACCTTGTCTAGGTGGTCATTCTTTAAGTGCGACTCCAGGCATTGAATGTTAGCAGCTGAGAATGAACGTGTCCTCATGACCTCAACCACACACATTGTAACAGGAGGCACAGGATAGTGATCAGTATTGGATATGCTGCCTGTATTTCTTGTTCCACCTTCCCAAGTCTTAGGATAGTATGAACAATGACCATCTTGGCTGTGAACTGTTAGCTCAGCACAGACTCACCTTAAACATGGGATCATCCTAACCTAGATTTTTCACCTGAGTCATTTGGTCAATATTGTCTTGTTTGGAGATAGGAAGAATTAAAAAAAATATATACATATATATATAGATTTTATTTCTTCTCGTAACCAAGGACATCTATTTGAAGGTTCTCTTTGGTATTATTTCATTGCTGTGCTGTCATTCAAGTGGGCATATCCCTCCCCACCTTGATCTTTCTCCATAAGACCCATGCTTTTAATATAACGTCACAACAACTAGTATTTATACAGCAAATGTTAACATGGTAAAATATCCCAAGGCCCTTCACAGGAGCATTGGCAAACAATGTTTGACACAGAAACACGTAGGCCAGAATTTTGATGTTGGCGTGTTGGGGCAGGCCAAGCACACCGATGCGTAAAATGACACGCAGTGACGTTGGGCATGCCTACTGATGTCACCGTGCGTCATTTAGGTCTTTTGTTCGGCGGCCGCACACCAGAGGCTCCCACCAAACTGTCAAAGGCCTGTTAAGGCCATTAGGAAACTAATTTAGACAGTTGACAGTAATGCCCATCCAACCTTAAGGTTGGCGGGCAGGCGAAGAGCCCAAACGGCCTTTGCGTTTTTCAGGAAGCCTCATCCACAGGCGGGATGAGGTTTCCTGAAGGTTTTATTAAATAAATAATTTTTTCTTCACAATTCATAAACGTGTCCCAGCTCATATGACAGAGGACATGTCTAAATAATTTTAATCTTTCTTTATTTAAAACTTTCAAGGTGAACTTAATCTCTCTGAGACAGTTCCATGCCTCAGGGAGATTTCTGCACTCTTTTGCGCGCATGTATGAAAGAGCGCAGGCCCTGACTCTCCCTCCTCCCTCTGCAGGCACAAGTAGTACTGAGTGCTACCGACCGTGCATCACGCTGGGCGGGCCTTAATTGGCCCGTCCACATAAAATGGTGGCGATCGGCTCCGCGGCTGCCTGCGCCCGCTCATGACCGGCCCGCCCAACAGGCAGAAATTTCTGCCCATAAGGAAATATTAAGACAGAGGATGAGTCACAGAGGTAGGCTTTAAGGAGTGTCTTCAAAGAGGAGGGTGAGGTTGGAAGGTGCAGATGTTTAGGGAGGGAATTTCAGAGCTGAAGCTCCGAAGACATGACTGCCAAGGACTGAGAGGAGGGCAAGAGATCTAGAAGGGTTGTAGGGTTGGGGCAGATTACAGAGATAGGGAAGGGTCACAGATTGAATATGATCAATCTTGCTTTCACAAGCAGGTTTGTTTAGCTCCAACCCTTGCTTGTGGAAAAGCACAATTAAGAGACATTTCAGATTGAAGCATTTTCTTCACAAAGGCATTGTGGTAGTGTAATTGGTAGTGTAAATTTTTAAGTGTGTGTTGCTATTGCTGTGGGCTTCCCTGCAGTTGGAAAAAAGTATTTTAATCAGCTCCAAGCTTTTAATATACAAAATGCTTTCAGGTTAGCACAATAAATGAACGGCTTCCTCGCATATAAAATACTGTTCCCTACAGAAGAGAAAAAAAAATCAGGCATTGAAATCCTGCTGTGTCTATAATACTCACACTAACATTTAGGGCTTATAGACTCAATTATAATAACATTGCTGGCCAAATACCTGTAATTAAATTCAAGAGTGTATGGCTTCCTTCAGGAATACAGAAATCTAAGTCACTCCGAATCTTTTTCAATGGCTGGGTTAGTTAGTAACATGCAGAGGATTAGATACATTATTATTTGAAGGAGAACAAAGATGTAATAAAAAATGAACAAGTACTTGCTGACTTGTAGCTGTTTTTGCTCTCCATATTTCACTTTGGTTCCAACAATGGTGCACAACAAAGCCCTTTGGTTTTGTGGTTGTATGTCTTGATGCAAGTGGTTTATTATTACAGTATGGTTTCTTATTTAAGGTTTAAAATGATTAAGACCCTCTTCTTTTTCACCTCAAACTCAACTTAGGAGTTCAACATTAGAATGATATTTTCCCTTCACTTCAACCTCTGTAAGCACAGTACCATGTTGGGATATAGCCTAAAAAAATGATTGTCGCTCCCAGTGTGGAACTTCGCTCGGCTGGAGAGGAAATCAAGCCATCCACACAGAGGTCAATGTGGTTGATTTGTTATTTCTACGTTTCTAATTTTTAAAATTTTCATAGTCAGAAGCGCAGCAACTTGGCTGTGCTGCCCTCTCAGTTAATACTTGTGATGCTAATTCACTAAATTTGCCCTGTTGTTCCATGGGCAGAAACAGCCCTCCAGTGCCTGATGCAAGTGGCCTTTCATAACAGCTACTTAGTTATGGTATTGGTAGAACATCTGATTTTGGGAGACATTGCAGAGAAGGCACATCTAGCTGATCTCATTTTGCATCTCCTTTACATCCATTTGTGTGTACCTTGCACCTTGAGTCCACTGTAACAGCTAGGAAATAAGCCCCACCCACCCCACCAGTCCAAGGACAATAAGATCAATTATATGAGTCCCAATGCTACCTATAAGCATTGAATGTGGGACTTTTGTGATATAATGGCTCATTAACTTCACATATACTTATGTACTGAGCTAACAGTGAAGCCACAAAGTAATTATTTTTAATGACATAAAAAATATAGAATTTTCTAAAACCTTGCGTTGTAATTTGGGATTTTCCCTTTGAATTTTCATCCTCAGCTGAAGAGAATGAGACTCACTGATTTCTACATTTTTATGGATTTCTGATGAAATAGAGCAAAGAGCATCTTGTGTAACCTAGCTTGTTAAAATGGCTGAACTTCTTTAAATTTAATTCAGCAAGGACTGGGCAATGCACGATGTCAGTGGGGAAAGTATAGATGGGAGGTGGAGTTGCAGCATGGTTGTAGAGGTGGCAGCAAGGCAATAGATAGTTTCAAACTCATGGATCAGAATTTAAATTCGAGCAAGTGTGGGGACCAGCAGCCAGTGTCAGTCAACGGGAACAGTAATGATGGGCTGCACAGGGATTTAGGATGAGCTGAAGTTTTTGGGAAACAGAGGCAGGCCAGGAGAGCTTTGAAGTTACTGAGTTTAGAGGTGACAAACACATGGTTAAGAGATTGGGCAACATGTGTGTGTGGAGTCGGGTGACATTAAAGAAGTGGAAGTAAATGGTCTTTGTGACTGATTTGTTTGCCCCTGCAGAAAAGATTTCGATTCATGCAGAAGAAAGATCCCAGATTCCACTTACTGAAGAGTGCGCATCATTCTAACAAAATTATTCAAAATATATTGCAAGCAGGACATCTAAGAATCCACCTCCTAGTCTTGTGATGAACTACCAATCAGCTAATTAGATGTCTGATTTGCTTGCCTTAAAGAGGTCATAACCTTTTAATTGGGTAAAATTGGCTCTATTGGAAGTACCAGACTTTAGGCACCATTCACATTTAATTGCATCATGAATTTGGCGCTAGGACCTACTGAATACATCTCATATCTCTGTGCACTTGCCCATTCATTCAGCATTTTTCATATTTGATCCTTCACCTCATATTTTCCAGTTCTCTCATCTTTTTCAAAAAAATTAAGTTTTCCAGAGGAAAATTTGGAATGCCACTGATCAAAGACTGATGCATTTATGTATTTAATATATTACTTATGTATTTGAAATCCTCATCCATATCCTTGTTACCTCTAGGCTTGACTATTCCAATACACTACTGACCAGCCTCCCCAATCTAGCCTCCACAAACTTGATGTCACTGGAAACTCTGCTGCCCTCACCCAACTCCCCTTAAGTCCCACCTGCCCCTCTTTCCTGTGCTGACTGACTTACATTGTCCCTTAGTTAAGCAACACCTACATTTTAAATTTCTCATCCTTGTTTTCAAATGCCACTCCTATCTCTAATCTCCTACAGCCATACAGCTCCTCAAGATCCCTGGTCTCCACCCCTCCCTAAATATCTCCACCTCTACCCCTCTTTCCTCCTTTAAGATGTTCCTTAAAACATATCTCTTTGAGCAAGCCTTTGGCGATCTGGCCTAACATCTCCTTCTGTGGTTCAGTGTCAAATTTTGTTTGCTAATGCTTTAAAGCACCTTGTAGCATTTTTATTTTGTTAAAAGGTGCTATGTAAATATATAATTTAGGGGGAACAGTGATAATGTCACTGGACTAGCAATCCAAAGGTCCAAGTTAATGCTCTGGGGGCATGGGTTCAAATCCCACCACAGCAGCTGGTGGAATTTACATTCAATTAGTGAAAAAAAAGCTCGAATTAAAAACTCGTCTCAGAAACTATTATCGACTTGCTATAAAAACCTGTTTGATTCAGTAATGTCGTTTAGGGAAGGAAACCTGCTATTCTTACCTGGATTGGCCTACATATGACTCCAGATCCACAATAATGTGGTTGACTCTCAACTGCCCACTGAAATGGCCTAAAACACTCAGTTCAAGGGCAATTAGGGATGGGCAACAAATATTGGCCTTGCCAGCAATTCCCACACATCTCATGAAAGAAAAAAGAAAATAAATGCAAGTTGTTATTTATACTTACAATAATTAACCTGTAACTAAAATTCCAATTGTGGTTTCTCTGCGTTAAAGAATACAACAGTATTATCATTTTCCCACAGGATGCAATTGATGTCCGTGTAAAAAAATTTTTTTTTGGTGACATTTAAAGACAATTCTCTGATTCACGCTGAAATAATTTCGACACGCTCACAGGGTTTGTTCACTTAATCAGGGAAACAAAAAAAATATATATAGCATCTCATTGTTTTCTTATTTAGAGAGAGAAGTTGTCACCTAAACTGGAGGAATTCTTCGGCAGGCTATGTTCCAAAAAAAAAGCCTGCAGCCTGTTATGTTGGCTGGTGAGAAAATTTACACTGTGGGAAATAATGTACGAATTGAAATATGGATTCTTTGCAGCGGGCTTAGTACTCATTAGGATCTGTTTTCAAATGAATCTATTTTAGCAGCATTAAGACAAAATACTGCAGATGTTGAAGATCTGAAGTAAAAACAGGAAATGTTGGAAACGCTAAGCAGGTCAGATTGTATTTGTGGAGAGAGAAAAAGGGTTTGGAACTGGAGGAGGCCATTTGACCCTCGAGCCTGCTTCACCGTTCACTTTTGGCTGATCTTTTACATCAACTCCACCTTCCTGCACTGCCCTTAAATTCCCTCAGTATTTTTTCTTTATTCATTCACGGGATGTGGGCTTCACTGGCTGGGCCAGCATTTATTGCCCATCTCTAGATGCCCTTGAGAAGTTGGTGGTGAGTTGCCTTCTTGAACCGCTGCAGTCCATGTGGTGTAGGTACACCCACAGTGCTGTTAGGAAGGGAGTTCCAGGATTTTGACCCAGTGACAGTGAAGGAACGGTGATATATTTCCAAGGTAGGATGGTGAGTGACTTTGAGAGGAATTTCTACGTGGTGGTGTTTTCATCTATCTACTGCCATTGACCTCCTAGATGGTAGTGGTCGTGGGTTTGGAAGGTGCTGTCGAAGGAGCCTTGGTGAATTCCTGAAGTGCATCTTGTAGATGGTACACACTGCTGCTACTGTGCATTGGTGGTGGAAGAAGTGAATGTTATGGATGTGGTGCCAATCAAACAGGCTGCTTGAGTGTTGTTGGAGCTGCTCTCATCCAGGCAAGTGGAGAGTATTTCATCACACTCCTGATTTGTGCCTTATAGATGGTGGACAGGCTTTGGGGATTCAGGAGGCAAGTTACTCACCACAGGATTCCTAGCCTCTCACCTGGTCTTGTAGCCACAGTATTTATATGGCTAGTCCAGTTCAGTTTCTGGTCAGTGTTAACCCCCCAGGATGTTGATAATGGGGGATTCAGTGATGGTAATGCCATTGAACATCAAGGGATGATCCAACTGTTGGATTCTCTCTTGTTGGAGATGGTCATTGCCTGACCCTTGTGTGGCTCGAATGTTACTTGCCACTTGTCAGCTCAAGCCTGAATATTGTCCAGATTTGCTGCATTTGGATATGGACATGTCCAAAAATCTCTCTCTTTCTGCCTTGAATATACTCAATGATTGAACTTCCAGAGCTCTCTGTGAAAGAGAATTCCAAGATTCACAATGTTCTGTTAAATTTCTCCTCATCCCAGTCCTAAATGACCAACTCCCAATTCTGAGACTGTGACCCTGTGTTCTAGATTTCCCAGCCACAGGAAACAACCACTCAGTATCTACCCTGCGAAGCCCCTTAAGAGTTTTATATGATTCAATTAGATCACCTCTCATTCTTCTAAACTTGAGCGAATGTGGGTCTAGTCTACACAATCTCTTCTCATAGGCCAATCCTCTCATCTCACGAACTAGTCGAGTGAACATTTGTTGCGCATCCTCTAGAGCGAGTATGTCCTTCCTTAGGTAGGGAGACCAAAACTGTGCACAATACTCCATTTGTGGCCTCACCAATGCCCCATATAGTTTTCTTTACTCTTGTACTCCAGTTCCTTTATAATAAAACTTAACATACCATTTGCCTTCCTAACTGTTTGCTGTACCTGCATGTTAAGTTTCTGTGTGATTCATGTAAAAGGGCATCCAGATTCCTCTGAATGCAAACATGTCCCAATCAAAAAAAATTCTTCATTTTTGCTGCAAAAGTAGACAACCTAACGCTCTGTTTACCTTTCATTTATCTATTTACTTTAGTTCTAAAATGGTCAGGAAGGATTCATGTCACCAACATAGCCAATGGATGTTTATGACTGGGATTTACTGAAGTAGATCAGAGATGTTTTAACTCGTATTTTGCACTTTGTGAGAGATTTGAGGTGAAAATGCAGTTTGAAAGTTAATTATTCAAATTTCTTATCATTTCTGACCTGCAAACAGGCTAGGCCATGGGTGAGCTATCTGGCCCAGTGCTGATGGAAAAATGATACCATTTATCAAAACTATTATTAGCCAGCATTTGTTTGCAAAATCAATTCTGACAGCACAGAGTACAGCATGCAGAAATAGTTTCATCTTGTATGCGTGGCCTCAATATAAATTGTCTCTTCAGCAGATGAGAGGCTATAGGGGAGGGCATTCTGTTTTCTGTCTGTAGCAAGATTGTTTTCCTGCGATTGATGAAACAGTGGGCATCTTCCCCAGTTGAGACACTTGGGGACATTGTTTGCAGCTCTTCTCCAAGTGTGGGGGTGGAGTGCTGATCAGACAATCAGGTGGGAGAGTCACATGGGGTTGCTAGCCCTCCTGGAGTGTCCAGGAATTAAAGTTTAATCTCCTGGATGCTGTGAGCAACACTCTGGTGAAAAATCAAAGTGGCAATTAAAAAAGAAAAAAATTGTATTCAGAAAAAGCATTTCTTTGAGCATTGTTCATTACTTATGAAGATATTGGAATTGAGAAGAAAGGCTGTTTGACTGGCAGTCAAGAATCATCTATTCGAGTAATGAAGTGTCTGTTTTGCTGTCCAGTTAGTTTGGGAAGGCACTAATATGGGCGTGTTGGAGGGCCAATGGTGTGAGTATGGAGGTGGGGAGGCTTAGAGGCAGGAGGTCAAGTGATGACAGCTCCAGGAATGGGCCCAACCAAAGCTGGCAGCCTTTTAGCACTCCTGATTCATGGCGCTCCTGATTTTGTCCAGTAACTTCATATAAAAGGCCAAGGCCAGAATCTTCGGGTCGCCCTGGGGGGGGGGGGGGGGGGCCTTGATCGCTGGCACGTAAAATGACACGCAGTGACATCGGGCGTGTGTCCCGACATCACCGTGCGTCATCCTGATCTTCAGTTCAGTGGGCAGGTACCAGGGTCGGCTGCACACCCGCCAAACTGTCAAAGGCCTATTAAGGCCGCTTAAATATCAATTCAAGGAACTAACAGAGCTGCCCGTCCAACCTTAAGGTTGTCGGGCAGGCAAAGAGCCCAGGCGGCCTTCGCATTTATCATGAAATCTCATCCACGGGTGGGATGAGATTTCATGAAGGCTTTTAAAGTTTAATAAAAATTTTAAATAAAATCCATAGACAAACCCCAGCTCATGTGACACTGTCACATGGTGGGGACATGTCTTAAATTTTTTTTTTTTTATTTAAATTTTTCTAAATCAAACTAATCTTCCTGAGGCAGATCCATGCCTCAGGGAGATTTCTGTGCTCTTTCGCCTGCATGAAAATTCTCCCCTAAGTGATACCAACCTGGCTGTGCGAAATTGGATTATTCTTTCCACAGCAGCGGTATATTTTGCCACCCCCAAACTGAACAGGACACTTGGAGCCACCCAACACTAAGATGACATATAAGTAGCTCCAGGTCTATTGCCGAAGCGGTTATGGTGGAAGTTGTTGAGTTGGTAAAATGGGAATGGCACACAAGAAGCGTACTGCACTTAAATCTGCATCAGTATGGTCTTTCTTCCTTTATAATGTAATCATATTACTACAATAAACATTCCAAAGATGACATTGGACCAAACCGTATCAGGCAGCAACCGTAACAGCTTCATCGCTAATTAAGATTTTTATTTTCAATCCAACACATTAATACCTTGATGATTTAGTAAATATGGAAAATTATTCATAAAATATATCCGCTGTGCATTTTTTTCCCTGAAATTGGACTTTCCCTCTTCATTTTCTTTCAATAACTGCTTGGCCAGATAAACAAAATCTCTTAATATCACATTTTTGCTTCATTTCTCCATGAGGACAACACCATATATATTACTGCCGTTATAGCATATGAAAGTGTCTCAAGGTGTCTCACGGGTGTTCTGACGTAGCAGGTGATGTGCGCCAGATGGACTAAATCCATAAGGGAAACTTGGCCACGCTATCACACCAGTTTGCAATCTGTATTTATTACTAGAAGATTTGTGCACTGAATTCAGCAGTATTAAGTCCACTAACACCTTTAGCAATTTTAAAAACTAAATTAAAACACTTATTAACAAAAGAAAATATTTCAGGTACATACAATAGATTACAGCTACTTAATACTATAACAAATCCCAAAATTCCTAATTAACCTGACTCCCAACTATACACCCTCTTTAAGGCAACAATCCAAAATAGATTTTAAATTTTAATAGCAAGCCAGCAAATTTACCACAGCACTCACTTGACAGTGGAATTCCAAAGGCTTTCCTCCACCTTGGTTACTGGACATAGCAGACTTCTGCTAAAGTGGCTGGAGGCTTCCCCAAGATTGTTTTACATGGTCCTCTTCGACCCTATATGGCCCCACACCATAGCCTTCCATTCTCTTTATATGTTTTTCTCTTTTTAATCAGTGAATTCCATTGTTTTATATGTCTTTGGAAATTTATTTTTCCCATAACATAAAAATCTTTCGTGTTGCCAATATGGTCAGTACCTTTTGGAAAAACACACTGCTTGGCCTTGCTTATCATGTTAGTTGTAAACATCCTATCATCCCTTTGAAGCCTAAACAACCCCTTGTCTACAAGTGCAAATTTCTTTCTCACCCTACATGCTAAGACCTTATCCTTGTTTACTCATTAGCATTTCAAATGCCTTTTACCCCTAACTTCTTTTGATAATTTCAAATTTGCAGCCCATCTGACTCGAATTCAATTAAACCAGCTACACAGATGACCATCTGTACTCACATCCGTAAGCCTACTTCACAATAAGGTAATGAAAAAAAATATATTAATTTCATGACACAGGGAGCATTATCAAACAAAACCTGACACGAGGCCACATAAAAAGATTTAAGGACAGCTGATTAAAAACTTAGGGCAGGGTTTTTCAGCCGGGGGTGGGCCCGACACGCTGACGTGTAAAATGGCGCGTAATGGCATCAGGCGTGTGTCCCGATGTCATTGCACAGTCCTGCGATATTTGGTTCGGCGAGCGCGCGCTGGAGTCGGCTATGCGCCGGTGGAGATATAAACAGCCTATTAAGGCCATTAACAAAGCAATTATTGTAATTGTTAACACTGCCCGTCCAACCTTAAGCTTGGTGGCCAAGCGAAAAGCCCAAACAGCCTTCACGTTTTTGAGGAAACCTCACCCACGAGCGGGCTGAGGTTTCCCAAAGCTTTTAAGGATTAAATTTTTTTTAAATGTTCATAAATATAAAAACATGCCCCATCTCATGTGACACGGTCACATGAGAAGACGTGCTTAAATACATTTTTAAACCTTTTGTTTAATAATTTTAATAGCGACTCAATCTCCCTGAGGCAGCTCCGTGCCTCAGGGAGATTGAAGCGCCCTTTCGCGCGCATGTGTGATAGAGGGCTGGCTCCGACTCTCCCCCTCCCCCAATCCCCCCCCCTCCCCCCCACCACCCCCCTCCGCCCGCACAGGTGGCATTGAGCGCTACGGCTCACGTATTACGCAAGGCAGGCCATCATTGGCCCGTCTGCGTAAAATGGCGGGGCGGAGCCAATCACGGGTGGCGATTGGCTCGGCACTGCCACCCTGCCCGCTCCCGTTGTGCACCCCACCGCCCCCCCGCCCACCGTGTGAAAAATCCTGCCCAGGGAGGGTTGAGGCCAGGAATGGAATTGGGAAACAAAGATGAGGATTTTAAAATTGAAGCATTGCCACTGGGAGGAAATGTAAATCAGCAAGGATAGGGGTGATGGGTGAATGGGACCTGGTGCGTATTTCAGGCTGCACTTTATGTTAAATATTGTAAAATATAACTAGAATGTTTGATTAGAATCCACTAACTATTAGCCTACCTAAAATTCACTTTCAGAAGGCTATTACTATCGTGAAGAAATCAATTACAACTGATAAAGAGGATTTGTCACACAGATGACATGGTGTAAACAACATCAAAATGTGTAATTTAGACTTCTTCCTGGCTATAAAAACATCAATCCCAGTTAAAGAGGAAACTGTTCACTTTAAAAAAAAAATAAAATCCACAATATATCGGTGACAGGTAACCTGAATTGCTAAACTGTATATGGTAACAATATAGCAAGAATTCAGCAACATCAATCATATCAATTTTGGCATCTCTTTCAAGACACATACAACAAGCTACCAGTTGCTGCCAAGTTGAGGGATCCTCTTTGCCTTCACTGGAGAGCATTGATCACAGCTACCTGAATTCAACAATCAACTATAGAATCATACAGCACAGAAGGAGGCTATTTGGCTCATCCTTCAAATGTCAGAAACCTTGACCCATCAAACGTGGGTATTTGAAGTCGAGGGTTAAATAGGAAAATGCACAATATACCCAAGAATTGTGGGATCTGGCTAGCTGAACTGCTCACTCCATGTAGTCCAATGTGAGGTCAAACTTCTGAATCAGCTTTCCATCTAGAGTCTGAAAATAATCCCCAAGCTTGGGTATCTTTTTTCCAATCTAGGCTCTGTATATATGAGATTTAATATTTATGTTTAAGATAAAAGTTTATTTATCACACAAGCTGGAGCTAAGTCTCCTTAAACGACGCCTTTTTCAATCTATGCTTAGGTTATACTGAGAGCTCTATAGGCTGCCTAATCTTGCTGTTCAGAGTAACCTCTGAACAAACATAACTGACAATCAATGCTGAAAATCGTCGCTCAACTTATCTTGCTGCAAGCAAGACGTGTCTTTCATTTTCTACTGTGTTTGCATTATTCACTTGAATGCACCGTGTGAAAATACGAATGCATGTCATAAATTTGAATATTTTGACAAACAAGGTTTAAGCAGTTCCAGAAGTGACAATGCAATGGCTCCCCTCAACACCACCCCCCCCCCACCCCCACCTCTCCCTTTCTTCTTTTACATCCCTGTGGGAGCTTTAATTGCATCTGCTTTTTCACAGTGACTGGCTAAGGAGTGTCTTACCTCCCTGCTGATGTTTTAGTTTTTCAGCTGTATTAATCCGTGAAGGAGAATTCCCCCACCCCCTTCCCTCGGTCTTGAGGGATCAGCCCCGGCAATAAAAGAGCTGGAATGAAGTATTGTCCGTGACTACACCTCAGAGTCACAGTCAGAGCATCAAGCAGGAAAATGCATGACTAACTACAAGACCAGTGACATGGCTTTAGCCAGTTCAGTGGAAGAGGCCTTGCCACAGGTTAATGTTATTTGTCATGATCAGACTGTTGCTGGGGAGGGAAAATGGAAATATGCCCTCTATCAGAAATTGAAAGGTGGGAAAGTATCAAAAAAGTTCTTAAGATTTTCAGATTTTAATGTCTGATAACAAAAATGTATAGTATTTCTATGTATTTAACAAGAGTGTTATTTTCCTGTCATCTGAATGTATAGGTCCAGATATTGCAGCAATGGTGCTTGCTGCTGACTGATATATATTGCCAGTCTGTTGTATATTTTTATATCCCTGGAGCAATGCAGAGATGCCACCAGTTTCTAAACATGCGCAAGGTTTATTCACGAGAATTTTAAAATATCTCTACAATGTCTGCACTCATGCTTAAAGTTCAGCTTCTAGTAGCTTCAGTGGTGTCTGTTTACTTTAGCTGTCTGAGTCAACACCCAAGCTTAACCAAGCACAATGAGCATAGATCAGTTATCAGACTCTCACAATCGAATACTATTGAACACTACACTGAACTTGACTAAAGCTATCCACAAAGGTTTAATGATCTCCTGGTGTGGATTTCCCTTTTCCCAGTGTCAGTTTGAATCTGGAACTAAGTCAAGGGGATCTCCAGGCATCCAGCAGCAATCATGTCATCAAGCAGGGTAGGCAAACAGCCAATCACATTGAAGTATCCTCACACATGCAGCAAACCAGGAAGTAAAAACTACTCTCTTCATTTTTAATTTTTAAATGTTATGGGTAGTGAATTAAATGATTGGAGCAAACACATGGGATTAAGGTAGAAGTTAAATATCATAAATGTTAAAAGATTGTTTTTGAAAAGGTGGAATTTCTTATTATAATGGAGAAATTTGAAATCCAACAATATAACATTGATCTTTCAGGACCTTTGAGGATATTCAACACTATTTTATGTACTTAGGACGCCGATAAAAACTCAATTACACCTCATTCAATAAGGTGTAACTTTTCTTAATGACACTAAGAGCTTAAGAGTACATGTCCTGGTCTGTTCAGTGATTTCTAATCGATTGCAGCTTGGGTGGGACCTTTGGAGAAGCATAGTGTCACTGACAGCAACTCCTGGATTTCTGCATTCAGTTGGGCATTGCAGAGTCCAGAAATTGCATTTCAGTTTCAAGAAGTAATGTTGGTGGAGGCTGATGGCTTTGCTGTCATTGCTACAGTAAAATCTGAGCCAATATAATTTTGGACTGACGTCATGAAGTAAAGCTTCTCCCTCGGAGTGACAGTGTGGGGGACAATTTTCAGATTTAATGGTGGTATTGTGGAACCCGTACAAACTCCAGTAAAACTAACTGGACTTCTCTCAGAGATTGTATGTTAATAAACTACACATTTGCGTATATCCATCAATATGTTAACAACTTTTACTCTGGGTGCACTTCTTGTAAGCTTCACACCTACTTCCTGTAACACTTTTCTGTCACATTTGGGTACGTCATTGCCATTGACATAGAGAAGCACAAACTCTATGTAGTAAACACTCTAAATGAATTGAGTACAAGTGTTTCATCAGTAAATGGATGAACTGTGGCATTGGTCATAGTGAGAGGATAAGATATTTGGGAGGTGCAGTTGGTTTGTAGCTATTTAGGAGGTCATTGACAGTAACTTAGAGAGAGACTAGTTGTTCAGCATGTTGTGTAATTTGAGCTGAGGAGTGAACAGTGAAGAAATAGGAAGGCATAAGTAGGTAGTTAAGGAGAGCAGTGTATAATTGTTGGCAGTCAGGAATTAGTGGAGTTGGCATTGCATTTGAAATGAGCAAGAGTTAGATGTGAGAATTTGACTTGATGATTAGAGTGAGTGGGAGGTTAGGCAGAGAGTACTTGGCATTTAGGGGAGAGACTGCGTATGGGTGATAATTAATAATTTGAAGTGTACTGGGGACTGTACTTAGGGATAGAGTGAGCTGGTTGGTGGGTAGGTAATGGCCAGGGGAGGGTGATAGAGATTTAGATTTTAGTGGGTAATTGGGAACTGGTAGTAGGTACTTGGGTGGTGATATGTTGTGTGGGATGAAAGGGGTGGCGAAATGACTGGCCTAGTGTTCAGTTGTTCTGTGCTTGATTCTGTGACTCTGTTTACTATTGATGCTCACTGTGCACGATTGGTTAAGCCTGGTTTTGGACTCAGAGAAAAGTAAGCAAAGCTGTAGTAAGAGCTGGATGCCAGAGTGAGAATCAGGTTGCAGACCAGATGTAGTAATCATGGAGACTCTGCGGACATTTAAAAATGGCAGATGGTACCTGGATCCAGAAGTTCTGCCCCCATTTCTGGCAGATCCTATTTTCGCTAGTAGGGAAAGTGGGGGACAGTGTGAAGCACACCTGTGTGAATTACAAATTGGCTGGGTCATTAAAACTACTCACGGGACAAGCGGATCTGATTTTCACTCCAGAAATGGTCTCAATCTGCAGTGTGCATTCCATGACTTTGTGGTGAAGATGTAAATGCTTGTGAAGGGCAGATTAGGAATATAGAACTGTCAAGCTGTCAAGTTATTTAAATCCCCTGCCCTTTAAAATTAAATGAAAACTGCCAGCCTCAGTCACCCTGCCTGTGAGAGTAAAAATTAATTGGTGCTAGCAGGCCTAATAGATGTTTGTTGACATAAACCTAAGAACTATTATTATAGCATTATTACTGCTTGATTGTTTCTACAACCTGTCATTATCACAGTGGAGGGCTGTTGGAGCAAGAGCCCTTTAAACAGTGGCAGAACATCTGGCAGTGGTTGCAGGAGTGAGGCAGAGAATTGGGAGGAGTGGAACAGAGCAGGAGGTGCCGGGGAGCAAAGCAGAGCCGAAGGGGAGGCAGAGAATGCTAGAAGATGATACTGAAGACTTGTGCTCCAGAACTGGCTGCAGCCCTAGCCAAGTTGGTCCAGCGCAGCAATCTATCCGGCAATGGGGAAAATTGACCAGGTATGTCCTCTGCACAAAAAGCAGGACAAATCTAACCCAGCCAATTACTGTCCCATCAGTCTACTCTTGGTCATCAGTAAAGCGATGGAAGTGCTATCAAGTAGCACTTGCTTAGAAATAAGCTGCTCACTGATGCTCAGTTTGAGTTCTGCCAGGATCACTCAGCTCCTGACCTCATTACAGCTTTGGTTCAAACATGGACAAAAGATTTGAACTCCTGAGGTGAGATGAGAGTGACTGTCCTTGATATCAATGCCGCATTTGACCGAGTGTGGTATCAAGGAGTCCTAGCAAAATTGGAGTCAATGGAAATCAGGGGGAAATCTCTCCACTAGTTGGAGTCATACCCAGCAGAAAGGAAGATGGTTGTGGTTGTTGGAAGCCAATTAATTCAATTCCAGGACATCACTGCAGGGGTTCCTCAGGGTAGTGTCCTCACCCCAACCATCTTCATCAATGACCTTCCTTGCTTCATAACGTCAGAAGTGGGGATATTCGCTGATGATTGCACAATGTTCAGCACCATTCGCGATTCCTCAGATACTGAAGCAGTCCATGTCCAGTCCAGCAAGACCTGGACTATACCTAGGCTTGGGCTCACAAGTGGTAATTAACATTTGCACCACACAACTGCCGGGCGATAACCATTTCCAACAAAAGAGAATCTAACTGTCATCCCTTGACATTCAATGGCATTACCATCACTGAATCCTCAACTATCAACGTCCTAGGGGTTACCATTGACCAGAAGTTGAACTAGACTAGTCATATAAATACTGTGGCTACAAGAGCAGGTCAGAGACTAGGAATCGTGCGATGAGTAACTCACCTCCTGACTCCTCACATTCTGTTCACCATATACAAGGCACAAGTGAAGAATGTGATGGAATACTCCCCACTTGCCTGGATGAGTGCAGCTCCCACAACACTCAAGAAGCTTGAACCTTCCAGGACAAAGCAGCCCAATTGATTGGTACCCCATCCACAAACATTCACTACCTCCACTACCGACACACTGTGGCAGCAGTGTGTATCATCTACAAGATGCACTGCAGGACCAGGGCTCCTTAGACAGCAACTTCCAAACCCATGACTGCTACTATCTAGGAGGACAAGGGCAGCAGACACATGGGGAAGAATTTTTTCCCCGTCAGGGGGGGTTGTATGGGGGCAGGCACGGGTGGGTGTGCAGCTGATCGGCACCCCCGATCAGCTGGGTGCTGCCATTTTATGTGGGTGGGCCAATTAAGGCCCACCCAGCATGACATGTGCCCAGGAGCGCTGTCCGTTCCCTGTGTGGGTGGGGGGAGTAGGCTGAGTTGGGGAATGCGCTCTTTCGTGCATGCAACTCAGATGCGTACCTGCCAAACTGAAAATCCGACTGACATGCGGTGACATCGGAATGCATGCCAGACATCACCCCGTGCCATTTTATGTCTCAGCGAGTGGTCCCTGCCCTTGTCTGCTGAGCTGAAGATTCTACCCATGGGAACACCACCATCAGGAAGTTCCCCTCCAAGCCTCACACCATCCTGATTGGGAAATATATCGCCGTTCCTTCACAGTCACTGGGTCAAAATCCTGGAACTCCCTTCCTAACAGCACTGTAGGTGTACCTACACCACATGGACTGCAGCCGTTCTAAAAAGCCAACTCACCACCACCACCTTAAGGGCAATAAATGCTGGCCTAGCCAGCGACACCCACATCCCATGAACAAATGAAAAGAAGAGTTGCTGGAAATCAGGAGCAGCAGAAAGTCATGAGCAAACAGGGAAACCTTGGAGATTCCAGGGAGGCCCATAAGGTACCAGAGACAACAGCATGTAGTGGCGAAGGGCTGAAATGCAACACAATCAACACATAAATTAAATATAAACTTAAATGAAAAGAATTGGCTGCAATGAAAAAGATATATCTTAGCCGCATGAAAATTGGTTATCTAAAAGGGTGGGGTGGATTTGTGTTCGCTTACCTCAGTGGCACCAGTTTTAAGAGGCCTGGGCCCTCGCTTTGAGAATCCAAACACAGGGTTATTGGAAATTGGTAAATCACCCTGTCCAGGTGGAATTCATCCTTGGTCACTGAATGTAGCACAGGTAGAAATGGCAGAGGAATTGGTCACAATATTTCAGTTCTAATTGAATGCAGCAGTCGTGCTGGTGGATTGGAGGTTTGCTAATTGTGTACCGTTACTCAAACCTGGAAACTGCAGCCTGTCATTGGTAATTGGAGAAGTTAGTGGAAACCATTATGAACAAAATCATCTTTTCTTTGGAATGGTATATTTTAGTCAAATGGATTTAATAAAGACAAATTGTGTTTAACTAACTTAATTGAATTCTTTGAGGGAACAAACAAGCAGGATGGACTGAATTGCTCCCTTTTCAGCAAATTTGCAAAACTCGAAGCACTTTCAGTGACTTGTTGAGGCAAGCATTACAGGTCAGTGGTCAGCTTAACATTGGAAATCCTATAGGAGTGCCATCTACTGGCATTACAGGGAAAGACGCAACACTACCGATGGACATTTTAACGTCAGGTTCTCCATAGAAATGTTTACATAGGACTCTTCCCAACCCATGTACTTATAGTAATATACTTGAAAATGTAACATGATCTCAAGCATTTGATTTTCCCTCTAACATTAAAGTCATTTATCACCATGGATAATATTTATATGCAGGAAGGTCATTAAAGCATATTTAGTACGTATCTTTAGGAACTGAAGTTTTCTATCTTGCCTTTATACGTTCTGTACTACGACTTTGCAGTTTTATTCATGCTCCACCTTTGTATTCTTTATTTTAAGGTGATGCAATTTGTTTTGGATCTTCATATATACGTGCATATGAAATAGGAGCAGATGTAGGCCATTGTGCCCCCTGAGCCTGCTCTGCCATTCAATAAGATCATGGCTGGGCTGTTTGTATTTCTAATTCCACATTCCCATTTACCTTTGATTCCCTTGTCTAACGAGAATCTATTCAACCTCGGCCTTAAATGTATCCAGTGGCCCCGCCTCCACCGCCTTCTGGGGCGGAGAGTTCTAAAGTCGCACAACTGTCTGGGAGAATAAAGTTTCTCCTCATCTCTTTCCTAAAAGGGCGCCCCCTAATCTTAAAATAGTGCCCCCTAGTTCTGGACTCACCCACAAGAGGAAACATCAATTAGTTGAAACAGAGCACTCTGTCACTGACTAGTGACCATGCGTGGCTGATTTGCGACACATATTTAAAGTCTGACTTCATAACAAAAATTACAAGGGCTTGTGGATGGTTAAAATAGCATGTTCAATACTGACATTCAAGCTTCTCATTTAAAATTCTGCCCCTCCACATTTGAATTTATAAAGTTTTTGCTGATTAAGCAATTTAAGCAACAATTTTTCTGGTGGTTCATCAATTGTACTTACGCTTAAAAAAGCAGTTCTGCCTCAAAGCTTTCATAGTGCTTCCTGGGAGATGGTAGCCGTTGGAGGAATCGACCCTATTTGCACCATTGGTTGCTTCAGCTTTGGGGATACTGTCCCCTGTTTATGTTGCAGACAGGGAAACCCATTTCTATCTCTTGACTTCTGTATAGTTGAAAACGCTCCAAAGCTATGAGTTTTTTGGGGAGGTGACTCATTCCATGCGACTGTTAAGTCTTCAGTCCGGTGATGAAGAAAATGCCTGACCAGCAAAGTAACAATCTCTTAATGAACAAGTGTTATGGACTTTGCAGTAGATTACAGAGTTCATTGGGGAATCCTGTCAAGGCTCCTCTAGTGATGCCTAGTCGGGAAATTATGGACTCCACCTTATTTGCTGCCCGTTTAAATTAGTGGATGGTGAATCTGAAGCTGAAGGGCCATAGGTTCTCACTCTATGTGTCTCTTCTTGTCAGGAGTGTTTAACTGGGGAAATCAGCCTGAACAAGCAATATTTGTCTCCCTGTGACTCTGAATTGGGAAAGTGAGCGAAAAAATAATATTCAGTAAGTTATGAAGCAACAGGAAGAAACACAGTCAATGGTCACTCATCTGTGTTGCCTCATCTGTGGCTCACTCTCTCCTCTCAAGGAGAAGGTTGTGTGTCCTAGTTCCGCTCCAGAGACTTGAGCACAAAACCGAGGCTGACATTCCCAGTGCAATGCTGAGGGAGTGCCACAGAGCCAAAGGTGCCAACTTCTGGATGCTGTGTTAAACCGAGGAGCCCGCCACCCTCTCCGGTCACCGTAAGAGATCCTGTGGCACCTTTTCGAAAAAGAAGGGGATATCCTGACCAATATTTATCCCTTACCCAACAACACTTCAGGGGGAGAAAAAGATTGTCTGGTCGTGATCACATGTTGTCTATGGAGGCTTGCTGTGTGCAAATTGGCTGCCCAAGCTTTTACTTGACAACATCTCCAAAGGTATTTAATTGGCTGTTATGTGCTGTGAAATCTCTTTCATGGTCCATGAAAGGCGCTACATAAATGCAAGTTCTTTATTTCTTTGCACCTCAGCATAAGTTCCTCAAGTCCTTTTTTCTTCTCAGCACCTACCAGTTTCATCTGATGTGTGACTCGTCCTTGTTAGAGGTGTTTACAAGTGCATTCAGTTGTTATGCTATTTAACAAAACTGGAAAGGGTTTTGCAGGAGGCCCCTGGTTTCAGCGACAAACAGGTTAAAAAGGAACCCCCCACCCCCACCCCCCCAACCTCCCAAACTCACCGAATCTCATTTTTAGCCGCAGTAACCCTGAGATTGGCATGTACTTTTTGTATCCGTCTTGTAACCTGTGACAAAGTGAGATGCAGGAAGGACAGGGGAGAGACATTTAGGTTTATTAAGAAATCGACTTGCAATGCCGTGGCTGACAGGGATGTGCTGATGCAGCTTTCACACAGGCTCCTGCCCATCTGAGAACCCGGCGTCTGCATTGTGTGGGACAAAAGTGGCCGGAATTCCCCCCCACCCCACCCTCCGACGAGACTTTATCGGAGTTGCCTCTCCATTTACCCAGCGCTAACCTACAGATAACCTTTCTGATCCAAAGAAAGAAACAGCTGAGCTGAGACGCAGCATTCATTCAGAGTGTGTGGAAAGTGTATCGGAAATCTATGACGATTATGGCTGTGTAAAGTGCACCTACACTGCTGACATAGATACACTGGGGTTTTCATTTGTGTGTTTACAAAGAGCTCGCCTGCACAAGCCTGTATTTCTCACATCTCCCCACTCTATTCTTTCAGGAATATTGGAACATTGATGGGAAACGTTCCTGTACATGTCACTTTTTAACTGCCTATATAAGAATATCCAATAACATGCATTACTCCTAAAGTGTCAATTCGGCGAGTCAACAATTTAAAAGGTTTTCATATCTTTTATTAAAATCTCTTTTGCCTGCTCCCTCAGTGTCTCAATGAGCTTAAACTGTGTGTAAACCAAGCTTTGCACAGCACAGTCTCTACTTCAGTGTTCAGACTATGTTGAGTTAGCTGACATTAGTTGGCCTGGATTAAGTAAAAATGATATAGCTAGCTGGACTTTGCTCCGATCTTAGCTCATCTGCTGTCGAAACCCTCCTCCATGCCTTCATTACTTCTAGATTCGACCGGTCCAATGCACTCCTGGCTGGTCTCCTACATTCTGCCCTCAGTAAACTTGAGGCCATCCAAACCTCTGCTGCCCGTTTCTTAAATGCCACCCAGAAGCAAATTGTGCATTGAAGTGGCCAATTAAAGGGCCCTTTCTGCTGCTGCCGGCATTTTACCAGCGGTAGGTGGACCTCCATCACGCAGGAAGAATGCCTGGTGAACCCTGGTGGCCTCTAAGTAGGTTTGAAGGTGGGTCCTTCTTGATTTGGCACTCTGTGGCCCACAGAGAGGTGTTCTCCCCCCCCCCCCCCCGCCACCAAACCCCTGCCGCCAACAATGGCCACCCTCATGGCAACCCCCCACCCCTCCCCCACTGCCCTCATCACCCCAGCAACCCCTGCCCCATCCTCCAAACCAGGGCCTGCCTGACTGGCCCCGGTGATCCCAGATCATTTAGTTACAAGGGCTCTGTTCACTGCTGTGTCCTCTACGCTGGGTGCAGTCCCAGCAGTGGCCAATGCTTCCAGTGGAGCTGCTGAGACCGGAACGCTGCAGGCCCTCTTTCAAAGCCACAGGAGTCCCGGGGGTAACCAATTAGTTGTTAGATGGGCCTAAAATGTGGCCCGGGGTCCACATGATAACATTAGTTGCTGTCCCAGATTTAAACCTAAAAAAAAATAATTCCAAGCTCTTGCCTTGATTTCTATAACGTTTCCAAATCTCCACTACAGTTTGTTCTTATGGAATGTATTTAACATTAAACAACATCCCATGCAGCTTTAAAGCCACCATCATTCAAAAAACAGATGTAGTTTGTGAATTTGTAACGCTAATTGGTTTGTGACTTGATTTTTGTTAGATCTTTACCTGTGGTCCAGGCTACATTTCCTCTGTTTCCTGGCTTGTTAAAATCCTTCAATGGTATCTTCTTTGATTGAAATTAACACTGAAATGAGTCTCGTTTGGTCTTCAATTACTAATCCACTGCATCAGAGGGAAACAATGAAATGCCGAGTTTTGGTAGCTTTAAAATTCAGCTGCGGGACTTTCAGTGTGAGTGAGAAATACCTACAGCTTCCTTGAATTGCATTGTTCAGATGTGCCACTTACAAACAAGTGAAGTGCATCACAATTTCAGGTCACTTGGGCTTTTGTCTTGTTGATTATCTCTTATTGATAAAGCACATTTTTGCTCTCACCTCAGATGTAGAAAACAGCATTGGTGGTAAGTACTAGTGAGCAGAGCAAGTCAAAGGCTAAGATAAGAGGAAAGCTATTGCCACTGGGAGCACGGAAGGGAGTCATGAGGTGACTGGGAGCATGCTCAGAGTCAAGAGCATTTCAGACGTTAGACATGATAGCATTCATTCTCCGATTTTCTTTGCTCTCAATGATGGGAAACGCCCAAAACCGACTCCTCCATCTGCACTACCTGGATACGGGAGTCAATTTGAATCAGTTTGAGCCTGGATGTGCTCTCCATCAGTCTGTTTGAAGTTGATTAACAAGAAATGCCACAAACTAGGTGGGGGGGAGGGTGGGGGGGGAGGGGGGTGGGGAGGGTGGGTTTTGCAGGGGGTGAATGTGGTGGACTTTGTACACCCCTTGTCTAGCATTGAGCAAATGTATATGCTGTTGCATTTTGTCTGACTGGATGGATGATGAGTTGTTGTTCTGGGGTTTAATTTACTCTGGTAGCTCACTGGTTAAGGGCATGGAGGAAAATTCCTTTGTGTGCTATTTTAAAATCAAAGTAAACTATTTAATGGCTGCATTAAAATAGTCCACAAAGGAATTTAACATAGATGTGTTAACCAGAGCATAACATGTTACCAGAGGAAATTAAAGCCTTCCCTGGTGTCTTCTGAGTCTAAACTGTAAAACTCATTCCACACGTGGATTATTGCCACCGTTGTTTTATGTTGAAAACTATCCCATAAGGACTGGTGTGAATGTCTCAGTGAGATCAGGGCAGTGGAGTGCCCCGTTGACACACAGATAAAGTTGGGATTTTGATGCCTGGCGTGCACAATGCTGGCCTTGTCAGAAACAGAGGCCGGACTTTGTCGCTCCCGTTGGCGACAGGCGTGATTGGACATTATGGCGAGAAGGCCAAAAATCGGTTTTACGCCACCGTGAAGCCGGTTTGCGATCGTCCGCTCGGCCCCGTCAATGGTGGGCCCCGTTTCCCACCGCCGCATACCAGGAACCTATTTTCAATACTTTAGCATCTTATTACAAGCCCTGCTCACTGGTTCCCCCCCACCCCCCACCCCACCCCCCACACTGGATCATCCAGGCACATGCCGACATTGCAGCTGATGGGTAAAATGTCTTTTTTCACACCCATTACCGCACTTAGTGTGGGATCGTCTCATGTTTGCTCCGTGGTAGCCACTTGAGCAGCCTGCAGCCCAGAATTGGGCTGAGCAGGTGAGTTATTTTTGTTTCCTAAAGGGTGGGAGGAGAAGCCCGGTGCTCCTCTGACTCCCCGGGTCTCTCCCGAAGCATCGTAGCCCCCCCCACCCCCCACTCCCCCCAGCCAAACTCCCTGATGGCGATCACGTTCGTACCCTGACCTCCCCAAGCCACACACCTGACTACCTGGTTGCCCCCATCGGTAGCCCTCTGCCACGTTCACCCCGCTCCTGCCCTCTAGCCTCATGATAATCAGGCCTGCACTATGGTAATGAGGCCTGGGAGTTAAAATAACCCAGGCCTCACGGGCCACGAGCTGGAGCTCTCGTTTGTACGTACTGAGAGAGACACATTTCATCCCATCAGGTAGTCTGGTCATCAATGGTGAATAATGATTCAGTTCCCAAAGATACCTGGAGTTATTTCAAAAAGAAATATTCTTTCTTGGCTCAGCTTTTTATTAAAATGAAGTCAAATACAAAATAACCCTAATAGGAACACAAATACTGCTTAAGTTTTCTAGTTCCCAAAACCTTGAACTAATCTCATTGTAGACTCAAAAATGCTGGAGTTTCAACAAGCGTATTTCTTGCAGCTCTCCATGTGGTTGGTGGACTGATATGCTGTTGCTGGGCATATGACTACAGTGCGACTGTGAATATGGCACCCTGGATATACATTCACAAAACAATTAGTTTCTAACCCTTTATGAATAATATAATTATATAACAACTATGGAATATGGAAAGCCTGCTATGCACTCTAGGCATTGAACACAATCCACTTTATCCTCTAAGTGCAGATCCTCCAACATTTTCCCCCATACCTAGATGCCCTTCAAAATACTGACAGCCCTGCCCCTTGTGAAGAAATTCAATAATCATGGTTACTTTATGTAGTATAAGGATGTTTGGCATAGCAAAGCTTAATGTGGGACTGGAGAATAGTACAGCGCACAGTGTGATGTAAATGTTCACATGACAATGGGCCTAGATCAGTCTAAGAGTATGTGGAGACCTGTGTAGAAGTAATCATGGAGTTGGCTCATAGTTTGGTCTGTACTTCGTACATATGTGTATAGTTGTGTGTTACCTGTTTCTTCCTGTTGCTCCATAACTTACTGAATATTATTTTCTCACTCACTCACTTTTCCAATTCAAGGTTGCGGGGAGTCGAGCCTATCCCGACAGGTAGTGGATGCCAGGGGCAGGATATACCCAGGATGGGACGTCAGTCCATCACAGTGTACAAACGCACACTGAGGGGCAATTTACCTTAGCGCACCTTTGGAAAGTGGGAGGAAACCAGAGCACCCAGTGGAAACCCACGCAGACACGGGGAGAACGTGCAAACTCCACACAGACAGACACCCGAGGTCAGGATCAAACCCAAGTCCTTGCAGCTGTGAGGCAGCAGCACTAACCACTGCGCCACCATGCTGCCTCCATATTATTTTTCAATTGTGGTAAATTTAGTCAGGCAGATTGTGAGAGTTTTATTCTGTCTGTCCCTGTTTTATCTCATGCGATTGATCCCAACCTTACATGACAACCTTACAAAGCAAGGAAACATTCTATTCCTCTGTCTCGACACCTTTTATTTGGCATTTTGGAAAGCATAAAATTCCCTAACACTCACAAAAAAGTAAAGATTGGATGCTAAAAACCATATCAAAACCTCCAGAAACAGCTGCAGAAAAATGTAGGACACTGAGAATCCTAGTCCTGGAATGTGCACAGCAAGAACTCAGCTGACTTATTCCTAGACCAATCGTGAGTTTGTGATAGACCATTCTGAGCTCATTTCCTTGCCAAACAGTAAAATAAAATAAATTGAATTCAGTTGCTTAAGCTCCCCAGTGTGAACAGAAACTGGTTCATTGTTGAGTGGAGTTATTTTAAACCATTTGTTTCCTTCTCCCGATGCTTGGCTTGTTTCAGGGAAATGCCATGTCTAACACTGACTCCAAGTGAGAGGAATGAGTTTGAGAAAGGTAGAATGAGTTCCAAAGGTTCTTTTGTATGGAGGTTGGGAAGGCCAGCAACAGCTTAATGGGAGATTGCTGCTGTTTGAAATGGGACAAAGGGGACTGGAATTGCTTGGTGCATCACAATGGTATATAACACACAAAAAAACGCAAATCATGCTTTTTGGCATTCATATCATACAGTATTTAGAGTTATCAAACTAACATGTATGTATACCCCTGCATTGCCATTCCTGTGTCTGTGGCTGGAGGACTCTTGCACACATCACGCAAGCATGATTTTAGGACAATTCCCATTTCAGGATTCAGAGAGTGGTTGGGAAGCCATCTCTGTTGTGCTGCCTGAACACTTTGATGAGTTTACAGCCTGGCCATGACTCCCAGCTTTCCATCGTTCGCTCATTTACTCAGCTGGGTGACTGTGAAATGCCACTTTTATGCCGTGAGCGAGAAACACTGTGGAACTGAAGAGTGACAAAATCTTAAGCAAGTTGTACAGGTTGTCCCTCAGTGTGTGGTAAGCAAGAGCCCTTGAAGATTCAATTTCTAGTACATAAAATCATCATTTAAATTGTTTTCTACTTTAATACCAGGGGTGAAATATCTCTAGATGTTCCCTGTAGACATGTGAATGTTTTTTTTCTTATAAATACATAATTTTTTGTCATTGTCAAGATGTATTCTTTCTACCTGGCTCATACAAAAAGCTTGCTAGTGTTAAAAGCGAATTACCATATCATTTACATCAAGCTCTGCACAAAGTATAATAAAAATCAAATACTAATTTCTGAGCCATCAATACATTCTCTGTACAGTTGGGATAAAAATTACACTGATATGCAGATGATAATAGCAGCATCTTCTCTCCACTCTAAAGGCACTGGTAAAGTAGACCAGTTTATTCAATGTCATTTGAAGCAGGGTTGCGTTTCCTTACACAATTGCCGACATGAGCTGAGGTAGGTGTAGAGCAGAGGCTGGATACTTGCATAAAGGAGAGCAATTCCCAATTGCTTTTCTACACTTGGTTAACAAACTTCCTTTGAGGAAAGAAAGATTTGCATTTATATAGCATCTTTCACAACCTCATGATGTTCCAAAGTGCTTTACAGCCAATAAAGTACATCTGTAGTGTATTGTATGAAAGCCAGTATTCAATTTGAACAGAACAAGTCTCCCACAAATACCAATGTGATAATGACCAGATAATCTGTTATTTTGCCGTTGGGTGAGGGATACACATTGCCCAAGGCACCAAGGAAGAACTTCTCTGCTTTTCGTAAAGAGTGTCAGAGTCATTATGACACAGAAGGAGGCCATTCAGCTCATCAATTTCATGCAGGCTCTCTGCAAAGCAAACCAGTCAGTCCCATTCCCCACTCTATTCCTTTTTCCCTCAAATGTCCATCTAATTTCCTTTTGAAATCAAGGACTGTCCCTGCTTCCACCGCCCTGGTAGGTAGCGAATGCCAGGTCATTATCATTCACTGTTTAAAAACGTTCTTCCTCACATCCCTGCTGTATCTCTTGCCCCAAACTGTAAACCCATGTCCCCTGGTCCTTGTTACCATCAACTAATGCAAACAGTTTTTCTTTGTCTACTTTATCTAAATTTGACATTATCTTGTACACTTCCGTCAGAGGTCCATGGAGAACAAGTCCAGCTTCTCCAACCTAAGCTTGTGGCTAAAATCCCTCAACCATAAAACCATTCTGGTAAACCTCCTTTGTACCCTTTCAAAGACCGTCACATCCTTCCCAGAGTATAGTAACCAGAGCTGAATGCCATATTCTAGTTGTAGCCTAATCAGAGCTTTATAAAGATTCGGCACAAGTTCTCTGCTTTTGTATTCAATTAATGAAGCTCAAGATCCCATATGCTTTGCTAACTACTCTCTCAATATGTCCTGCCACATTCAAAGGTCTATGCACATGCATCCCAGATCCATCTGTCCTTACATACTCTTTAGAACTGTGCCATTAACTATACATTAGCTCTCCATTTGCCCTTCTGCAAAAATGCATCACCTCTCACTTCTTCATATTAAACCCCATCTATCACTTGTCTGCCCATTCTGCTAGCCTATTGTGTCCTGTTGTAGTCAATTGCTATCATTGTCACTGTTTGCTGCATCTTCATGTTTGGTATCTTGGGCACATTTTGAAATTTTACCCTATATTCCAAAATCCATGTGTCATCCACTTTTACATCTGTTTGAGAGGTCTAAGGTTTGATCTAAAAGGAAACATCTCCAACAGCACAGCCCTGCATCGAAATATCAAGCTAGATTTTATTTGCAAGTCCTTGGGTGAGACCTGAACCCATGACCTGCTGGGTCCAAGGCAAAGAGCGATATATGGAGAGGAGGAAGTAAAGAAAGAAAGACTAGCATTTATTTAGCACCATCCACAACCTCAGGATGTCCCAAAGTGGTTTACGTGCAATGATGTATACCTGAAAGTAAAGGCCTGTCTGCTTGTATATCCTCTCATCCGTCATTAGTGCAGGGAAAGAAAGTAAAGTACAGGATTGAAAGAAGCTTCGGAGTGCCTTTTTAATGAAGCCAAGGGATATTTTTGAGTTACTGACCCAGGATTAATCCCAGGCTTCCCTCTGAGATTCTGAAAAGGTTTTTTTTCTATATCTATATTTTTTTCAGATTGAGCAACAGTCAAAGTGTTCTGGAAGTATGTGGAAGTTTGACATCCCTGAATAAGTAATACGGATATTTATCAGTGTGAATAGCTGCAGAAGTAGGTAAAACAAAAACAGAATTACCTGGAAAAACTCAGCAGGTCTGGCAGCATCGACGGAGAAGAAGAGTTGACGTTTTGAACTAGTTCTGTCGTAGGGTCATGAGGACTCGAAACGTCAACTCTTTTCTTCTCCGCCGATGCTGCCAGACCTGCTGAGTTTTTCCAAGTAATTCTGTTTTTGTTTTGGATTTCCAGCATCCGCAGTTTTTTTTGTTTTTATCTCTGCAGAAGTAGGTGATGTCTTTGATTGATGCTCTGCCTCCTTTGGAGCAGAATTTGACACTGGCGGGATTTTACAGTCCTGCCAAAGTCAATGGACTTTTGAACAGCTCGCCGCATTTTACGGACCCGCCCCTGCCACGAAAGGGCCATAAATTTCCGCACTTTTGTGATTTCCCCTGACTTTTTAAAATGGGACAAGGAGGGCAGATGAACCAACTTAATGGATGCTCCCATCTCCGAGTTAACCCGTTCAAGCTGCTGATGTCTACACAGCGCAATGGTTAGGGAAATTGATTTGGCGCTTCATATCAATTCCTATATATTTCTATATTTACCTTGGCGTTTCAAAGTATGACAATTGTGCATAAAAAGTATCAAAGGCCGTGGAAGTGCTGGCATCAGAGTGATAGCAAATCGTGAATCGTAACATATCAGTTACCTGAACTCCAGGCAACCAGCGATTTTGAGTTACGTGTAGAAATGAATTCCATCATTTTTCTTTATAGGACTATGGACCACCATCACTGACACAGACTTCCGTTCTTGAGCTAGCTTGTTCGGCAATTTGTCTGGTAAACAAAGAGGAGTAAATAAAACTTGAGTTATGGCAACTGAAGCTCAGTCACGATGTCTGTGAAAAATTGATTGCATGCAATGTTTATGCATATATGTGTATAATATGCCTAGTTTTTTCTCTCTGTCTCATTTTAAAGAAAGCTGTTCAAAAGAGCGGTGCCATCATACCTGACTTCAGGCATCGATCCCTTTCTGAGCACATGGTCCCAAAGTAACGTCAAACAGTATCGTCAGGCTGTGCACTCACTGCCAATAGCTCATAAAACATAATGACTGAACATTATCCCTCTCACGCTCTCTCTCTCTCTCTTTCTCTGCATGTAGCTACTCCTGCCAGGAGATCTGCTGACATGGTGTATCATGCTCGTCTGTCTTGTGCCATCCTCAGACATCCACTGTAGCTCATCAGCAGTTACTCTGTGATGTGTGTCATCCCACTATGCTCAAGTTTTTCTGCTGAGCTCCACTTTGCCCCCTGGAAGAGACCTCTGTAGCTTTTCAGGTCCGATGAAATGGCCGAAATACTGAGATTTTCTTTTCTGGATATCACTTTATAGAGATATTTTTGCCCTTGCTATTTCAAGCACCTCTTCATTTATCTGTGGAATTTTAAACATACGTTTTAGTATCCACATTTCAAAGGCCTCTATTTTCTTCCTCAGATCTTTATTTATTGTCCAGATTTCTGAGGCATATAGGAAAATGGAAAGACTGTACCATACAGGGAGTATTAGCACCGTTAGAAGTTTGGTTAGCTAACAGGAAGCAGAGAGTCAGGGATAAGTGGGTCTTTTTTGGGTTGGAAAGCTGTAGTTAGTGGAGTGCCTCAGGTATCAGTGCTGGGCCCTCAACTATTTACAATCTACATCAATGACTTGGATGAAGGGACTGAATGTATGGTAGCTAAATTTGCTGATGGCACTAAGACAGGTAGGAAAGGGGGTAGAGAATCTGCAAAGGGATATAGATATGTTAAGTGAATAGGCATAAACGTGGCAGATGGGGTATAATATGGGAAAATGTGAACTTGTCCATTTTGGCAGGAAGAATAGAAAATCAGTATACTATTTAAATGGGGAGAGACCGCAGAACTTGGTGGTACAGAGGGATCTGGCTGTACTGGTACATGAATCGGGAAAAGTTAGTATGCGGGTACAAAATTAGGAAGGCAAATGGAATGTTGTCATTTATTGCAAGAGGAATGGAACATAAAAATAGGGATGTTTTGCTAGAGTCGACCAGGGCCTTGGTGAGACCACAAATAGAGTTCTGTGCATAGTTTTGGTCTCCTTTGTAAAAAAAGATATAATTGCATTAGAAACTGTACAGAGAAGGTTCACTCAACTCATTCCTGGGATGAAGGGGTTATCTTATGAAGAGAAGTTGAACAGATTGCCCTATACCCATTGAGAGGTGATGTTGTTAAAACATATAAGATCCTGGCTTGCTAGGGTGGATACCAGGAGGAAGTTTCCTCTTGTGAGGGAGACTTGGGAGAGAATTTTCCCCCTGTCAGTGGGGTTGTGCGGAGGTGGACACGGACCCAATCGTCACCCCATGATTGGGTCCAAGCGCTCCCTGTGCGGGTGGGGGAGGGTTCCCTGAGTCGGGAGTGTGCTCTTTCGCGCGCAGAGTTGCCTCAGGGAGATAAGCTTTTAAGTTTTCAAAATTTTAATAAAGAGAAACAAAATTTAAGACATGTCCCCTCATGCGACAGGGTCACATGAGCTGGGATATGTCAATGAACTTTAATGAAAAAATTGATTTAATTTATAAACCCTTCATGTAACCTCACCCCGCTCGTGGATGAGGTTGCATGAAAAATGCGAAGGCCACCTGGGCTCTTTGCCTGCACCCCGACCTTAAGGTTGGATGGGCAGCTTTCCCAATAGCCTTAATTAGTTAATTAATGGCCTTAACAGACCTTTGACAGTTCGGCAGGAGCACTGCCGAGTTGGCTGCCTGCCCGCCGAACTGAAGGTCTAAATGACGCGCAGTGACTTCAGGATGCACGCCGGCCGTCACTCCGTGTCATTTTACGCCTCGGCGAACGGTCCCTGCCCCCGCTCGCCGAGCTGAAAATTCTCCCCTTGATGTAGGAGGCACAGTTTAAGGATAAGAGGTCTCCCTTTTAAGACGGAGCTGAGGAAATGTTTTTTCTGAGTGTCGTTTGTCTGTGGAATTCTATTCTGCAGAAAGCAGTGGAGGCTGTGTCATCGAATTTATTCAAGGGAGAGTTAGATAGATTTTTGATAGACAAGAGAGTCAAGGGTTATTGGAGGGTGGGTGAGGAGGGTGGGGGGGATGCAGACAGTAAAGTGGGATTGAGACCACAAACTGATTGGCTATGACCTTATTGAGCATGGAGCAGGCTCGAAGGGCTGAATGACCTATTCCTGCTCCTAAGTCCTATGTTCCTATGTTTGTAATGTAGCATCTTGTTACAAGCTTGAGTTTTCTCATTGTAAACACATTCCTCATTTTCACAAAATTACTTCTCTATCTCTATCCTGCCTTTTGCATCACAGCTACCATCTTCTGTTATCATTTGTCTTAAGTAGACAAACTTAACTTGTTTCTCAAAGTACAAGGGCAGGTAAATAAACCATGGGCAACATCCCCCCCCCCCACCCCCCCCCCACCCAGTTGGGGTGAGGGTGCCGTCATTTTGCGTGGGCAGGCCAATTAAGACCCGCCCAGCGTGACGTCCACCAGGAAGGCTCTCTGTGCGGGCAGAGGGGGTGATTTCCCTTAGCCGGGACTGCACTGTTTTGTGCATGGTGCGTGAAAGAGCGCACTCATCTCCCTGAGGCAAAGTGCCGCTTCAGAGAGATCGTCTCTGATTTGAAACTTTAAATAAAGGTATTTTAAAAATTTCCCTGCCATGTTCTCTCATGTGAAACTGTCACATGAGTTGGGACATGTCCATAACTTTTATTGAAAGCTTTAATAAAAATTTAAAGACCCTCATGAAATCTCATCCCGCCCATGGATGAGGTTTCATGCTTTTTCTGAGGCCCGCCTAGGCTCCTGGCCTGCCAGCCAACATTAAGGTCGGACGGGCAGGTCCATCAATGAGGTTAATTAGTTTTTTAATGGCCTTATTAGGCCAAACTGACGTTCGGGACGCACACCCAATGTACCCCCGTGTCATTTTACGCATCGGTGAGCAGGCCCTGCACCCGCTTGCCGACCAGCAGATGTTGCCCCATAGAAAGGCCAACAGCAAGAAGTGAGCTTTACAAACGGAGAATTAGAGTATAAGCATAAAGGAGTGATAATCTATTGTACAAAATTTTCAGATGCAGCTGGTGTGCTGTTTTGGGCAGAGCATGATAAAGAGGATACTAAAGCCATAGAGAGCATACAACCAGAACACACCAGTAAGGTGACAGGGAAGGCAAACTATATTCACAAGAAGAGATTTGAAATGTTGAAACTATTTCAACTGGTTTGGAGAGGGGTCAGAGATTTAATAGAATTTGTTTTAAATTATGAAGGTTTTTGATGGAGTGAATGGGGGAAGATTTTTTGTCATGTTGTAGAGTTCATAAGCAGGGTCACCAATTTAATATTGTCACTCGGAATGTGGAGGGAATTTAAGATACAATGGGGAAGTTCGAGCATGGAGTACTCTACCATAAGGACTTTTGAGGCACGGATTGTCACACGAGAAGAAATTGGACAAATATTTGTAGCAGATGAAGATGGAGGACTATAGGGGAGAAAGCTGCCCATTGGAATTATTTTGGGATTTTTCTAACAAAGAGCATCTAGCAGAGGCAGCTCAGTGTTCCCCTTCTGCTGTAAGGTCCTATTGGTCTGTGGAGAATGGCAGTTTATAGAGCCGGTCTTGCCCATCCTCGGACATCTGCTTTTATAAATTGCTGGACTGGAGCCTTCACCGATACCGGTGACTCGTGCAGTACAACGCTTTGCAAATTGTGAAGATTATATTGAGCAGAGTTGATCCTGCAGTGTACAAGACTAAGGTTTCCAAGAAGTCTTAAAATTTATGTTAGCTCCTTAACACGCCATCAGTGCAACAAATTATATCATTGGCCTTTTAAAAGCTATACATTTGTACACCCATAAACATCCTTGCACAGTATATGGAAACTTCATGGTGGCAAAGTGTAAATAAATGCAAGTTTGAGAGTCTCTGGGATTCCTTTATGAAATCGTTGCGAAGAATGTAATTATTTTTGCTGTTCAAAGAAGCACTGACCTGCTTCCAGAAGAGTTCTCTAAAACACGATTGAAATTACACTCAAACCAAACTTGAGACTGTTTTCAAAAAATTGACTTAAAAGAAATTTTGATCCAGGTAAAGGAATACTTTTCACTTGAAGATCAGGGCAAAAGCATTTTTTTTTCCAAATGTTCAAAAGGCAGTAAGTAGTGATTAAAATAGCAATGTGAAATGCTGTGAGATTAAAGTGATGCTAATGATAACTGAAAGAAGAAAAGGGCAAGCTATATTTTAATCCCTGAGAGAATGGTTAATGACTTCTATTGCCTGAGATTAAACTAAACCTGTCTCATCAGCTCTTTCTACTGAGCAAAAAAGCTTTCCTCACTTCAATGTATTAAAGTCTGTTTTAAGGTTTGCATTTAACCGTAGAGACTCTTAGAGGCTACACAAAATACATTGGTCAGATTTCTTGAGCGATTGTGTTCCTTTTGTGTGCCAGGGGTCTGCTCTTGGTTTCATAAAGTATTTATCTTGCGAGCTAACAAAAATAATTAGAAATGCGAAGGATTAAAGCAAAAAGCTTTTTTTTCTAGCTTGAAACATTTCAGCTGTATGAAGACCAGATATCAGTAAAGACAAAGGCTCAGTTAGATTTGCTGACATATCTTAAAGAATGTTTTTATGTTAGAGGTGTCTGCACCATTTGAAAGAACCAGTTCATGTGTAATGTACTGCTTTCCAGCTTCAGGACATCCCAAGGACTATTACTTGGCTAAAATCAAAGAACTGCAGATGCTGGAAACTACTATTACTTGGCTGTTGGTTAAACACACTCCCAGTTCTATTGAAAGGTTTTCTTTCATTTCCATGGAAAACCTTTCATTTACCCCCAGATGCGTTCTTTAATAATTAAACTGAAAGAAGTGTGTTAAGCTGCATTAGGGAACAATGTTAATAATAATTCCTGTGTGGTTTATGTTATTGCCCAGCAATGGACAAGGAAGAATGCTGCAGATGTTCAAAATATATATTTTTCAAAAAATGTGTTTGTTTTAATTATGTGACTACTGCACTGAAATCTGACAGGACATTTACATTGCTATATTTGGAGAAGAACGTTATGTTATAAAGTTGAGTGCAGTGATTTGTCAATGTTGCAACACATTTAACGCTAGCTGTCTCAGCAAATAAAAACAATTGGTTGCATTAATTTGTTTGCTACTGAAAATTCAGTGAATGGTGTCATTTTTGCTGCCTGATTTTTGGTAATAACATGCAGCTTGAGATGGGAGTAGGGTATGTCATACTGCTTTGTGAAGGTAAAAGAAGTTATTTACTGAAGCTATTATTAATTTAAAGTGGTAGTTCAGTTGAGAACAAACTCTTGGGGCAGAATTCTTCTCTCGTCAGGTGGGCGTGCGCCCGACCCGAGCGAGAGTAAAATAGTACGCGATGGCGTCAGGTGAGCATACCGACGCCATTGCACACTCTCGCGATATTTCGCTCGGCGGGATGCATGCGAGAGGTAGCAGCGCGCCCGCTGACAATTAAGAGGCCTGCTAAGACCCTTAATCAATTAATTAAATCGGATTTTCCGCTGCCCGTCTAACCGTTTGGTTGGCGGGTGGGCAAAAAGGTCAAGCAGCCTTTGGATTTTTGAGGAGACCTCATGCACAGGCGGGATGAGGTTTCCGATGTTAGTTAAAAATAAAATTAAAATGTTTAAATCTTATTCATGACACCTCCCTGCACATGTGACAGAGTCGCTTGAGGGGACATGTTCACCTTATTTTTTTTAAATCTTTAATTGCACTGTTATAAATCTTCAGCTCCCTGGGGCTCGAGCGCAAACTTCCACGCTCGCCCTCCTCCCGCCCCCACCCTGCCAGCGCTCAGTGTTGCAGTGCACGATTCACGCTGGCAGGCCACTAATTGGCCAGCCAGCGTACAATCGCGGCTGGGGCCCGATCGCGGGCAGCAGTCGGTTTCACAACCACTCCCGCGCCCGCCCACCCGACAAGGGCAAAATTCAGCCCTTGGTCTCTTTATGAAAATGTAGCCCATGATCAGCAGAGGCAAGTGGACTGAGCACCATGGCAAACGTTTCTGATCAGTTTCAAAAAGACCGTTTTGTTACATGTAACATTATTGGAAATCAAAGTTGCACACCTTTGAACACACTTCAAGTGATACTTATTCTAATTTTCTCGCAAGCTTTTCAAAAATTTAATCTCTGTAGTTAATTTTTACAAGCTGTAGGCATAATAAGGGTGGCCAATTTCATGCAGTTGAAAAGTAAATCACACCATCAGAATACTTTTTTGAAAATCAAACACCTGCAGGGAATTATTATGGACTATGTATGCTTTTGATCAATGGGAGAAGGGAGAGTTGCAGTGGAGAGGGGGGTGGGGGGTGGGGGGGGGGTGGTGTAGGAGAGTTCCCCAGGCTGTTGTTTCCAGCAAAATACTTAAATGAGAAGCCAGAAATCCTGAACCTAGGAATTTTGCACTATGTCTATAACATTGCTCACGGAAAGAAAACTGAGGAAATTTCCCCTATTTTTGTTTTTTTATGAGAAGCGCCATTTAGGGTTTCAGTGTTCACTGAACCGGATTAATTGGGAGCTTGGAACACATTAGGGCGAGATTTTCCAGCTCCCCCCATGGCCGGGATCGTCCACCCCCCCTGAAAGTCGATGGGCTGTTGGAGGGGCCGCCAAATCTCCCACAGAGTGCCTTACCATGACGGGGCTGGAAATTCTTTACAATGGGCTATTTCCTTGAATAGACCATTTCAACAGTGCATGCGAGCTGGTCCAGCTACCTCACATTGTCAAGTTCAATGATTCTTTGACAGCATTGCCTCCCAGCGATGGCATACAGTCCAACCGAGAAAATCTGCAAAAGCAGGAAACAATTTCACAAATGATAGCGTAATGGTTATATTATGTGGTTTGTCATCCAGAGACCTGAGCTAAAGGTCTGGAGGCACGAGTTCAAATCCTACCATAGCAGCAAGGGAGTTTAAATTCCATCAGGAGTCAGCATGGGGGACTATAAGAAACACAGCTGAAGAAATTTGCTGTGTGGTGTCCTGGTACAACCTGAGGACATGTGGGCACTACCTAAGCAATAGAGATTAATAACACGCATGCAACTAGGTGGACAATTCAATGACAAGAAATCAGTGGAAGCGAAAAAAAATAAGGAAAAATGGAAATAGTCATTTGGTCGTACAGAACATGGGCAGGATCATCCGGCCGGTGAGTGGGGGTGGGGCCCCCTCGCCAATGTGTAAAATTACGTGGGATGGCATTGGGTGGAACTTCCGACATCACCCCATGTCATTTCCATTTTCAGGTCAACGGGGGCACAGCCGGTGAACTGCTCGCCCGCCAACCTGTCAATGGCCTATTGAGACCATTGGAAAAGTAATTAACATCATTAATGGACCTGTCCGTCCAACCTTAAGGTTGGCGGGCAGGCTGGGAGCCCTGGCGGACTTCAGAAAAAGCACGAAACCTCATCCACGGGCGGGACGAGGTTTCTTGAGGGTATTTACATTTTTAATAAAGGTTTCAATAAAAGTTATGGACATGTCCCAACTCATGTGACAGTGTCACATGAGGGGACATGTCGGGGAAATTTTTCTATTATTTGTATAACAATTTTTAATTGGGAGCCGATCTACTGAGGCAACACTTAGCCTCAAGGAGATCAGTGCAGCCTTGGCTGAGGGAATTCCCCCCCCCCACCTGCACAGGGAATGCACAGCACTTCCTGTAAGATGTCACACAGAGCAGGCCTTAATTGGCCTGCCCATGTAAAATGGTGGCAGCCATTGCTCACTCCTGCACTTCCACCCCAACCGGGGGAAAATTTTTCCCCTTGGGTATCACTGAAGAAGACACATGTTAGAGCTTTTTGTCTTGAACTCATGAGGACATTTGCTAAAATATCAAATGTAGAGGGAACAACAATTTATACTTCATGAGAAGAGAGTGCTGCTTGGTAAGTGGATTCTGATTGGTAGAGTGTTCTGACTGAGCAGTTGGTAAAGCTGAGTTATTTAAAAATTCCAGAGGGAAACTTTAAACAACTGTAATAACCTATATTTTTAAGTGGTATGTGTGAGATGCAATTCTAAATTCAGGAATCAGACCACCAGTTCTCAAGAGGTTTTATATTAAACTAAATGAAACATTTTATTAAGTTACAACACAGTGAACACATATACATGGCTACAAATTACTGCTATCATACCTTTTAACAAATTCCCAAACTAATCTCCATTAAGGCAACAGCAACTCATAGACTTAACCAAATGCCTGGGAAAGCATTTCCACCTTATGAATTCAAAATGAGGTTCTTTTCACTTTGGTTCCTGTGGAGGCAGTTGTAGGTTTACAGCTGCTTTGATCTTACATTGCCTCTGCCCTGCACACATGAAAACTGCTATCAGCTACATCCAGCACATCTCATTGAATGTAACTTCTCATTGTATCACCAGCCTCTTTGAACTCCACCTCTTCTAACAATAAAACCCCTTTCATTGCACCAATTTTATTAGTAATATAAACACATTGCTTGGTCTCTCCTAGCTAGGTGCCAGATTGCATCCGAATTCTTGAATGGTCTATTCAAAAAATGCAAATACACTCTACCTTTATTACATTTCAAAACTAGTACACATCAAAGCACTCAGACTAGCTGGCTTTAATCCAATTAAGACACACCCACAGACTAAACCTATTTTTAAAAGAAAAATAATTTCCAATAATATTAATACATTAATAGCTTCATGAGATAGAGACATTGCCAAGGGAATGCACCATTTAACTGACGACTCACAGTTAACTGCTGAGCTTTGTTTAAAGCCAAACCAGGCATGTTGACTTTGATTAGTCAAGGCATTGCCCTGAGGAATGAACCAGAGAATAGCAGTCGCCTATTTTGTTTAGTTGAAGCAGGCATAATGGTGTACTTGTTCTTTCTGTCTGCAAAAGAATAGCTGTTCACAATAGACAAGGTACTGACCATTACTATCAGCCTGTGCTTGCAAAATTCAAAACACAAGCGTCCACCATTCGATGTGATTCTGTGATTGGACAACATTTGCTAAACAATCCTGAGTGTGCTGAGAATTACGCTGACAATAAGTGATCAGTCAGGCTCACAGTATGGCTCACTTACACGTACTAGAAGCTGAATATATCAATGCGCAGAGCCCTGTTCTTTGCAGACAAAAAGAACATCTACACACATTGCTTCTGTTTCACCTGAACAAAATAGGTGACAGCCATTCTCTGGTTCATTCACCAAGGCTGATAGTAATGGTCAGTGCCTTGTCTATTGCGAACAGCCTATGCGGACAGAAAGAACAAGTATACCATTACGCCTGCTTCAACTGAACATAATAGGCAATAGCCATTCTCTGGTTCATACCCCAGGGCAATGCCTTGACCAATCAGAGTCAAGCTGCCTGGGTTGGATTTAAACAAAGCTTTGCAGTTAACTGTAAGTTATCAGTTAACTGGTGCATTCTCCATGACAATGTCTGCACCAATCAGATTCCTCTTACCAATCAGCACTCTCTCCTCATGAAGTATAAACTGTGGTTCCCTTCACATTTGGTATTCTTGTGAATGTCCTGATGAGTGCAAGACAAACAGCTTCGATATGTGTCTTTTTTCAAAAAATGGAAATTAAAAATTTATTGTAATTATTTATAATCATTCCAATTGTGAATAGAATTCTAATTCTGAGATACTTTTGTGACAACATTAATTTAAAATTTACAAGATACTGGCAAAATTGTTTGTCTCCCATTCAAGCTACAGGCAATGTTGTTTGCATCTTATTCAACTTACAGGCAGAGTTGCTTGTCTCCCCTTCAAGCCACAATCAAAGCTGCTCTTCATCCATTCTAAAGATAGGTGAAGTTGTTTGTCTCTCATCCAGGTTACAGGCAAAGTTGCTTGTTTCCCACTTAAGCTACCATAACAGAATGAAAATTCATGGTGGTTTATACACAGGTGTATGCCACCTTTGGTACTTCTATCTTGCTCTTGGCTCTGTGGTTACCAGGAGCCCAGGTAGCCGTCAATGGTGGGAGTGGATGAAGCCTGTAATGCTGTGAGACTGGGAAAACCTTTGGAATGAAAGAAATTTAACAGATCTGTACTTTACACCTACACATTGGAGATGAGACAACAACGAGCTACTGAATTTAAAAAGAATAACAAGTTGTAATAAAGTATTTTTTCTTTTGTCTTGAATTGAGTGCTCCTTAACATGGGGGATATAAAGTTTAGAGAATTTACACTTTTTATACCCATTGTTAGCTTTGAGCAATCCCAGGTCAGACGTAATGCAAAATAAAGCTCCTTATTCAAAAATGAAACACTGTGGATGCTGGAAATCTAAATTAAAAACAGAAAATGCTGGAAATACTCAACAGGTCAGGCAGCATCTGTGGAGAGGGAAACATTTCAGGTCAATGGTCTTTCATCAGAACTAAAAATCTGAAATGTTAACTCCAAGGCCAGAATTTTATCATCGGTGAGTTGGGGACAGGGCCCGCTCGCCGACATGAAAATGTTGCGGGATGATGTTGGGAGGAACCCCAGATGTCATCCCGCCCTACTTAAATATTCAGGAAGGCGGGCAGACAGTGAAATCAGCTGTCTACCCACCGACCTGTCAATGGCCAATTGAGGACATTGACAGGGTAGTTAACCCAACTAAAGGCCCTGCCCGTCTAAATTAAGGTTGGTGGGCAAGCCAAGAACCCCAGCGGGCTTCTGAAAAAGCATGAAACCTCATCCACTGGCAGGATGAGTTTTCATGTCTGTTTTTAAAAAGTTTAATAAAGTTTCTGTGCTTCTTATTAACATGTCCCATCTCGTGTGACATTGTCACATGAGGGGCACATGTTAATAATTTATTTATTTTTCTATTTTTGATGTTTATAAAGTTTTCAGCGCTCTCCCTGAGACAATGAGACCGTTGAATAAAAAGGGGATAATTCCTCCTTGTGCCATGTTTAACAAAATTGTAAACCTGTTCTTTATAAATTGTTTTATGATTTTGTTACATGTATCACATAAGGGAATTTTGCTCCCCCATCTCTCTTTCTGTCCTTCATGTGCTTCAATCCTAACCTCTCCTATTTTTACAATAAGGCATGTCCCTTTTGTAAACTAGCTTGCAGGAAACCTCAAATAATCCTAATTAGTATGTATTTGTAGGTCGTCTTCTGCTGTAGCCTCTACTGAGAATGCTACAGTGTTTTGCAGCACTTGTGAAAGCCCAGGTGTATTTGTTCTCTGACTAGGCTGGAAGGGTGTGGCTGAAAGATGATTTGACATTTTTTTTGTACAGTGACTTTGCTTTATTTTTACATATGCTCAGCACAAGCTGCGAGTGTGTGGGCTAGTCAAGGAGTCTTGTATGAGTGATGAACACTGTTACTGAGAGTGGAATCCAGAACATTTTAGTTATGTCGTTTCATTATTCACTTTGGGCTAAGAGTAACAGAGACATGGGCCTGCATTTAAGCCCCTGCCGTCTGAGGAGTTGGCAAGGAACACTCCCCACCCCCCAACCCCCCACCAACACCCCCCCAACCACCCCCCCCCCTGCTGACTCCAGGAGCCCCAGTGCCAATTTATGCACTAGCAAGCATTGATTGGCACATAAGGTAGGACTTCTGCCATCACTCAGGAGGAAGTCTAGCCTTGGAGAGCTGCTGACCAATCAGATTGGCTGGCAGCTCTCCAGTCACTCCAGTAACAGCGCTGCAGTGGCTGGAAGAGGCGCTGCAGGGAGCTGCTTGGAATGAAGTCCAGGGACCTGGAGGACAGCTAAAGTGGCAGGGCTCCCAGGGTGGGGAGGGTAGACAACATCTTGGGGGGGTTGTGAGGCAGGTGATTGGGATCTCAGGGGATAGGCCAGGGTGGGGAGGGGGGTGTTGGGAGCTGGAGGTCACCTGGCCCTAGGCCTCCAGTCAGAAGGAGCTTTCTGATGGAGGCACTCCCCCCACTTCCTGCCTGAGATTTAATTCAATTTATTTCCAGGTTCCCCCTCCTCCCCCTGAGCTGTCATCCACCCACCGGCCTAAAAATTGAAGCTGGTGTGGAAAAGACCCTTAAGCGACCATTAAGTGATCCCACCATAAAATCACTATGTGATGATGGGAACCTGGAGGGAATCCCATCCGTGCAATTTCACGCTCCCCCATCCACAGAATCCACAGGTGGTGGGAGAGCTTAAAATTCTGGCCATGGGTACACTTTCCTCCAGTCACTACAGCAAGCAAAGAAGTTGGTGCAAGTATGAAATGGGAAAACCCTGTCTTTTACACGCACTGCAGCCTTTTAGCAGTGATCAGAGCAAACAATATGTGCCAGAACGTTAAAACCGGCAAAGAGGTCTCTGACCTGCTGAACTCACTTGCCGTTTGTCTCAGTTAATAATGACATGAGTGTTCATGTCTTCACTTCTTGATCCAAATTTAGACTTGCTCAAAAAAACCCTAAATCCACACTTCAAATATTTGTGTTGCAGGTGACAGAACACTCATCGTATCGCAAATTACCTGGTGACAAAAATTTGCATTAATATTGCGCCTTTAACCTCCCAAGGCACTCCTAGAGCAATTATCAAACAACCTTTGACTCCAAGTCACATAAAGAGATATTTAAGTAGGTGACCAATAACTAGGCCAAAGTGGCAGGCTTTAAAGCAAAGTTTTGAAATGGCAGTGCCACAGTAGAGTTATAGGGGCAAAGCTTCAACGCGCCAAGCCAAAATTCCCATTGAGCCAGCAGAAGCGTCTCGCATAAGTAGCCATATTAAGTATTTTGAGTATAATATTTAAGAAGAGAATGTTCAATATTTTATTTTCTGAGGGGGCAGATCAGTTAATACTGAAGGAGCACAGAGTAATGCAAGAATTTGCATGTGCGGACTATAAACCCCACTTCAACTACTTAATGATTGTATGCATGTGGTCTCTTCAAGGAATTCAGAATTTTTCATTTCTTGTCTTATTCTGACTTTCACTTATGCAATGGAACAAACAAACTGTTTGATGGTCACGATCTTTTGGTTTGAGTGTATCCGTGACTCTAGTATGTTGTGAAAGTGAACTGCTGTGAAACGCCACACCCCTTCGTTCACTGGGCTGTCAGTGCGGTGCTAGTCCTAGAAGGCTGGGAGCCTCCTGGGACATTTTGTTATCTTTGCATTGGTGATGCAAATGGCTTGACCAGAACTGTGCAAATGAACCAGTGCCATTTAGATGTTGAGTGCATGTTGACTGCCTGATGCCAGTGCAGCCTCTGCGATTTATCTGAATGCTGTTGGACTCACTGAGCCCAGGTCATATTGAATGCTGAGGCCTGCTTTCAGTACCAGCCTCGTAACTTAGAAAACACCTGAAAAAGATGTTTATTGAAATAGGCCTGTTTCTATCCCGCTGCATGGGGACCATGCTGATAAAGTTCAGCATTAAATCAGCCTTGCTTGCATGGGAGGCAACATGCATTAAGCATTTCCAAATTAGCTGTTCCACAAAAAGTTAATACTTGGTAACTAACGTGAGCAAAACTCCCATTACTTGGAGCAACTAGGAATAACGCCAAGACTTTGTACTTGATTGCACTGGGATTTCACCAGTTTAACTTGGGAGCAGGGTTTTGTAGAGAAGATGCATTGAATGGTGTTGATGAGAGAGGAAATGGTAGCAGAAAAGCTACAGAGTAAAACGTGTGAGATAGGGTTGGGTAGGAGCTGGGAGATCAGGAAGGCAGGGAGGAGACGGGGGCTGGGGAGTTATGCAGAGAGTCCCAAACTTTGAGCCAAAATTAGTCTATTGGAATAGTGACAGTAGTAGGAAGCATGCTTCCTAATTATAACCCTAAATGATCACAGACCATTTTGCCATGAACAACGACTGTACCATTTGGTTCAGACTTCTAAAGCCAGTGATTGCAAACCTGGCGGACATAATCTCTCAGTTATGCTGTAATATGTATTTTGATGACTTACATGTTCAACAGAGAACCTCAAGCTCTTCATTATTACCATCTCACCAGTGTGAACAGCAGGCATAAGCCCATCTTTATTTGTGGTCACACATGTTGCCCTAAGCTTACGCAGTTAAGATGTATTTACAAGGGCTGTGGAGCCTGAAGTGCTTTGAGGTGCTGGCAACAACATGATTGGTTAAGGTCGCCATAGAAACCGATTAGCTTTCATTTCTGTGACAGTGTCAAGTGTATTGTACTACAGCCATAAATTGTACTTTAGGAAAGGTTCTGACAAAACAGTGCAATGGGGCCAGGGAGCCTTCAAAAGCTGAACAGAAGACGCCTTTGCAAACTGCAAAATATGAGATAACAAGCGTCAGTGTAAAACATCCTCAGTGGCAGTTGTTTAAAGACAACAAATGATGTATGAATAACACTTGAAAGGTTAGCAGAGAATACATGGGGCTTTCTGACAATGGGTGTTTGTCACATGCAGAATGCAAAACAATATGTAATAATTTACAATGCATCACTATGGTAACAATAACTCATGGCATAATTTTTCTCCTCTTGATGGAAGGACCTAGCCTGATTTAAAGGGCAGTGCCAGACTTGATGGTCAAAAGTATCTGACACATGGACCCTGGTTGGTGCAATGTAGATGATGGGAACTGTAACATCTGGATAATAAAGGATAGAAGACGTTTCTGAAGAACAGAGCAATGATCGTAAAAAAGCAGCTTCCCCCAATATTGAATGATCCAAAAATGCGCCAGAAATACCTGCAGTCTACTTGTATGTTTAAGGCCATATTATCATGCTCCAAACCATCTCCTGTTTGAAGGCCATAATTTTTGGGCTTGTCAGTCAGAAATTCCTGATACCACCAGCTATCCCCCCGCCACTGCCCCACCACCCAACCCCCCTCCACCTCTTGAAGATGCACCATAACTGAACATGAGGTAATTGAGATCAACTGTATTTTTCACAAATGTGCTGATCAAGAAATTGCTAACTCTTGACTTTCTGTCTACTCTTCGGTCACATGCACCTGACAAAGAGAAAAACAGTTGGAGCTGCGGAGGAGAGTGGAGAAGGATCTTTCAATCTGCGCACAGTAGGCAAAGTGTTAAAAGGCCTAGAAAAACATTATTTCATCATGTCTGTTCCATTAGAATTCACTTGGGTGGCTGAGAAAATGGTTTATAGATCCAAGAGGGGAGTACAAGTAAAAACATTCCATGCTTTTCATGTGTGATAAATTCCCCAAACTCATTTCTCACATCTCTGGGATATAAATAACAATCGGGGAGGGATGGGAGTGTTAAGAAGAAGCAGGCCACGGGTTTTGTCTGTAAACAATCCTTTTAGTATTGTGAACTAATTAAATGTTAAATATTATTTACACTTATGTGCACGAGGGCATGCTTTCAGATCCAACTAAAAAGAGCGGATTTTGCAAACTCAGCATTGCCAGTGTTGTCAGCAGTTGGCTGAGATGAAATTAATCTTTAGTTTTCTGTCAATAAGCAGTGAGGGAGGACGGCAAAACATAACAAAGTAGAAGCGCAGAAAATGCGCTGGAAATTATGGCGTGGCTCCTTAATCCTTGATGGGCACCGGCAAAATGCTTCGTTCAGTGAATATGGCAAATAGAAATGTTTTATAATTCTGGCTCTGACTTGTGGAATAACACTCTAAATGGAGAAGGTGTGTGGCATGTATTTTAAAATCATTAAAGAGCATTTGGCAGTGTGTGCGATATATATAGGTTTCAGAGTGGTATAGCCCTGAGGGATTTTTTTTTGTGTGTGTGTGTGCACTAGAGAATTCAGAATTGTGGGAGAGCATCTCTCCATCAGGTGAAGGGTTTGCAATTTTTCTACAAGCAAATTGGGAAAGAACATGATTTTTCCCCATAGTGTTACCAGCCTTCCAGATTGCCCTGGAGTCAGCCGACATTAAAGATAATCTCCAGGACACTACTGCAGTTAATCAGAGAGAAAAATAGTAGGGGAATTTTTTTTGAAATGTATTTTTCTAATTGCCTTTGAACACTAGAAGTAGTGAGATGGGAGCAAAGGCAGGTTAACTGGGTAGGATGATAGACAGTGGAAAGTCACATCTGAAAACCTCCAGGAATATGGTCAACCAGAATTGGTAATTGTAGACCAAAAACCCACAAAACCTAATATTCTACTTGGAATTTTAATTACTGTTTGAGATCAGCTAACTTGCAACAAACCCAGGGCATATCTGGTTCACCTTTGGAAGAAGGGCCTATTGATGTTTGAGATTGTTGAACTTGTGGAGTAGTTTGCATTTCACATATTTGGTCTGTGTGGCTTAGTTCCCCTGTGGGAAATACATTGGTCTCCTAAATAATGGATGGAAAGAAAAATTAAAGACTTGCATTTGCATGGTGCCTATCACAATCTCCTCAGATGCCTCAAATAGCACTTCACCTGCGTTGGATTACTGTGCAATGTGATTGTTATTTAGGCAAACAGCAGCAGCCATTATGCTCAAAGCAAGCTCCAGTGAAAAGCAATGAGGTAACTGGCCAGTTAATCAGCTTTTGGAGGCACATGTTGAAGAAGGAATGATGTCCAGAACTCTGGTGAATTCCAAATTATTCTTTCAATAGTTTAACAGGATGTTTAGTGTCAACCTGAATCACTAGAGTTGGAAGAAGAACATCTCACATGAAAGATGGGGTGACAGAGGAACAACAAGAATGATATAAGTGTCAATGTATTGATCGTGAAGACTTTATTCTGTTTTGACCCAATATTTACACAGGCGCACTCTTCAGGAAGGGTTGCTGAGTAACTGCTTAGACTAAGAGAAAAAACAAGAGAAATATCAAAATAAATATCGTGAGTGTGAACTCACAAGAGATGTTCCTCAAGAAGGAATGTATGAGACATGTAGGTATTTTGCAGTTATCCCTTAAAAACAGCTTTTCGGGCTCAGCTAGAATGGCCTCTCATTTATGGCTACCTGGGCTCATTCGGGAATCCAATCTTGCTCAGTTTATTTCTTGATATCCATTTTCAGTTGGTTTAAAAACTTACCAAACTACAAACCAATGTAGCTCCAGTTTAATCAACTATATTACCCAAATTTATTCTCAACTTTAAGTTGGTCTTTCCTTTTTAAATTTCTGATCTCATTGGATTTTTAAACAGTTTTTTTATTTCAGAAAGTCAGTTATTTTTATTTAGCATCTTGTTTCTACCCCCCTCCCACCCACTATTCTGCTTGTCAGCTATGTCTCAGCAGGTAACACAATTAACTTTGAATCACAAGGGTTGGGATTTTCCAGCCCTATCTGCCATCTTCTGGTCCTGCCGAAAGTCAATGGACTTCTGGCTGGCCTGTCGCATCCCAGCCAAGGTTTTGGGTTCAAGTGCAGTTTTTTTTAATGAGATGTTAAACAAGGGTCCCATCTGCCTGATCGAGTGGATGTAAAAGATCCCATGGCACTGTGTCAAAGAAGTGCAGGGGAGTTATTATCCTGGCCAATACTTATCCCTCAATCAACTTCACAAAAAGCAAATTATCTGGTCCAGGACAAAGCTTGATTGACACCCACCCACAAATATTCATTCCCTCCACGATGGACACACAATGGCATCAGTGTGTACCATCTACAAGATGCACTGCAGGACTGCACCAAGACTCCCCAAACAGCAACTTCCAAACCCATGACTGCTACCATCTAGAAGGACAAGGGCAGCAGGCACATGGGAACATCACCGCCTACCAGTTCTCCTCCAAACCACACATCACCCTGACTTGGAAATATATCACCGTTCCTTCACTGTCACTGGGTCAAAATCCTGGAACTCCCCCCCTAACAGCACTGTGGGTGTACCTACACCATATGGACTGCAGTGGTTCAAGAAGGCAGCTCACCACCACCTTCTCAAGGGCAACTAGGGATGGGCAATAAATGCTGTCTTAGCCAACGATGCGCACATCCCATGAATGATTATAATTAAAACATTATCACATTGCTATTTGTGGGAGTTTGCTGAGTGCAAATTGACTGTTGCATTTCTTACATTAATAATAATGAGTCTTTGAGAAGTACTTCATTGGCTGTAAAGCACTTTGATATGTCCAATGGTTATGAAAAGTGCTGTATAAAAACAAGTCTTTCTTTTTTCCCACTTATGATCTCACATGTTGCTGCCAGTTTTCACTGAATGCTTTCTTTGCACAAAGCTGGCTCTTGCCCCCACTCATGTACTGATCTTCACTGTCATTAACACAGAGCCTTGGACATCTCATGAGCCTAGTGTAGATTCAGTTTACCAACAGCTTCGCCATATTCCTTGATGTATTACCAGCGGCCTCTTGCCTTCAATCAGGCTGCCCGCACCCTCTTGCCATTGGCTCACCCAACACGTCCATTCTCACGGTGCCCCGCCTTTCCACACCAACTGGAACATTAACCTAATCTTCATTACCTAATTGAATGACTCTTGACTCTTGGCTGAATAGCCTTTCCTAATTTCCAGTTAATTTTTGTAGCTGGTAAACAAAAATGTTCACCAAAATGAAAAGAAACACAATTTTTTAATGTCCCTAGGATTTTTCTCCTAGGTTGCCCGAAGTAGTGTCCTGGAATTTAATGTTTAATTCCTAGACCATCCAGAGCAACCCTGAATGGTTGGCAACCCTCTGTCAGATAACTTAATATAAAAACAAAATGCTGCGGATGCTGGAAATCAAAAATAAAAAGAGAAAAAGCTGGGAAAAACCCAGCAGGTCTGGCAGCATCTGTAGCGAGAGAAACAGTATTAATGTTTTGAGTCCAATATGACGTCTTTGGAACTGTCTCTCGTTCTGCAGAAGAGTCATATTAGACTCGAAACGTTGAATCTGTTTCTCTCTCCCCAGATGCTGCCAGACCTGCTGAGGTTTTCTGGCATTTTCTGTTTTTATTTTATATTAACTTCCAACACAATAGTCATTTTGGTCAAGGTTAGAAGAGATTAAGTAGAAATTTTCTTGGGAGCATTTTTTCTCTTGGTTTTGGTTGTAGATAAATGAATTGAGTTGGAAGTAGTGTCAGTGGTGGTTGTCTGATGAACGTTTGACAGCTTAAAGGCTTCATATGCTGCCTCTTGCACTGTGAGACTCCTTCTTAATGTGGGAGTTTTAGTTGGCCTGATTATGACTGCGACAAAACCACTGACGACATGTTATGGAAAGCAAAATTGCAAGAAGAAATTTATGGTCTGTACAATGAGAAAGTGGGGGGAGGGGGAGGGAAGGCATCAGAGAAATGACCCCTGATTCAAATCTTCATTGCTTTTCCAAGTGGTATGAGAAACAAGGAAGGAGTTGACAGGATATGTCACACTAATATTTAATCCATCTGGTCATACAATCCCATTCTGAATAGAGTTAGGCTGAAATGTAAGTGATGATCAGGATTTTTTTTTTGAATGGGTTCTCTGTTGGGTGGCTCCTCAATAGTACTGTGCCTTTTAAAAAGAAACCCTATTGTGGCTAATAGCTTCCATTTTTGTGCTTAACTGCTGACAGAAAGTTGTTACTTTCCGCTGAGGCTCAATAGTATCTTTGTGCTAAATCACTGCTGTACAATAGGGGGCATGCCCATTCTACACCCCCTTTCCAGTCACACTGAAGACCCCTAAGCCTAGCCGCTCTTGTTAGGGAATTTGTGGCTTGGAGGTGAGGTACAATCCAATATTGGACAAAGGGGTAAAAAAATATCAGAGGCTATGTCAACAAAATCAGAGGGTATGTCAACCAGTTCCACTCTGTCCTCCCAGCAAGTGGTACTGCAGTGATCAAAGACTTCAGATAAAAGGCCTTATTTCTGCTCTCTATGTTGTGACAGGGGTGAGGAAAGAGAGGCCAATTAAATAAATAGCTTCTAAAAAGTATGGGAAATCCTGTCTCTATAAACCTCCAGCTGGGAATTGGTTTTTAAAAATGGGGACTTCATTAAGACAACTGTTTGTGCCATGCCATAAGATTAAGCGGCAGTGTAAATCTTATATTTGAATTTGTGACCTGTATTCCAACAGATATTGTGCTCAACTGCAATATGTTTGCTTTTGCTTTTATATTATATTATGTTTCTGGTATTTTGCTGTTGATCATTGTACAAGACCAGTCTCTGTGTGTCCTGCCACTTTCAAAGTGGGTCTGGCCCTGCACTGGTGGGCATGTGCCCATTTCATTTTCCTTGGGCTCTGCCCTATGGCAATGGTCTCCTGTCCCATCACAAAGTGACTTTGGGAAGTGGAGGGATGGAGAAAGTAGGGGAGGGAAGGAGGGAGGAAGTTTCAGAAAGGGGTAGGGGAGGGAAGGGGGAGGGAGAAGAAGGCGAGGAGAGAAGGAAAAATTGGAGGGCAAGTCAATGGGGAGGGACCATACTCTTGTTCACCTCAAATTGAACAGCTGCCTGTCTCACCATATGATAATAATTCGCATCATTTGGTGTCTAAAGAATCAAAAAGAATGGAAAACAAGAGTTACATAGGAGCAAATTGAGCATTAATTGTACAGCTAGGGGAACAAAACTTTCAGAAATAGAAATCTCAAGAACAGAAAACATTCTACCCTAAATTGCCAGGTTCTCTTAAGTAAAGTTCCGTATTATCCTTTCAGAAAAAAAACAAGCTACTGAGCAACCCCACCAAAAATGAAGCAGTTTGGACTTCAGAACTTATCCTGCGCTCGTTAGAAGAGGGAAATGTTCAATGTTCCATCACTAGATTATTTCCTTTTAGCTTCTCTTTATACCACCCAGAGTCTGGGCGATGTATAATTCAGGCTAACCGTGCATAAAGCTGTTAATTTCACTCTTGATTAGGAATCTGTTGTGGCATCTCATGGGTTTAGCATATCTATAGCCTCTCATTCCTTCTGTTTTTCTCACCCTCCTTGCATTTTAAAAAAAAGTCGGCCACTTCCTCACGCTTTTTGCCCTTGACAAATGGACGAAGGACAAGAAATCTGTCGTGATTAATGGTCAAGGAACACCAAGTGTCTTCTATCATCTTTCTTGCTTGCCTTTATTTAAATTGATAACGCGTTTTTGGCGAAATGGCGTATTTCTGGTTAATAAAAGAAGCACAGCACTGCCCACTCTCCTTTGGAAAGTCAAAGTTGAACAGCGAACAAAAGGTGACAGAGCTGTAATCATTTTCTTTCTTCCCCTCCACTGGCCCCTTTCCCTTTTCTCTAACTTTTCTCTACTATTCCCCCTTTCAACCCCCTCCCCCTGCTTCATTAGATTGGCTGAATGTTTATTTGAAATTGTAATGAAATATTTACTTTATATTGCCATAAGGATTAGCAGAGATAATTGACTGAAGTCTGCTTCAGAATTTTGGTTATAATAGGGCCCCTCTTGTTTGAATACAGACTCAGTGTGATGGGGGTGGGTGGGGGGGGGGGGGGGGGTGGTTGCAGTGACTGCGTGTGTATGTTCGTTTCTGCCTGTCAGTTGCTCTCCACATGTTGCTCTTTCTTCTGGAGATAAGTGGGCCTAACGCTGAACAAATAGTGGAAATGAGAATCCACTGAGAATCATTCGCTTCTCGTTTTCCCATGGCAGATTGATAGGCGCCCAGTCACAAACCCAACCCCCTTGCACCACCCACCTCCTGCCCCCCCCACTACCACCACCACCTCACCACACCCCCAACCCCCTTTAGCAAAATTATTTTGTCACAGAGAGCAAATCCAATTGAACAGTCCCCCCCCCCCCCACCCCCACCAGGATGGTAAAGGAACACCAGTTGTCAAAATCAGCAAATATAATGAAAGGGACCGAGTGGAATAAATTGGCATCAGGTGCAGCACTCTGTGTATGATAGGCTGCAGCATTGTGTCCGGTAGACATTCAGCGATTTCAAATATAATGGGAGAAATTAATGCAAATGAGAGGATGGAATTGAAATGTATTTTAATGCAGATTCGTGGGGACCTGGTGAAAGCTTGATAACAAGTTGCTCCAGGAAAAAGACTACATTGTGCCGGGTCATTTTTTTCCCATTTCTTGTCACTTGTGCTTTATAAGGGTCCATTGTTCTCTTAAGTAAACTCTTTTAAACTATTGACATTACTCATTTATTTGAATTTCAGATGGGTTTTTTCCCTCCTCTTTTCTGCTGACACTGTTGCCACAGGAGATCTGGGAAAACATTAATAGCAGGAGAACAGGGGGTCTCTTTGCAACACAAGATGAAATCATTAAGTGTAATGTCGCTGCTGTCCGTGCCTCATTATAGACCGCATTCCAGGCAATAAACTGTACATTTTCACAAGTAGATTCCTGGCTACATGAATTACTCTGGGCCTGGGACAGTTCAATGCGACATGGTGCGTTACATTGACAACGAAGAATGCAGCCGTTAAACATCGTTCCATTTATGGGTACTTCATTAGTTGGCCACTTTTCATTTCTTTTGCTTCCCCTATCTCTGGCTTTCCTGCCATCACATTGTGAAGGGAGTCGAAAACCTTTGACATATGCAGCGCTCAGTCACCGTGACTGCCCCATCATCACTCGTGTGCTATTGTCATGTTGCCATGTGCCAGAGCATGCCTGTGTCACAGTGTCCATGTGTCATGGCTGCGAGATGAGTCCGTCTAAACTATCCTGCCAGTGGAAAATAAATTTTCCCTGAACCCTGCAATAAAAACTTCTTTCTGACAATTTCATTTAAATAGAGGATGTGAACTGCATAATAAACAAACGAGTCCATCTGCCTGTTGGGGTAAATATTGCATCTAGTGGGAATCTGGCAGCACATTTTCTACTCAAAACATAATAAAACATTGTCTTATAAACACTGGGCTTACTGACTAGTTGATTTGATGCGTTATCAAATCTCAAAGTCCCAAATTTTGCGGGAAAACTTATACTCACTGACCAAAATGTTGAAGAATGTAATCTGTGTTTAGACACAAGTTTCATTTTTAATAGAAAAGCCTTCTTTTGTCTCTGTGGCACACAGTAGTAGACTTTTAGCTTTCCTCCTGGGCACATTACTACCATTTAGAAGGACAAGGGCAGCAGGCAGATGGGAACACCACCACCTGGAAGTTTCCCTCAGCGTCCTGACTTAGAAATATATCGCAGTTCCTTCACTGTCACTGGGTCAAAATCCTGAAACTCCCTCCCTAAGAGCACTGTGGGTGTAATACACCACAGGAACGGCAGCAGTTAAAGAAGGCAGCTCACTACTGCCTTCTCAAGAGCAATTAGGGATGGGCAACAAATGCTGGCCCAGCCAGCGACGCCCACATCCCATGAATGAATAAAAAAAACACTACTGCAGATGTAGGTAGGCTGCCTGTTACATATCTGCCCTGGTTTCCATCTCACCTAAAGTCGATGGATAGTAAAGCTGGGCAGTCTATCTGCAAACCTGCACAGCAAGTTGAACATCCATCCCACGAATTCATGCAGGTAGCAAGGAAGTTGTAGAATAGCTTCATGCAAGACCTTCACTGTTCCTGGTTCAGAGTTCCAGGCAATTTCCCCTAGGTAATCTCTCCCAGTAGCACTTGGAAATTGGAGGTACATGGGAATTATTTTGCCCTCTCCACACTCCTCCCACCCCAACCTTCCGCCACAACCTTGCTCCATCCCTATTCTGCCTTTGATCCCACAGGGGGAGTATCGCTCTTGGCAGAGCATCCTTCTGCCAACAGTGACTTCTCATAATGGCTACGCTGGGATGGGGAGCTCGATATGTGGGAATTCATAACCAAGCTTTGAGCTTTTACACCATGGTGCAGCATGTGGTGTGTTTGGCCAACCATGACATTTTCTTAACAAACAAGTAAGACCTGGGAATAAGTAGTTACAATTTCAATGGGAATGCAAGAGTGCAGGCCGTTCAGCCCCTCAAGCCTGCTCCACCATTCAAGTACACAATTGATGCTAGTCAATGTGCCATCATCTAACGCAAACACGCCCTGTGACACCCAAGCCTGATGGAATAGTTTAGAACCTTTGTCAAATGCCAAGCACCTGGTTATGGCCTGTCCAGAGGAAGATAGGCAGTGAGTTTCTAACAGGTGTTCTCCGGTAGCCAGAATTCAACACAGCGGAGTTACAAATCAAACACAGCAGAGTAGGGGTAGGCCCGATTACCCGCACCTTTCAAAAGAGACAGTTTTGTGTTACAGCAAAAGGGTTGTGCAGCCGAAAGGTGAGGGAATGAGTCTGCACAAGTGGTGCAAGAACCCATCAGCCAGTGGACTGATAAAAGCAAAGCCAGCCACTCAAGTCACTGAAGCAATGGTTAGATGCTGCCACAGGAAAACTAAGACCCATCGTCTTGGTATCACGAAATGGCAAAATTGAGCGAGTGAGAGGGTGGAATTTTAAGGCCCCCTCGCGGTGGAGGTGGAGCTGCAAAAAGCGGGGCGAGCAGTCCAAAGGCCCAGTGGCTTCGGTGGGACTGGAAGATCCTGCCAGCGGGAGGGGCCATAAAATTCCGTCCAGAGGGCCTGCTTCATCCAAAGCCTCCATATCAAAGGCAACAGGGCAGCTGGATATTGTTATTCTGCAGCGCAAAGCTTTCGAGTTGCGAGCTGTGCAAGAGCTGTTGGTCCACACAGGTTGGTGCTCCTCCTTAAACAAGCAGAACAATCACTTTTAGAGAGTGATTTTTCCTTGAAGCAGTGATTGATAGAAATGTGAGTGGATGAGGTTCACGGCTGTGGTAACATAAACACAGCAATCTGTTTGCTTTTTCTCAAATCTTGTTCCTACATGCTCATCACAGTATTCTGAAGAGCGAAAGGAAGTACTTTGCAACCTCTGCATTTTGCAGACAAGGGGCCGGAGGACAATCTGTACATTTTTCCAGAATATTGGGCAATGATCTGTAGAAAAGGGGGGATGAGGGTGATAAAGTTGGAGACAGTTCAAAGTATTTGTAACCATGTGTTTAAAAGCAGGAGAGAATGGGGGATAGTAGCACAGCACTGGAAAGACTAACGGGAGAGAGGGATCCTTTACTGGATCCAGAGGATTAATAATCCTGGGTTGTATGGAAATAGAGAGGTGTAATAATCCTGTCCAAAGGTAGAGAGATTAGTTCTGTCCTGCAAAGGAAAATGGGTAATAATCTTGTGCAATAGGCAGATGGATTAATAATTCTGAATTACATGAAAAAGCAGAGATTAATAACTCTGTACTATAAATAAGGAAAGTAGATGATGATCCTATATTGTATGCAAAGGAAGGGAGTAATGATCCGATATTGTCCAAGAGGAGGTTTGGGTAGTAACGCTACAGTATAGAAGGAGATGTGTTAACAATCTTGTACAATATGAAGGACAGGAATAAATAACCTTGCGCTTTATAGAAGGAAGGGATAGTTCTACATATAGTGCTCGGTATATTTAGCATCTCATGCTTCTTACTCCATTTCTAGTTATATGTGTAAATGTGCAGAACATGTAGAATGGCAGGGGCAGAGTGCATTAACAAGCACCATGTCCTGGACAGATGAAACACGCCGGACCAGAGTTTCACAAAATCAGGCCAACTCCAGAGGCCTTTGAAAATAGTGGGCCAAACCCAATTCAGGGATTCCTGCCCCCATTCCCGGCACTGGCAATTTTTGCTGGATAAGGGAGCGGCTAGCAGGCCTGCACCCTGCACTCCTGACCTGGCTGGCTCCTTTGCAGGGTTGGGCACCTCATACCCACCCACAATTGTCATGGAGTCCAGCCCGAATATTGAGGACTCACGGCTCACAGGCCCTCAGAGGAGTCGTGAACCATAGTTTGGATTCGGGAACCTTTTGAAAATTAAGTTTAAAAACATTTGCCTGTACCCCCTTATATCCCCCTTGCACCCTCAATGCCCCTTCCATGCCCCTCACCCAGCATGCAATGTGTACCATATGAGCCATATAATAACAATGGCAAGCTGTGAAATGCTTATAAAAACAGCACCCATTCAGAAATTTGTTTTTCAGAAAAAGCTGCCCTAACAACACTATAGAAGTGTCAATTGGACAGAATAATTATAGTGCCAGTAACAGAAACTTTACTTCACTTCAAACTTCTTAATCTTATCCAAATAAATATACAGACATTGAAAAAAACTAATCAAAGAAAGAATAATCTATTATAACCTCATAAAGATATCAATCAATCAAAGCTAACACTCCACTTATGCCTGTAAAAACAGAACCCCTGCTAAACTAATCCATTAGTCAATTGTGGAGATCAGCCAAGCATTCCTAATGAGGCTACCTAGAGAAACAGGTGTCTAGCATGGGAGATAGGAGGGGGAATGGGCAGTAGGTGTGTGTGGCAAGAGGGTGGGGTGTGAGGGCTAGAGTGCTTAACAATCTTCCCAGAGGACCGAGACAAGCCTTCTATCTGGCTTGCTTCAGCACTCGCACATGTCTGTGGTCACCTCCAAACTGCTTCTGGCATTGGCAGGCCTGACTCGATCTCGCCCCTGCCTCCCTGGAATGAAAATAGTGTGCGTGGGGGCCATTTATATGGAGACGGGTCAGCTGGGTCAGGAAATCTCTCGACTCTAACTTCCCACCGCATTAGCAAAAACCTGGCCTGCTATATCTGAATTCACAATGTTATTTTCCACCGTGGGTCATATTCATTTTTATGAATTGATTATTCGTATTTTAAAAGGAGGATCATCTGGGTTTTCTGTAATCAGTCAATTTTGACTTTGTACGATTTGTTTCTGTAATCCGACTCTCCCTAAGGAAAGTAATCTTTTCATTGTAAAAGAACTGTTGATACAAGTGAAGTGACCTGGGCTATTCAGAGAGAGGGCAAAGTTTGGGTCAGACAGGAAGAATTCCTACAGTGTAGTCAGCTTCAAATGATTTTCCTGTGCATAGTAATCTATAAAATATATGGGAATCACAATAACTGGGAGAGGATTTTTTTAAAAGTGCAGGTGTATGAGCATCAGATGGGGCAAGGGTCAGGTTGGCTGAGACATTCCTTGAAGAAGCAGAACAACTTGAGTTTCTCCAAAGACAGAAAATGTCAGAAAGATTGAGCAGGTCCAGCAGTACCTGTGGGAGAGAAACAGAGTTAATGGGCTAGATTTTCATGAGACTCCATGGAGAGGTGAAAATGCCAGCCAGGGTCCTGATTCTGGAAATTCCTGACCCCATTCCCAAGGTTTCTGATCTTCAGGGGTGCATTTTCAGGATATGGGTTTGTTTGGGTCGCAAGCCCGCACCTTGCACTCCTGATCAGCTGGTCCCATTGTGGAGATAGGCATGTCCTAGTCCTCTGCAATATTCATGGAGTCGGGCCAGCTTTTCAAAGAGTCTTGGCTCCAGCACCTCATAGAGATAATGAAACATAGTCTGCATGAAAGGTAAGTTCAAAAGGTCCTCCCCATGACCCCTATGCCAAGGAATGCCCTCCGCCCACCCCCATGGCCCCTCATGCCCCCATATCAAGCTATGGCACTTCCGTGCCTATTTTCCCACTATATACCATATAGAACCAATGAACCTTACAGTGACATTCATTGATGACTCTCCACTTTCTTAAAACTATGGGCCGATAAAAGTTAATCATCCAGACCTTTAAAGTATCAATAGTTGAAATTGTAAGCACTTAAAACTTTTTTTTATCTTGTGTAAATAAACATTGTGCGATTGACAGAAGTGATCAAAGAGCCAGAGGTGTCAAGCAATATTTTGCTTGGGGCTTGGGTGTTTCAGTACTCTAATGGATGTATGGGCTCTGAGCCAAGCTTCACTGTGCATTCTTGACTGAGAACAAAGACATGGGCCCTGATTAATCTATTTTTTTCCTCCACTTGAGCAGTGGAAGAAAATACTTTATTTTTCACTACAACCATTGTCATCTAGTAACCAGTGGCAAAATTATTAGAGAAGATGATGACCAAATAAGTGCCTGTTGTTCTGGAATTGTTCACGACCCATCTTGAATCACGGTTAAATCTGTAGATTGCATTCAAAGCAGTTGAATACAGTCTGTTGCTAAATTATCTTTTTGCACAAAAGAAAGTGATTGCGTAACATCTGTCGTTGCTGACTTCCCAACTGTGATATGTGTAGTCTGAGTTTAAGTGAGTGCTTCTTTCATTTATGCATGTTGAACGAGTCAGAGTCCATCCCTCTAAAACCATTGTTAAAATGAAAAACATAGTGCCTTGAATTTGGTTACCTGCTGTGTCTTTGAACAGGGCAAGCCCTTCATTTTCTGTTTCACTGGGATGCAGCCCTTACACAAAGACCCAAACAAACACTTGGTCAGATAGTTTAAAGTCACTGCACTCCCTATTCAAAGAGAGTCAGCCATTGCTCTGTCCTGGGATTCTCGTTCAGTGTTCGTTCTTGCTTGGGGATTAGATTCTAAATGTTTGTAAACTCAGGAAAGTTGCGAAATCAACTTCTGAGTTCTATCTTCATGCTTCACAAACTGGAAATATATCCTTTTTCTTTCAGATGAGTGATTAAACCGAATACCTTTCTTTCCCATTCAGATGAATGTAAAAATAGCCCATTGCTCCTATTTTGAAGAAAAGTTGGGATGTTCTCCCTGGTGTCCTAAGGCCCAATGTTTAATCCTCAACCAAAATCGCTACACACAGATTATCTGTGCACAAATTAGTGACTAGTCTTCAAAAATGTATTGTAAAGCAGTTTGAGATGTCATGTAAATGCTAGTTCGTTCTTTGTGTTCAGATCTCTCCATGGCCTGGCCCTTCCCCATTTCTGTAATCTCCTCCAGCCCTGCAACTTTCTGAGCTTCCTGCGTTCCTCCAATTCTGGCCTTTTGCACATCCCCGATTTTCTATGCCCCGTCATTGATGACCGTGCCTTCAGCTGACTAAGCTCTGAACGCTGGAATTTCCTCTTCCTAAACATCTCTGCTCTCCTCTATTGCTCCTTGAAACCTATCCTTTGAGTAAGTTTCTGGTCACCTGCCAAGATGTCTCCTGATGTGGTTCGGTGTCAAATCTGTAAACTCGGTTCAGACACGATGGGCCGAATGGCCCCCTTCTATGCCGTTAAAATGCTGTGATTCTGTGAACCTGTGTTTGATAGCATTCCTTTGAAGTGCCTTGGGACTTTCCACTATGGTCAAAGGTGCTACATAAATGCAAGCCATTGTTGTTATAAGAAATATCCACACCATCAGCAAAGCTTGCGAGGGTCAGATTCTTAGAACTGCCCCGAATGAATCCGTTCACAATATAAATAAAGCCAATGTAGATACACTGCTGAGCCAGTGGATTTGGTGTGGGGGGGGGGCGGGCGCGGGGATGGTGGTTGTGGTGATACAGGCAAAAAGAAAAAGCTGTAACAGATTTGCTGTTGTCTGAAAGTTACAGAATGTTGATTAATGTGTGAGATAATGGACTTGGGAAATGAGTAAACACTCCTGTGCTCCCTGCTTTGTGCTTGAATGATTTGATGACAAGGGCAGAGCAAGGTGAGAATTTAACAGGATTGCCGAAAAAGCAGGATGGAGTGAAGCATGACTGAGCATAGCAACAACATTTTCCGAGTGGGAGGCTTTAACTTAATAAAAGAAAAAGTGGAAGTTTTTAGAACACGTATAATTAAAATAGCTCAGGGGAATACAGCATAATTTCTCTTGTAAGTCTATGCAGATTTAATTTGCAGCTTTAAAGCGTCTTTCAGGCTACCCAGAATGATACCAGTTTAAAAGACTGTAGGGAACAATCACAAGTTTCAATTACTTCAACGCATTTTAGCAGTTCAAATATATTTTAGGTGTTTAATAGATAAGAGCCCATGTCATTCTTTGTTTTAATTTACTTCTTTTTGTCTGTTCAATGGATTGTAACCTGCTTAGATACAGAAAGTGGGACTGCGCTTGTCGAAATGTATTTGTAGAGAGCCTTGGTTAGACTGCACCTGGAGTATTCTGTACAGTTTTGGTCTCCTTATCTACTGCCATTGAAGGAGTGCAATTAAGGTTCACCAGACTAATCCCTGGGATATGGCCAGATTGTCTTATGAAGAGAGATCAAGGAGACTGGATCTGTATTCCCTCGAGTTTTGAAGAAGGAGAGGTGATCTCATTGAAACTTACAAAATTCTAACAGGGTGTGACAGGGTAGATGTGGATAGGATGTTTCCCCTGGCTGGTGAATCTAGAACCAGGGTACACAGTCTCAGAATAGGGGGCAGGCCATTTAAGGCTGAGATGAGGAGAAATTTGTTTAGCGTGATGTATCTTTGGAATTTCCTATCGCAAAGGGGCTGTGGAAGCTCAATCACTGAGCATGCTCAAGACAGAAATCAATAGATTTCTGAATACTAATGACATCAAGGGAGGTCGAGTGGGAAAGTGCCATTAAGGTAGATGATCAGCCTTGATCTAATTGAATGGCAGAGCAGGCTTGATGGGCCAAATGGCCTACTCCTGCTCCTATGTTCCGACCTTCCTAATTGTTCTTCTAGTCCCTTAAAAAAAAAACTTGAATATTTGCAAGGGTAATAAGAGTGAGGTTCACTGTACAATGTTCTGAGTTTTCAGGGAGTAACTGTGAAGTTCTACCTCTTGGTTTGTGTTCAGTGTAAATAGTTCCAGTAGATCTTAGAAACGTGCCAACAACCTACATATACAATGCCCTGTATATCCCAATATGCTTTACAGTGGGAAATAATGGACAGTGAGCAGGATGCAAGGGAGAAGCTAGAACAGGTGTCTTGAGGCATTCTTGACATTTTGAGGACAGTTTGAAGGAATGAAGAGTGAAGCAAAGGGATTTGGGAAAATATATTTTGCAGTGTGCAACATCATTACTGTGCCACCTATGGTGGAACAGAGGAGCAGGGGGAACATGTAGACCAGAACTTGAAGAATATAAGATGTTGGGCTGAGGGAGATTGTAGAAGTACTTTTTAGAGAAGCTATGGAGGAATTTGAAGAACAGGACAAAGTCAGAGTGCGCAGGGACCAGGAATTGTGAAAGTGGCATCTCCTAATATCGCCTTATGTGGCTTGGTGTCTTACTTTGTATTATAATGCTCCTATGAAGCGCCTTGAGGTGTTTCATTACATCAAAAGAGCTGTATACATACAAATTGTTGTTGGGTGATGGATATGGAATTTGGTCTGGATTTGGATAGGAGGTCTGAATGAGTTAAATGTGTGTATACGGCTGTCGCACTGGACAAATCAATCCTTGAGATCTTCTTGAAGATACAGGTAGGGGTTCAGCTGGAGAACAGCAGGAGTAAGGCTCCAATCTTCGGGAGATGGGAATTAGCGATCTTGGTGATGGATCAGAAGTGTCTTTGGGCTCAACCCCGAGTGAACAGCTGAGGGTGGAAATACGATTGGCCCTTACTGCAGGAAGACTCCGGCAGAAGACAACTTGGATTGGTTTAATCCAGCTGATGCGATTTGGAGACAGTTCCAATTCATTCTGCGCTCGCACATTGAACAGCAGAGTATTAATTGTGAAATGCAGGTGGAGGCAGAGGAACAGTGTGAAGTTTCATCAATGCTCTCAGGAAATGGAATCCATGTTTGCAGATGGTGTGACTGAGTGTCAATATATAGATGAGGAATAGAAGCTACCCAAGGATGAAGCCTTGGGCACACTGGAGATGAAATTATAAACCTGAAGGGGGGAGACATTGTAGGAGGTGAACCAATTGTGTCAAGACGGATAGGTACGCAAACAGGTGAAAATAGTGTTACAGTATTTTATGTAAAATTACAATTGATGGCCTGAGAAAAGAGGCGCAGGATGGAGATAAGCACACAGCCTCGGGATGAAGATTCATGTTACTAGCTGCTTTGCTGGCCTCAACCTGCTCCAAAGGCGGGATCCCAGACAGCAGTGCTATACCCACTCGAATTTTCCAGTCAGTTTTCAGGCCCCCCCCAAAGGACGGGGAACAGGCCAAGCTACCAGCTCGAAGAATTGCCTCCCCATAATGATGCTGGCTGTCGAGGGAATTAAAGGTTTAAAAAGTTGGAGAAAGGGTGCTTCCATCTTGAGGTGTCTTCTCTCTACCTTACCTGGAAAGGCAAGTTTTCACTTCTTCTGTGCTTGAGAGCATCCTATTGGCCTTCCTGCTTTGAGAGCCCACCCACCATCCTTAATTGAACATCGAGTCTGCCCTAGCTCTGGACACTGCCCAATCCAGGGAAAATCAATGCCAGTTTCCCACAACGTGCGGGCTTCTGACCCTCATTTGACCCCAACAGAAGCATCCTTTACTCCGTGGGGAAAACCATGCCTGATCGATGTCAACTATGGCTTGGTGATAGCAACCTCACCCCTAGGTCAGGATAGGATTGTGGGTTCAAGTTCCACTCTGGGAACCTGAGCACAAAATTTAGGCTGACACTCCAGTACAGCAGTGAGGGAGTGCTGCACTGTCAGAAGGGGTGTCTTTCAGATGAAATGTAGAACTAAGGTTGCCCCCTGAGGTGGACTATTTAGAAGAAGTGACACTTATCCTTTGACCAATCATTGGGTTATTTTCACACTGCTGTGTGTGGAACCATGCTGTGTGTATATTGGTCTCCACACTTCTTGGTTTACAGCAGTGGCTACACTTCAAAAGCATTTCTTTGGCTGTAAAGCACTTTGTGAAGTGCTGAGAAATATGCAATGTAAGGGCAAGTCTTTCTTTACATGTTTTTGTGAAGTTTTATTTCAACCTGCTATGCATAAGTGAGGAGGATTGATGTGGTGGCACATGTTATAATGCAGTAAGTGGTGGAAGGAGCAATGGTTCTCTGTTACCATCTCTGGATCGTAATATTGTTTAACTAGATATTACACAACAAAAGTGACACTCTAGATTGTAGGGATAGTGAGGCTCACTTAGGGGAATGACTTGTGACCCCCAGGAGAATATCAGATGTAAATCTGTAAATTGTGACTGAGCCTTCAGGGTAGTTTTAATCCTACATGGAAAGCAGGCATGTTGGCAGTTATAATCACCTAACTTACCAAACTGTCTTTGAGCTGCTGGAAGCTGACAGGTTTGTTTCGTTTAACCTCCTGAGCTCATGGCAAGGATTTCTGCTCAAAGTCAGAAGCGTCCTTTTTAATATAGGCATGTGGGGTCACACACACACACACACACACAAATAATCACACACACACACAGTTTCATTTAAAAGAAGGAAGATTTAAAGGAATATCATAATTCCTGCAAATTTGTCAAACTTTGAGGTACTGATTTCAAGCTTGTAACATAACTTTATTCATATTAGAAATTTTAATTTTGTCAACAATGACAACTATCTCTTTTAGCCTCTATTGCTTCCCAAAAATAAAATGCTTCCTTCTTTAAAAGAAAGAGGAGTCGGTGCAACAGTTTTGCACTCGTCAGAACATACAAATATGGAAAGATTTGATACAGCTGTTTGAAATCATGTGAGGTTTTGATAGAGTAAATACAGTTGGCAAAGGCAGAAGGGTTGGTAACCAGGGAACACAGAGTTAGGGTGATTTTTGAACTTCTTTCATGGGATGTGAGCATCGCTGGCTAGGCCAGCATTTGTTTCCCATCATTAATTGCCCTTGAGAAGGTGGTGATGAGCCACCTCCTTGAACCGCTGGGGAAGGAGGGAGTTCCAGGATTTTGACGCAGCAACAGTGAAGGAATGGCGATATATTTCCAAGTCAGGATGTTGTGTGGCTTGGAGGGGAACTTGCAGTGTTCCTATGCGTCTGCTGCCCTTGTCCTTCTAGGTGGTGGAGGTCGTGAGTTTGGATGGTGCTGTCAAAGGAGCCTTCGTGAGTTTCTGCAGTGCATCTTGTAGATGATACACATTGCTGCCACTGTACATCGGTAGTGGAGGGAGTGAATGTTTAAGGTGGTGGATCGGGTGTCAATCAAGTGCTGCTTCGTCCTGGATGGTGTTGAGCTTCTTGAGTGTTGTTGGAGCTGCACTCATGCAGGTAAGTTGAAAGTATTCCATCACACTCCTGACAAGTCTTGTAGATGGTGGACAGGTAATGGAGAGTTATTTGCCTCAGAATTCCCAGCCTCTGACCTGCTCTTGTAACCACAGTAGTTATATGGCTAGTCCAGTTCAGTTTCTGGTCAATGGTAAACCCCAGAATGGTGATTGGCAAAAGAATCAGAGGCGACATGAGGGAAACATTTTTTAAGTGGCATGTTGTTGTGCTCAGGAATGCATTGCCTGAAAGAGCAGTAAAAGCGGATTCAATAGGACCTTTCAAACAGAAATTGAATGAAAACTCAGAAGGGGAAACAATTGCAGGGGAAAGAGCAGGAGAGTGGCGCTATCTCTTTCAAAGAAGTGGCACAAGGCAAGTGGCCTCATTCTGTGCTGGGCATTCTATGGCCAGGATATTAATAGTGGGAGATTCGGCTGCCCAGCCAAAAGTCCATTGACTTTTCGCAGGATCCCAGTTGCAGGTGGGGCCAGAAAATCCCGCCCGACAATTCTATATTTCTATCATGTCATTTACCCCCATAAGTCTTGCTGGAAACACAATAATACAACTTGCACATTTGTAATTTATATGTGGTTCCCCCGTGGCCTATTTAACTTTTCATCCTTTAGACATTGCCTTCTGATTATTTGCAGTTTTATTTTGCAAGATCTTTGGGAGGTTTATTTACCATTATATGACTTGCCTTTGGCCTTTTTATAGAAAATTCCCATTGCGAGGATCTCAGTGTCCTGGATTCAGAAAACTTGTAATGAAATCCACTGAATACATCAATGAAATTTTCAATAAGTGTGTTTTTTTTCAATATTGCTTGATTTCCATAATTAACCAAAACGTTGGCAGTGATTTCCTCAGCATAGCCCATTATGTGAAACCCTCCATTTCCGATTGCCTGCAAATTGCATTTCTTTTTGTCTTGCTCACGGCAATACACACCAAGAAACTTTTCCCGACAACCTATGCAAATTAACACACTTTATCTGACATTGGAGTATTTTGTGCCTATCAGTCTCTAATCAAACACTAGCAAGTTTGTCGCGGGATGAAAAAAGCAATTCTTTTAATAGCATTAAACGAACCATGAGGATTCACTTCTTAATGGTTCCTTTACCAGTTGCAGCTGTGTAGCTGTTGCTTGTGCTGAAGCACAAATTTGTTTTCCAAGGAGATAGATGCAGATTCCAAATTCTTTGGCTATTTATTTGATACATATAAACACACATGCCAAGATTCAGAATGTGAAGAAAATGGGTTTCCTAGTTTGGTGTGTTTCCCAATGTACATAAATACGATGTAATGTACCCCATATTTACTCATTTAAATTTGTGTATTTTTTAAAGGACTATTAACTGTTTTTATTTGCTAATTGAACTGTGGATTAAGCAATGCATTACATTAAACCAGAACAAATTTGGTTTTGCAAATGATGCACAGTTTTTTCCAATGATGAATCTGTCAAATTTTAGTTAATATTTATCTTCAAGTCTCATTGGGTCCCAACAGCAATAACCTACATTTATATACTGCCTTAAATGTAATAAAGCATCCCCAAGGCACCACACAGTCCGTTATTGTGAGTTTATCTTGGGATTCATTGGTTTCTTACTCTTGAAGAGAACTTGCAGGAGGCAATGGTCTTTTGTTCAAAAACATTTATCCACCTGCTAACTATTTACAAAGGTTAAATAAGACCAAGACATAGCTGGAGCTACTCTCTGAGATGATTCACACTCACCTCCTCTCAGTGAGTGATCACTGTGACATGGCTCCTTACGTACCTGCTCAGTATCTATCTTTAGAGTTAACCCTTTACTCTAGACACAAGAACTTTTTGAAACAAAATATGATACTGAGCCACAGAGGAGATATTAGGGCAGACAACCAAGCTTTGTCAAAGAGGTGGGCTTTAAGGAATGCCTTAAGGGAGGAAAGCAAGTTAAAGAGGCAACTGGGGCTTGGGGACTAGACAACTGAAGACACAACCACCAATGGTGGAGGGATGAAAGAGTTCAGAATTAGAGGAGTGCAGATATCTCAAAGGGTTGTGGGGCTGGGGAAGATTACAGAGATAAGGAGGGGTGAGGCCATAGGGGAATTTGAAAACAAGGATAAGAATATTTAAATTGAGATGTTGCTTGACCCTGAACCAATGTAGGTCAGCAAGTACAGGGTTAATAGGGGAACGGCCTTTATTGCGATTTAGGACATGGGAGGCAGAGCTTTGGATAGCCTCAAGTTTGCAGGGGGAGCGAGGGTGGAATGTGGGAGACCAACCAACAGTGCATTGGAATAGCCTCAAGTTTAGAGGTAATGAAGGCAGGAATGAAGGTTTCAGCAGCAGGTGAGCTGAGATGATTCAAAGTTGGGCGATGTTACGGAGATGCAAATAGACGGTTTTAGTGATGGCACGAATATGAGGTTGGAATCTTATCTTGGGGTCGAATGTGACACCAAGATATTTAATTGGAGGAAATGTTTACTCATCCAGCTCTGGATTTCAGGCAAGCAGTCCAATAATTTAGCAACAAAAGTGTGGGAGGTGAGGGCTAGTGGGTGGGAGATGGGGTCTCTGGGCTGAGGGGCATATGGGAGATGGGGATTTTTGTCAGAGGCAGTGGGTGGTAGGACAGTGGGCATCTTAGACCAGAGGATGGGAGATTGGGAGTTGGGTCTTCTGTAGGGCTGGTTTCCCTGAGTGCACCCCATGGTGTTGCATGCTGCCAGAGGATAAGCCAATATGCAATTGTCAAGGAGACTTTAGGCACTTCATTTGCAAATGCAGAGGGCCTAATTCCTGGATAAATGATGTTCCTTGTTTGTCCTTACCCAATCAGGCTGTATATGGGTGCTTGCTTAACCTGCCCAACGTTTTGGGCTTTAGTAGGCCTTATAGCACCTGAAAAATGGAGGTTACCCAACCCATTTCTAGATCCATAAAATAGTAGTTAGGTTGCAATCTGATTTCTTGTACACCAAGACGGACCTTGCCACTGGATGCAATACAGCATGAGCCTTAGGTGACAACTACAGACTGTCAGACATTTACAATTGCCATTTCTTTAAATAATTATCACTTTGTCATAGTGTGGGACTTTAGCTTAAAAAGGTCAGGAAGGAAGAAGGAAAAAAATTCCTTTTATATTCTGCCCCATCACGTCTCCCAAACATTGTGAGTCAGCTCACGTACAATGAATTGGAATCACTGTCACCGTCATGCTGGCAAACGTGCCAGTCATTCTGTGCATAAGCAAAGCTCCATAAATAGAAAAGACCTTTGGTAGTAATTTTTTTTAGGGGTATGTCAGCCAAAGCAGTGGGAGAATTCCCTGTCCCTCTCTGAAATGGGGTCATGGGAGCCAGTGCTTACTTCAGGCGCAGGCAGTTTTTAAAGATAAAACTACCCTTCCACGGGCAGTGGGTGTCACTGGCGAGGCCAGCATTTGTTGCCCATCCCTCACTAGCCCATGGCTCACTCGGCCATTTCAGGGGGCAGTTAAGAGTCAACCACATTGCTGTGGGTCTGGAATCGCACGTAGGAGACCAGGTTAGGATGGCTGATTTCCTTCCTTTAGGGACATTAGTGAACCAGATGGGTTTTTACTATAAAGCAACAATAATTTTATGGTTACAATTAGCTTCAAATTCCAGATTAAAAAAAAAAATGTATTTAAATTTCATTAGTTGTCATGGTGGGACTCAAATCCACATCCTCTGAGCTTTAGCCTGGGCCTTATAATTATTAGTCCAGTGATATTCCCACCTATGCCACTGTCTCCTCCTAAGGTGATAGCTGTGGGACTAGCTACTCAAAAGACCCTTCCCCAGATTTCTATTCCATTGAAGTCAGTGGGAAGGAATTTTGGCCACAGCACATAGGGGACCTGTCTACAACCTGCCTGTGCCTAAAGTCCAAATTACCCGTCTTGGCACCTTTTACCTGTACAGTCAGTTTAATGTCTCATCTGAAGTCACAAACCATCTTTCCTAATTGCTTGCATCTGATGCAAAAATTAATAAGTTGGTAATTATGGTTGCATGTGCACAATGGGTAATTAATGAGCAGGCAAGCCTAGATTTAGTAATTGTTCTCAATGAGCGCAGCAGGACTTTCACAACACTGTGATAACTAGTCATAGCACCGATTTCAACTATGATTCAGTATAGTATTTGTAAATACAAGGCTAAATCACAATCACACTCTGCCACTAAGGACAAAACAATATGGTACACATACCTCTGCTTCACAAACATTTTATTTTCCTAAGCTTTCTGTTAACAATTCGATAGAAAATATCAAATCCCTTCCAAAGAAAGAACAAAGCCTATGTAGATGCTGGAACACAGGAAAAAAAACCCCCAGACAACGCTGGAAATACTGAACAGGTCAGGCAGCGTGAGTGGAGAGAAAAAAAACGAGTTAACATTTCAGAGCATTCTGATGAAGGATCATTGGCCTGAAATGTTAACTCTTGCTTCTTTCTCCACAGGTGCCCCCAGTCCTGCTGAATATTTCCAGGGTTTTCTGTTTTCTCATCCCTTCTCAAGATTTTTTTTCACTAATTTTCACTCTGGCACTCAGTACAAGCTACAATATTTATGAGCTTTCTTTTGGTTCATTATGGTTGGCAAAAAAGATGCTGGGCAGTCATAGAATCAAAGGGACAGCACAGAAGGGGCCATTTGGTCCATTATGATATTTCTATTTCTTCTACTTTCAATCCTTCCTCAGGCTGAGGTAGTCCAGTATTCTGCTGCTGGCTTGAGTTCATTGGGAAACAATTCACCTTTGCTCATCCATTGAGCATCCATAAAAGCTATTTTAGCATCCTGTGTGAACAGACGGTGCTTGATTCTGGCTCACTGAGATCTTTTGACACAACGCAAGACATCTTGTTCCAATTGAGTAAAGATGCATGTCTTCCTATAATGGTCAGTCATCCTCATGTGAAGGAAATAAAAGGTCTTGTAAAATTACCAGACCCTCAGATGGTCAATGACAGCAATACAGTGACTGTGAATATCAGCTGAAAACACTGCTGGAAACAACTGGTGTTTAAAATGAACTCCAAAGCATAAAAAGTAGGGCAAGGATTGGTTTCCTTTTAGCCTTTTTCCATTTTGGTAAATTACATCATTTTCTTTTGTCTCTTCACTACATGCTCGGCTGAGAAGGTGGGCAGGAGACCTGCTGTTGGCTCCTCTGATTCTGCATGGACTTGGAGGCAGTATTTGAGAAAGCGATGTGGGCTGATTGTCCCTCCATTTTACTTTCTTTGTGAGCCAGTGGCTGTGTTTTACTCTGACGCCTGCATGGCATAATCACTGGCATGAGTCTGCTTCTAGGCATGTTGGCGCCATACCACTTTGACACCCTTACCACACCGCATAATCTAAGCTAACACTCCATTGCAATACTGAGGGAACACTGTACTGTCGGAGCGCTGTCGTCTTATAAATGAGACGGACGGTTAACCAGGGATCTGCCTTCCCTTCTCAGGTGGATGTATAACCCGCCTCTTTTTTGGGGAAGAACAGGTGACCCAGCCAATATTTATGCCAAATCTAAGGACAATAAAGCAGATTATCTGGTCATGTGTCCCGTTGCTGATTCTGGGACCTTGCTGTGCACTGCCTCATTACAACAGTGTCTATGGGCGGGATCTGCTGGACCCACCAGCAGCAGGAACCTTGGCTGGCGGGAGGGCTACTTAATTTGGCATGAGGCGAGAAACCAATTTCCCAACAGCAGGATAGACTTCAGGAATTAAGTTCTCAGGGCTTTAAAGGCAGGTCAAGCATCCTGATGAACGATGTTGGGAAGGCCTTTTGCGTGCATTAGCAAATCATGCACGCTCAGTGAAAGGCCACCTCGCCGCAATTTATCTCCCCCTTCAAATTAAGTTACTCACCAGCGTGTAATTGGAATGTTCATTTTTACGACTGTGCATAAGTAGCGTGCACCTGGCGAGACTTCTCCCATGATTGACGGTGAGTTGCCGCTGCATTGTCCTTTTTGGGGGGAGTGTCTGTAAAGACCAGCCTGTGCACGAGACCAGGCGGTGGCAGTGCAAGTTGCGTGGAGGATGACCAAGGAAGGGTTAGCGGGGAGGGCTGGAGCTGCAGACATGCAAACGTGAAGGGGATAGTGCAGGCTGTCTGGGTGCCCTTTAATTAGGGCACCTGGGCCTTCGGGAGTGATGATGGGGATGGTGGCTCCATCTCTGCCCCCGCCCCACCCTCTGTCACGAGAATCGGCGAGCTCTTTGTGGCTGCATGTTTAATGAGCTGAACAGTACAAGGTCGTGCGTGGTCAGCCACTCAGCCCAGTGGAAATCACCCCCACTTCCACGCCCACCTCCGAACTTAGGCTGCAGAATGGAAGATTCCGGCCTATAGTGCAAAAGTACTTCATTGCCTGTAAAAGGTCTAGTAAGACATGATATTAAAGCATGTACTTTCTTTTCTCATTTAATGATAATTCCAATGATGAAGAGTTTAATTTGCCACTGTGCCTCTCCCATACATTGTTGTGAATTTATGCAAGAAACAGGCTAACAAAATTAGCAATTGGGAGCAACACGATTGTGACAAAATGATTTAAGGGTGATTTTGGGAGCGTTTGTATTTTAACAAGGGACACATTTGCTGGCCTAATTTGAAAAGTATACTGTTCGCTGGAGGGATTATAGTAAATCGGATATCAAATGTCAACCTTTAGTCATTTTTAATGCTGGGATTTCCTGGCCCCATCCACTTGCTGGGATCACCCAGTCCCGCCGATAGTCAATGGGCTTTGGCTGGCCCACTGCACCCGCTGCGGAGGATCCAGCCATGGTGGGGCCAGAAAATCCCAGCCTCAGTTCCATTAGCTCAGTCATAGGAGTTCAAAAATCAAAACAAATGTGAGGCCTCTGGATATAAAGGGCAGAATTTTACATCCGACGCGCAGGCGTGTGCCCGACATGCTGGAGGGTAATATGACGCCGGGCGTGCGTCCTGTCGCCATTGCGCTGTCTCGCGATATTTCATCCGGCGGACGCGTGGCAGAGTTGTCTGTGCGGCCGCTGAAAATTGAAAGGCCTGTAAAGGCCATTAACAAACTAATTAACAACCTAACAGATCGTGGGCAGCTGAAAAGGCCAAGCGGCCTTTACGTTTTTTAGGAAACCTCATCCACGAGCGGGATGAGGTTTCCTGAAGCTATTACAGAGTAAATAAAAAAAGTTTCATTTGAACTTAAAACATGTCCCATCTCACGCGACACGGTCACATGAGGGGATATGTTTCATTGTGTTTTTCTGCTCTTTATTAATTTTTTTTTCAAAAAGCGCTTCAATCTCCCTGAGGCACGGAGCTGCTTCAGAGAGATTGTAGCGTTGTTCCGCACGTATGCGCAAGCTGCGCGCTAGGCCCGGCTCTCCCTCCTCCCCCTGCCAGCACAGGCAGCACAGGGTGGGCCTTAAATGGCCCGCCCACGTGAAACCGCGGTGTGGAGTCGCTCGCGGTGTAGCGGTCGGCCCGCTCCTGTTGAGCCCGCCCGACAAATGGAAAGTCCTGGCCAAAGTGTATTAACAATGTCATGCTTCAAATGGCCTAACGTCTTAAATTTTTTTTTAACTTTATCCCAGGGAAAACCAAAGGAGTAGATTTGTCCAAACAAAACTCCAAGTTGATGGAAATGCTATGTTATTCTGACCACAACTGTTTCGTAATGCTGCCTTCTATCATTAGTGCGTCCTTAACTAGAAACAGGATCACAGTCCTCTGGGGGATTGTTCTCTGACTTGATCAAGTCTTCGTACATTGCAGCTCCTCTGGAGCCACATCTGAAGAAAATGCTGTTGTTTCTAGTGAGCAGTGTGACACATGATACTGTTCCCCTGCCGGACCAGACTGATGGTGGTCTCCTCACTGTCTTGCACTTGCAAAATCAGCTGTGTTGCTCAGCCACCATTTTTTGCTGGATTCTCCAGCTCTTAAAAAAAAAACCCATGCTCATCTTGCGTTTCATCTTTCCGATTAAGTCCTTTTCATACCTCTGCAGAAACCCAGCTGTCTTTTATCCTCAATTTCCCCATGCATAACAGAATTAAAAGCTTGTTAGTCAAAGGAACAATACATTTCTCTTCACGCTTGTTCCTACAGTTTTTCAGACTTTCCAACTAGACGTGGGAAAACATTTATACCGACGCTGTAATATATGGTTTGCTTTGAAATTCAATATTTCTTTTGCAGTGGAGTCATAAGATCTAAATTCAAATATACAAATGGCCCCTTGGACTTAACGGTTCAATGATTAACGCCCTCCCCCCACCCCTACTTTCCGTCCAGAATGTCCGCTCATTCATAAATAAGGCTCTTGGCATCCATGGCCTTCATATTAACAACCAAGCTTTGCCTCATTGCAATGTTGTTTTGCCTTTTACTGGGGATGATACATTCAATCACCTGTCCCAACCACAGTGAAGGATTGGTCCTTATTGCCAAATTGCTCTTTTATCTCTTTCCCCCTCCTCCTCTTGTACATTCTCCACCTGTGAGTACCGCACCTTGCTACACCCCATTTGCCCTCCTCCACCTCTCCAAGCCCCACTTTATAGTTTCTCAGTAAGGCATCGTCCCTCCTCTCCCCACCCCGCACCCCACCCCCACCTCATCCCGCACCCACCCCACACCCACCCCCACCCCACCTCCAGCCTTTTTCCACTGAATCATACCACAGCCCTGTCAGGGAAGGAGGAAAATGGCACTGGAAGAGAAAAGGAGAATCCACAGTATCCAAGCTTAAGGGCTCTTCAACCCAACTCACCCCCTCAAGAAGAGAAATGGAGAAAAGTAGCAATTCTCCAGCACTGCCAGAGTTTCCCACAATTAACACATTTTTAAAAATTGCAAACGAGGAATACATTTTGGTGGTATATAGCTCTTTGACTAATAAATCAGCAAAATATTTTACCAGCAAAATATTTTACCATTAAATAATATTTGGTATAATTGCACAAGTTTTAAATTTTACCTGTCATGATAGAGAAGTGTGTTCAGGATAGTTCGAGGATAGTTTGTTACCAAGAGGTCACCACGTTAAGACTATCATTTTTGTGTCAGGGTGCAAAATGATGCCATTGTTCCCACGGGTTGTTTTCAATTAAAACTGTTATGATGAAAACTTGGATAACATTTAGTATTAGCACTGAAAAAAGTCTTTAAACATATTTTTATGATTTTCTTCAAGCAGTAAACTGAAGAGATCTTTGCTCTCCGCTGTGTGTTAAACATGAGTGTGTAGAGTATTGACATGTGTTGTATGTTGGAGACCCAAGAACATCACATTGTGAAACTAACCAGGGAACAGACTATTTTAGATCTTGCCTTGAGTAATGAAACAGGATAATTAGCAATTTCATAGTACGAGATTGTCTGGGAAGAGTAATCATAATATCAAAGGATTTCACACTAAGTTTGAGAATAACGTTCTTAAGGTTGAAGCTAAAGTATTAAGCTTAAATAAAGCCAATTACGTCGATATGGGGGGCGGGGGCGGGGGAGGGGTTGAGCTGAGCAAGGTAGATTGGGAATCAGATCAAATGGTATGATGTTAGATAAACAATGGTGAATATTTGAAGAAATATTTCATATTTCTTAATAGATACATCTTTTGGTGGGAAATAAAATCTTCACAGGAAAAGTGATCCATCCATGGCTAACTAAAAAGGTTAAGTATAGTATTAGATTAAAAACAGGGACTCATAACTTTGCCAAGAAGAATAACAAGCCCAAGGATTGGTAATATATGAGCATGGATAGAGGATTGGTAGTTAAAATGCAGAAAACAGAAAGTAGGAATAAACGGGCCTTTTCTGGATGGTAGACTGTTGCTAGTGGAGTGCCACAATGTTCAGTGCTGGGGCCACAGATATTTAAAATCTATTTCAGTGAAGGGACTGAGTGTAATGTATCCAAGTTTACTGATGATACAAAGCTAGGCAGGAAAATATGCTCTGGGGAGGACACAAGGAAGCTGCAAAGGGATATAAACAGATTAAATGAGTGGGCAAGAGGTGGTAGATGGGATATATTGTGGGAAAATATGAGGCTGTTCACTTTAGAGTAAGAACAGGAAACTAGAATATTTTTTAAACAGTGGGAAACTATTAAACATATGGTATGCGGAGGGATTTGAATGTCTTTGTATATGGAACAGGAAGTTAACGTACAGGTACAACAAACAATTAGGAAGGCAAATTATATGTTGACCTTTATTGCTATGGGGGATTGGAGTACAAAAGTAAGAGATCTTTGCTGCAATTGTACTGGGCTTTGGTGAGACCCATACCTTATTGTGTACAGTTTTTATCTCCATGCCTAACGAAAGACAAACTTGCCTGAGAGGTGGTGCAACAAAGGTTCACTAAATTAATTCCTGGGATGAGAGTGTCGTGCTGTGAGGAGAGATTGAGTTGAATCATCCTATACTCTCTGGACTTCAGAAGAATCAGAGATGATCTCATTGAAACATATAAGGTTCTAAGAAGGCTTGACAAAGTAGGTGCAGGGAGGTTGATTCCCTGGCTGAATAGTCTGGACCTAGGGTGTTTAATCTCAGGTTAAGGAGTCAACCATTTAGGCCTGAGATGAAGATAAATTTCTTCACTCAAAGGGACGTGAATCTTTGGAATTCTCTACCCGAGAGGACTATGGATGCCCAGTCATTGAGTATATTTCAGGCTAATAGATTTTTTGGATCTAAAGGAATCGAGTGATATGGGGAGCGGGCCGGGAAATGAAGCTGAGATTAAAGACCAGCCATGGTCCTATTGAATGGTGGAGCAGGCTCGAGGAGCCATGTGGCCAAAACCTGCTCCTATTTCTTATGTTCTTATGTTGTACCATTTTCACGGTGAGCCACAGGTTCATAGTTCCTCACATCACTTCCTCACATAGTTTAACTGTGCCTTTAGAGGGAGATCCCGATTAGAAGCTGTGAGGAGAAATATTTGGAGGGAATGTCACTGTTGCGAAGCTCCTCACAGGCAATTCATTACTGACCAATGGTTGGTAGGATTAGGTTAAGTAAATGTTAGCTTGACCAGAAATTTCAAGTATTGTTTAACTTTTATTTTAGCAAAAGCAGTTTATGGATCCCCTTTATTCATTTTATATTCATCTTTCAAATTCACAAGCTAGCAGAGTTAACAAGTGTGCCTTTGTACCAGGAAAGGCTTTGGGGAGATCATTTGACCAGACTGCCTGAAACATTAGATACTCAGACCGTCACTTCCCTGGTTGTGAGCCAGATTTGGATATTTTTACACAATATCTTCGAACAATACCTCAATTAAAAGTTTCAGACTGTCTGCATCCTGAATGTTTTATTAAACCAGAAGATGTTGTGTTCTTTTTGGATACACTATCGATGATGAGTTTGTTTATGATTATGAACTTGCTTCCAAATTGATAAAAGTGCATTTCTACAGCAGAGCAGTTAAAGGAAATTTATTTAATTAATCCAAACGCTTCAGCTTTGAGTCACCATTGCTTTCTAGGCCCGGTACCAACGATCAGCACCACCAAATTTTATATTCTCATTGTCTAGACAATACATTCATCCACAGCAATGCTAACACATTACTTTCAACGTCATACAAATTGCTGTGCTTTTTTCTCTCAAGATTATGGCCCTGAAATGACACCATGGGAACATGTTGACCCATTTATTTAAAATGGGTTAGTACTTCATTAACATAACAGAGGAGTTCATTTCAAATGGTTATGTTAGATATTTGTTTGGACACTAATTTTCCAGGGAGTAATTTCAGGGCCTATATTGCATGTTATTCCAAAGGAAAGGTAAAACGTTGTGAAAAAAAGAGACACAGAGAATCAGGACATTTAAATGTAAATTGAGTTTCTTCTTAAAATACAGGCCTAGTCGACCCAGTGAAAAAGAATTAATTGTTAAAATTGGCATTGAATGGGCATTAGAGTGGTCCGTTGCAGCAGTCTGTAGTAACTATTTGGATTTCAGTAATCTGTTTAATTTGAATAGGGAGGAAATTCTTGTTAAAATTAAAAGATACAACAACAATAATCAGTGCAAAATTTCAGAAAGGCAAAATCTGTTTAGATAGAAACCATTGAATAAAGTCTGCCTCATTAGGAAGACCACACTATGCCAACCTCATTAGAGTTGATCCAGTACTAATGTGCACTGGAAATGGATTGTTAGACACTGGTGAGAAAGCTACTACATAATCATCACAAATAGTTTCTCAGCCCTCCATGCCAAAAGGTAATCTTTGTGTTTCTAACACGGTGGCCACTTTTCTGTGTTTGTATGTTAGTTTTTCAAACGTTAACAATGAATAATCTGGGAATATTACTGTGCGTGTATTGATAATCATGCACAGCCATGCATGACTAAATTCCTAGTGATGGTGAAAAAGATGTGGGGTTAAACAATGGCCGGAATTTTCCGGTCCCGGTGGCTTCGGGCATCGTGGCTGGTGGAAAGGGGGGCAATAGGGCAAAAAGGCCAAAAATTGGCTTCACACCGTCGTGAAGCCAGTTCGCAATTGTTCGATCCACCCGTCAATGGAGGGCTGTGTTTCCCGCTGCCATACGTCCGGAGCCTAAATTCAATACTTTAGCACCTCATTATAAGCCCTGCTTGCCGGAATCATCCCCCCACGCTGCATCATTCGGGCACGTCAGCATTGATTGGAGGCCAACATGTTTCACAACTGTACATAAGCAAACTGCACCCTGGCGAGCTGCACTTCACGCGTATCTTCAAGGTTTGTTTACCTACTTTGCTTCGGGCAGCACTCATGGTCATTAGCACCAGGCTTTGCAGGCAGCACCACATCGCTTTTAGGGTGACTCACGGGCAGGTCTCTACCTACCAGAGCATCCATAAGCCGGGGGGGGGGGGGGTTGCTTTTCAACAGCTGCAGGGTTGGGCTTGCTTGGGGAAAGGGAAGAAGTGGCTTCAGGCAAGGGAAGAGGCTGCATGATGAGGACTTTACTGGGGAAGGGGGATATCCCCAGGTGTGTGTGAAAGTGGCCTCAAGATCGTGAGGTCTGTGGAGGCAATCTTCAGAGGAGATGAGGCCAGATGGAGATGTGATTGTGTGTGTGAGAGAGTGAGTGGTGATGTCCCTTGAGCTGGCAGTGAGTGAGATGCCAGTGAATGTGTGATGGCCTTGTGAGTGTGTGAGTTTAGCGTGATAAGATGGTTGCCTTACCCTAGTGGCATGGATGAGATCATGCATCCGTCTCTGCACTGGATGGCTGACCTCTTGTGTGCAGCATTGGCACTGACCACCTCTGCCACTGCCTCCCAAGCTGGAGCGGTGGGACAGATGGGCCTCCTGTGGCCAGAGGGGGATAGAAGACATCATGGCGGGCCTCCACAACACCCAGAAGCTGTTGCAGGGATGGGTCTGAATTGGGGGCTGCACTCAACTGGGCTTTTGGAGCCATGTCTTCACCGGAGCAGTCCTGGGCTGCAAGCATTGAGAAGTGTGCGTGCGGCTGCAGTTTAAATTTGGCGCCCTGCATGAGGAAGTGGCGAGGTAACAGCATGGCAGGCAAATCGGAGGCCGCCTGCCAGAGAAATGGCATGTTTCCTGTAGCTGCATAATTAATGAGGCGGGAATGGGACAATAAGGCGCGAATTGCAGCCGGCGGGTCAAACAACTTTTTTTCCACCCACTACCGCACTTCATGCAAATCTGGGATGTCCCGCCAAATATTATCATGATGACACAACAGGGACATAGGGATAGGAGACAGCCATTTAGCCCCTCGAGTCTTTTCCATCATTCGATGAAATTATGGCAGATCTGTGACCTAACTCCATATATCTACCTTTGTCCCATATCCCCCAGCACTTTGGGTTGAACAGAGATCTATCAGTATGAGATTTAAAATGAACAAATAGCATTGCTGCTGTTTGAGGAAGAGAGTTTCAAAGTTCCACCACTCTTTGCACGTAGAAGTGTTTCCTAACTTCACCCTGAAAGACCTGGCTCTAACATTTATTTAGGCTGTGCCCCCTAATCCTACACTCCCCAAACAGCAGCATTGAATTATATTGAATAATTTAAGGAGAAGGACAGAGGAAGCAGAGCTAAATTATTACTTCAGTTCAGTATGAGTAAAGCACACCCCATCGGTAATGCACCATGCAGCCAAACCTTTAATTCTGATCCTGCAGGGAAATATTGATCGAGTAAAGTTGTGCCATATTGGAATTATCTATCACGGTATCCAAATATACCGTAATTTCTCTAGCGTTTCTTAGTTACTGGTGTTATGTCCAATATACGCATTAAGATATTACAAATTCTAAAGCTGTATTTTTTAAAAGTGGACACCAAAAGCTGTTTAAGTGGCTGTAGTATATCACATGACTTGGCAGTATTCAGCTCCAGACAGTCCTGCAACTCAAGCAAATACTCAGTCAAAATATGGACAATCACAGCCGCTTGTGAAATTCACACACCCATTGTTAAGGATGGACTGTCAACAAGAAAGACCATAACAGACCAACTGACTCAACTTTCTTGCTTCACCACGGGCAATCGAGACATGGGGGCAGGATTTTCCGGCCCTATCACGGGTGGGACCTGCCATGGACCAGGCAGCACCCCAGCCAGAAGTCCATTGACTTGCGCCGGGACCGGAAGATCCTGGCAGCGGGTGGGTGCAGAAAATCCCGCCTATGGAAACTCAATGGGTTCTAGACAAATATGAAATGGATCCCATTGACCTTTCCTTTTATTGTGATGGCCCCTCATCCCAAACACAAAGATCCTGGCTTCTCTGAAATTCTCTGGGTGCTAAAAGCCACAGCATAGGATGTTTACCAGCTAATGCCCTATCTTGTTTGGAAAAGGATTTTGAACTTGTCACAGGTCACATGTATAAGGAAGACATTTTTCTTACCTGCTCTTAAAAATAACATAAGCTGTTCTGGAACAGATAGCATCAGAAAAACCATCTGAAAAGCCATTAAACCAGCTGTAAGACAAATACGCAGCCAAGGTAATATACAGCTATAATTTGAAGGTGAGAGAAGGACTCCCCTGTCAACTTGTTCCAACTTCAAGTTCACTTGAGAGCCAAGCTCCTGGCAATTCAACTACAAGAAGCCTCACGGTTTACTGAGAATCCTCTGCTTTTACAAGACTCCAGCTAAAGCATTAATTCATCTAAGAAACTATATGCCTGCTATGAAAGAGACTGAAATAATTCCAGAATGTAACTGTATTGTTTTCCCCTTCATCTGTATCTGATCTTCATGTGCGTGACAGTGTGAGTGAGATGTTGCGTATAAACCCCTAGGGCAAATGTGTGATACTAAATAATTTTATTTATTTTTAAATTCATAAAAGCTTTCTGCTGGAATCATTTAAATTTGGGCCAACCACTCTGAGGGTAAGAAAACACACTAACCCCACACATTAAAACATTTTGATCAGGGACAACAGCAAAACACACAAATTCTGGCAGGAACACTGGATGCGATGTGGAGGATACATTACTGTATGTCCCAATGCCTTGAACATGTATTATCTAGTGGATTTTTTCCTCAAAAAAGAAAGGGCACTACCCCAATTAAAAGTACTGAGATGGTTCAGCATGGCTTTTAAACCATACTTTGAAATGTATGGCTGATCTTTGCAATTGCTTACAAACATATAATGGCTATTACATACCTAGAGCAATTTCTAAAAAAAATGTTCGGCTGTTTTTCTGCCGTTATTCTGCTCCCTGTTCCCTCTTGGTTTCCACCAAATTTGGTGTACCCATTAATTTTTTTGTAACTAATATGGTGCGACAGTGACCTGCTCTCAGGATTCTACCCATCTTGCAGCTTAAGTAGGCTGATCAGAAATACATTTAACCAGCAATGAGCTGGCTTTTTCCTCTGTTACTTTTCTCTGATCTGTGGTGACATGCTTCACCTTCTGAACAGAGGTCATTTTAGTGTCAAATGGAAATACAGGACAGGACAAGTAGTCTGATGGACATACCTACCAATGCAAGTTGGGTGTACCCATTGCTCATTCTTAACACAGCAGAGCACTTCAGCGCAAAACTGGATTGGATGGAGGTGATGTGTAACACAAATACAACTATAGTGCTTCATAACTTAACCCTAAAGCTGTTTTTTTTCATGATTACCCCTTTCTAACATGAAGACATTACTGAGTCCCAAGGTTGCTTTTTTTGGTGGCTTTACATGGAGGTGCATTTTAGAATGCAATACAGGAGAACCTGAGCAATCAGACGAACAGCTAACTATAAAATATCACATGACCAGATTGCAGAACCTTCCACCAGGCACATGTTCAAGAACCGAACGGAACCAACCTGACCGTGGGATGGCACGGAAGGTTGCTGAAGGTTGTAACGACTTTAACCAGTATATAAATTCTTCCTTTACTATGTATTTTAACAGATAATTGGGATATAAAAAAAGTTCTTGTGAAGCAATGGTTTTCATTCTGTGGTCGAAATGGCTTCCTTTTAAATCAAAATGAAGGGAAAACTTGTTTCCTTCCTTTTGAAGAACAGCTGATTGCTGAGAGCAGTTCTATTCTGATGAAGCGATGTGACTAATTTTATCCCCTAAATGCATTTAGGCGCTGTCAGGCAGACTGGTTTTGCAAGTGAACATGCAACGTGATGGTATTATAGTAAACAGCACTTAAGCACAGCTGGCAGAATTGATCAGGGCCATATTAGAACGAATTTCAGCAGATGACTGGAACAGCAGAAACAATAACTGAATATGCAAACAGTTTCTAACAGCAAATACTCAGGGGATCTGGCACCATTATTTCCGACTTTGAAGAGGGAAAAGAGTGCAAATTTGTAACCTTCTCCTATACAAAAAAGGTTCTGGGTATTGTGTAGGCATCTGCCTGTGATTATACTGTCATAGTTAGCAATTCTAAACTGTTAACTCCATTGACTTTATTTACAATTCATTAATTATTAAAAAGGAAAGAATATAAACATTAGATAATTTCTGTTTATAAAGACATGCCTGAGAATCACAAGGCCTCAAACCAATCAATATTAATCAGAAAGGATTTCCTGTTGAACTCAAATGCAAAGGCACATTAATTGTCTCTATTTCGAAAATCTGTTTTCTTTCTGTTTCCTGTGAGTGTTAGCTGATTACATGCTTGAACACAAAGAGATATTTTCGCTTTAGTTAAAATAAGCCAAAAGGGGAACTGTAATAAATCTCAGTTTAAAATATGGTGATTTGGGACTCATGATTTCCTGATTATCAGGGATGAATGTAAGTTGCTGCAAATATTCTTCCGCACTTAAAAATAATCATTTAAGTTAATTGTGTACAATTGTGTGGTCAAAGCATGGCCTCACCTATTGGGTGTGCGTATTTGGGAATTTGGGCCTGAGGTCTGACCAATGCTGTGACTATTAAATTAAACGAATAGAAATTTGTGAGGAGTCCAAATCCCTGATACATAAGGAAAAGGTTGTGCAGCCTTCTTCAAATCTCCTCCTCAGCAAATAATTTCCGAATCTTGACTTGGTGAATAAGCTGGATGTACATTTTAGATTGTGCTGTCGATCGTATACAAATATTTAAGGTTAGGAATTCTTATGCTTGCACCTGAAATAGTACAGATTTTAAATAAACCCAGTTCTGATTAAAGGTCATCGCCCTGAAACGTTAATTCTGTTTTTCTCTCCACAGATGCTGCCTGACCTGCTGAGTTTTTCCAGCATTTTCTGTTCTTAATTCAGGTTTCCAGCACCATTTGCAGTTTTTAGGTTTTATATGAATTTTAATGCAGCATTTAACTTCATTCATATCATTGAAGATTGATTTCTTACAGAAACTTTGATCCAGTATAATAAGATTAAGTAATCCTGCTGAAAAGAGAGACATGTTGTTGAAGATTTTCATCATGCAGTCATCAGGACAAATGCAAGAATGCCATATTTCTCCATGGCAACTCGTTGGCCAACCAGACTCCACTTGTCAACCAATCAGCGTCCTTTTCTTCTACAGTGTAAATTGTTGCGATTGTCTGAAATTTGGCATTCTTGTGCTTGTCCTGATGAGCGCAGGATGGAGAGCTTCAGCAACATGTCTCTCTTTTCAGAATTATTCAAGTTCTATCCTACCAATCGACTGATTAAGTTACCTGAAAGTTCATTCATTGAGGACGCATAAAATGAGGCACAGATTAGAAGCTACATGTTCCGTCACGACATGAATGGAACTAAATTTTGGATGGGGGCACACAACAGGTCACCGGTGAGATACAACATCTAAATTCCAGACTGCGAATTTTAAAACAACTGCAAGCAGTCCTGTGTGGTTACCCCGATCACTAAATGCTCACGAGACATTATTGGGCTTCGCACATGCAAAGTTCTTGATTTCAGGTTGCCGTTGACATGTATAACACGGCTGCGCACAGGCTTGAGTTTTCCAGCTGCTGCGCTTCTCACCCAAACAGCTGGCAGCATGACACACAATCTTTATATGCATTCCGACCCTAATCAACTTTTTCCAACCCAAACGCTTAAATGCCATCCTTTGTTTGGCAGTCGAAATGTTGGGCCTGCCTAACGTTGGGGTTAATGTCGAGCCTTCGATACAAATCTCCTCATGCCCTCATTCACTTTCTAAAGCCAGGATGCTTGGATGTCTTCACCTACTTTAGGACCCCAGAAGATTCCTTACAGCGTAAGCACTTTGAAGTTTTGACGGAAATCAGCACAGGGTCACTAATGGAAATCCTTGGCCCCATCGCAGGCGGGACCCGCCCAGGGCAAGGTGGCGTTCCAGCCAGAAGCCCTTTGACTTGCGGCGGGACTGGAAGATCCTGCTGGTGGGTGGGTGTGGAAAATCCCTCCCCTTGTATCTAACAGTTAAGGGAGACATTTTTTTATACAAATTGGTGCACCCCTTTTGCAATAAAAGAACATCCTGGGAATTTGGGCATCAAGATCAATGCATCCCGCACAATGCTTTGCTTATTAATTGACAATTGGGAGAAAGTTGCGCAGGGTGCACATTCCCCCAGGCCAATGAGAACAGAAGGCTGAGGGGGTGACCTAATAGGGGCCTTCAACGTTCTGAAAGGCTTTGAGAAAGCAGAGAGAATGTTTCCGCTTGTGGGGGAGAGCGTAGCTAAAGGCCATCAAAATGAGGCAGTCACCAAGAAATCCTGCAGGGAATTCAGAAGACATTGTGTCACCCGTGGAGTGGTGAGAATGTGGAACCCCTACCACAGAGAGTGGTTCAAGCCAAATAGTATAGGTACATTTAAGAGGAAGGTAGGCGAGCATATGAGGGAGAAGGGAACAATGTGTTACAATGATAGATTTATATGAGGAAAAATGGGAGGAGATTAGAGTGGAGCATGAACACTGGCAGGGACTGCCAGTTGGGCTGAATGGCCTGTTTCTGTGTCAATATCCTGTAAATGTATTGCCACTATCCTTTCCCTTTGCATAATACCCTACACTGGGAGGTTTATCCTATTTTTCCCTGCATAAAGTTACTGCCTGTTCGCTGCCCTCCACTGAGGTTAGACTTTTAAACTGGTTGAGGCCAGTAGACCCAAAGTCAGCACATTTTGTACCTGTTCCAAAAGGGCTCCAAACATGAGGGAGCCTTCACCTAAGTCAATGCTTTCCCCCAGTGCTGTTTACCGCTTCCAGGGCAGTCAGTTTTCACTGATCCTTCTCAAGGTTGTAAATCGAGGCAACCTCTAGCTCTCTCGGCCTAGCCAAGTTGGCTGTCTGGAAACTGTAATTTGAACATTTTGTCTTGTTGCTACAAAAGCCTTGGGTGATAACAGCAAGAAGAAATGCATCACCTCGCATCATTCCTGAAGCAGAGAGAAGTTATTGCTATCTTTCAGCCTCTTGAATATTGGAGCATTTCAGGAACCTTCAATGTCAAAAGCCTTCCATCCTCACTTTATTGAACTTCAGATGGTTTGGGACAAGCACTGTGGTAGTTTGTAGCCATAACAGCTGCAGATCTATTTCCTCCCACTTGGATCTGGAGCACTATTTCTGCTAATGAGTAACAGATAACTAAAAGCCTTAGCTTTTAGATTTAAATTATCCAATCAGAAAACTGGATTTTTGATTCAGTTGATTCGATTGAGTGGTTTGGTCCATCAGATGACCAATATTGGGTTGAGCTATTATTTGATTGCAGTGTTGATTGAGAAAAAAAGGGGGAAAAAAAGAGATTGGCATTTATATAACACCTTTCACATATCGAAACATAGCATCCAATTTTCACTCAATCAGCTCCCACAAACAGCAATGTGGCCATGGGCAGATGACCTGCTTTTTAGTGACGTTGATTGAGGGATAAACAATGTTCAGGACACTGGAGTTAATTCCCCTGCTCCTCTTTGCAATGATGTCATGGGATTTTGCACATCCACCTGAGAAGGTCCACTGGACTTCGGTTTAACGTCTTATTCAAAAGCACCCCTCAGTACTGCACTGGAGTGTCAGCCTTGATTTTGGTGCTCAGGTCCTGAAGTGGGATTTGAAGCCACAACCTTCTGCCTCAGAGAAGCCTTCTGCAAGAGGGAGTTGTGCCCGTTTTAAGAAAATGGCAAAACATAAGGAAATAAGAGAGAGAGTCAGAAGTTGAAAATTACCCTTATTGTCTTGTTGCAGTATTTATCTTACTTATCAGCATCCAAACTATCCGTGGAAAAACAGGCCGTAAAACAGTTGCCAATTAGCTCAGATTTTCTTGGCAGAGGAACCAGTGACATTTGGACTGTGGGTAGCTGTATTGGATAAACCTCCTTATTTCCCCAGCTGTTGCTGTTCCCAAGCAGGGATCAGCTCTGTGCATCCTCCAGCTACAGGAAGCTCTTAGGCTCCACAGTCAGGGGGAATAAAGAACTTTACAACTGCAACCCCCTTTCAATCACTAGTTTCCATTAAATGCTTCAGAATCAGTCCAATGTCTTGTTTCACCATTCTCAGGATCACGCTGTTTAGCAGAACAGGTGGTACAGATTGCGAGAAATGAAATAATGTGCCTTTATTTTATAGGAAGGAAAATTCTTTTGCCATTGCAACACAGCTTGGACCAATTCTAATAGACAGCTCATGCTGGGAAACATTGGAACTAAAAATCTGTCTACAATCAGAGGGAAAAAATTGTTGAAGATAAGTTTTAGTAATATTTTACAAACAAAACACTGATTTATTGGGGGTTGTTAATGTCAAGTGAGGCACTGGGAGAGGAATATGTTGATTTTGCTTCTAGTTAGAAAGTTCCATTTAATAATGTGTATAAATGATTATATTGTTCTGGTTACACTTTTTTCCAGGGTGAGTTGCAGTAGTCACAACTTTATATTCTTCTCCTGAGATATATTTCCAGTGCGATACAAATGTGTGGAAATTTGTGCAACCGTGCTTTAACTAATGCTGAGAGAGCTTGCAATATCTTCTCACACCTTCCAATATAAAGAGTACTAGTTAATATAGAAGGAAGGCTGGGTCTGATGAGTAGCAATATGCCAAACACTTGTCAAAAAAGATTTCATTTGCTCCATTCCCAGCAAAATCAGAAAGCTGTTCGAAAGTAAGTGTTGTGCGATTTCGTAGGGATGCCAGTCAGAGGCAAATCAGCACAAAAATTTGCTTGCGATATTGGTACACTTATGGCAGAGAAACAGTTCCCCACAACAAAAACAGAATTACCTGGAAAAACTCAGCAGGTCTGGCAGCATCGGCGGAGAAGAAAAGAGTTGCTGTTTCGAGTCCTCATGACCCTTCGACCGAACTGATGCCTGATAACTAGCTCTTATCGCTGCCGTGGGACACCAGGGGCAGAATATTATGCTCCGCCTGCGGGCGCGTGCCCGACATGCTCGAGCGTAAAATTACGCGGGATGATGTCGGACGTTCATCCCAACGTCATTGCGCAGTCTCGCGATATTTCATTTGGTGGGCGCACGCCAGTGTAGGCTGCCCGCCTGCCGATAATTAAAGGGCCTATTGAGGCCATTAACAATCTAATTAAATTCAAATTTACGCTGCCCCATCCAAGCGGCCTTTACGTTTTTTAGGAAACCTCATCCACGAGTGGGATGAGGTTTCCTAAAGCAAATAAACATTAAATAAAAACTTTAATTTTGAATTAAAAACATGTCCCACCTCATGTGACAGTGATTTTTATTCTCTTCATTTTTTTTTTACACAGCGCTTCAATCTCCCGAGACAGCTCTGTGCCTCAGGGAGACTGAAGCGCTCTTTCTCATGCATGCCTGAACTCCTCGCTAGGCCCGGCTCTCCTCCCCCCACCCGCACAGGCAGCGCTCAGCTGCTCACGATCCACGCAGGGCGGGCCTTAGTTGGCCTGCTCACGTAAAATCGCAGTGCGGAGCCGATTGCAAGCGGCAGTCCCCCGCCGAGCACCCCCGCCAAGGGCAAAATCCTGCCCCAGATTTATTATCAGTGATTTGCGTAGCAATTCACCTGGAGCTGTTTGTCTGCAGGGTGCAATAGTTGCGGTGAAGCGTTTTGGACGGCTATTTGCTGATGGTCACCAGTTGGCAATCAAAGATGTAACCCAAACTACTGGTGGCTAAGAACCAATGGGCAACTTTTGTTGCATGTACCACCAACTAAAGCAAGCATGCAGTAGAATCCTATCTGTGGTGTGCTGATGATCTATCATATTGAATAAGAATTCCTTTGGCAAAAGATACATTTATGTCAAATCATGAAGAGGATTGTACGAAGCTGAATGAAAAAAAACTAATTGTGCAACACTCCTTTCATAAGTTTCAGATTTAAATGTATTTTTAAAGTGTATATTGAGTTTCCAATTTGTTTCCTTTCTGTTTATCAGAACTATTCTTTGAAAAATAAATTTTCTGTCCTTATTGTAATTGAGAGCTAAGTGAGTTCTTGTCCATGTAAAAATACAGGAAGATATTTTAAAACTTTTAGTTGGAAAACATGACCTTATCCATTAAGGACTTGCTTCATTTTGTACATGAGAAGATCGTGCATCTAAAGAAAAATGCACATCAAGCTATTCAACATAAGGGACACCATGAGCAATGTCTCCAATTCTTATTAGTAGTGCATAATGGTCCAAATGTTGTAGGAGTGGGGCATCTCATAGTTTGAGCCATTAGGCAGACCTATTCCTGCACCCTTCAGCACAAATATAATTTGTGCCATAACTGCATGGAAGTCTGAACTGTTAACAACGCTGCAAGGGTATCTGGGACTTTGAATGATGGGACCAATAGTCTATTGCCTTAACCCATGAGATTTTGGGATTGAGAGAAGAAAGCAGGAATGACTGAGTCTCCGTAGGATGATGAATTAGAGTTAAATTAGGTACAGAAAGAGAAATAAAGTGAGGGAAAGAGAGACTGCTGAAGGGAGAAAAAGGAGACAAAGGTGAGGCAAGAAAAAAAGATTTAAAAAATTAAAAATTTCACATTTTTGAACTTGTAACTCTCCAAGAAGCATTCTCTGCATGTGAGAATAAGACGCAACCGTTTAAACTGTTTACTACCTGGCTGGAGAGATTGGTTGTCATTGCATTAATAATTATAACATCGCTAAAAGGGTACTTACTCTGATAAGTATGAGCCCTAACCTTCTGCAGTGAGTTCAATGGGCAATTAATATGCAAATCCAGCAAGTCCTTAGAAATAACAGGGCGTCTAAGGGTGAGATACCATTTGTGCAAATGAAATCTACTACCAATTCTGGAGATTCACAACTCAGATCAATTCTTTTAATCCCTTGAACTTGCTGGCTGATTTGTGCATTGTGAACTTGCTGTTATTTTTGCAGCAATAATTGACCCAATGGATTGAAATTTATTTAATATTATATTAATCCTACTCTTCATGTCGCTGGTACATCTGTTACTTCACCCGATGGTTTTAATTTATGACACAAGCATCACATTCCACACCTTTTTACGCAGAGGGTTGTTATGATCTGGAATACAAAGGGTGGTGGAAGCACACTCAATAATAACTTTGCAAAAGGAACTGGGTAGGTGCTTGAAGTGAGAAAAATATTGCTTCCAAGTTCAGTATTATGGATTTGCACAGTCCAAGTGAAGATCTTGAAAATGCTGATTGATGAGCTTGAGAAAATAGTGGGAAGTGGGGTTAATTAGTGAGTTCTTTCAAAGAGCTGGCACTAGCATGATGGGCCTAATGGCCTCCTTCTATGCAAGTTCATTGCATAATTCTATAAACTTTCTATATGTTTTTTTGCGATGAGTGACCATTAAGATTATGTCATATCCGACTTAAAATATTCTGAAAGCTTTTGAGTTCTCGGGCTGAATTGTAATTATTGAGAGATGCATTATTGTCAAAGGGGGAGTTTAGTCTGCATTAGCAATTCAGAGAAGAAGGTTATACGCGTGAGCTGTTTAACTATCCGCATCACTAGATATTCGCTGATTATTTTATTTGTGCTTGGATGCCACACGGTGGTTTCACTGGTTTGATTCAGTTTAGAAAGGAGGCAGGTGCTCATGTACTGACAGATCCATTGCCATATGCACCAGACAAGAGGAAGAATCTGATTCCAGGATGGATTCAAGGCAGTTTCTGTGGAAGGCTCGCAACTGAGCCTTCTTGAGGCTCTAGCCCATAAGTAATCTTGGACCACAGCCCCTGAGTTTTCATGGGAGTTTCTGCTGCTGCAGCGTACCTACCGTGCCAGAGGTACAATGGAAATCTCATCTATACCCTTCTGCTGTTAAAGTTCGTGCTCGTACAGCAGAAGCCTGAAGAGATGCAGGGCCAGAAAGAAAAAAAAAAGCAGTAAAAGCTGGGGAATAAGAATACTGGTCCGAACTGGTCTTGTATACCTTAAGATGGAACACCAGTAAAAAAAAAAATTGGGAAATAAGAGCACTGGTCCAAACTATTTTTTCCTTCAGGGTAGGCTGGAATTCTCCAGCCCCGCTGTGGTGGGACCCCCCAGAGGGAGGGGGTGCAGTAGGCCAGCCAAAAGGCCCATTGACTTTTGGCGGAACCGGAAGACCCTGGTGGCAGACGGGGCCGGAAAATCCTGGCTGCGTTCTTTTTCCCTGTGAAATATCTTTGCCCGTCTTTGTCTCAGGCTGATTTCCCGAACCATTGATCAGTGGCAGTAGAGCCAGTGTCCGCCAGTGCCCAAGATCCATATTGTTACACTTTCAGTGGGCTTTTCTGGACAGCAACAAGGCAAAAAGAACCCCAAGTGGCTTTGCCTTCTTTAAGCCGGGCCAGTGAGGTTAATTGTAAGACGCTACCATGGCCCAGCTAAGATCAGCGGAATGCCATTCACTGGGGATGATCAAACCTGTGGCCTCCTGGGCCTATATGTCTTGTCGCTAAGTTCATCTAACAACTGGGCCATTAAAGATTGCCCCTAAAATTATTTCATCTTGTGACTTCAGAGAGCTAGATGCAAAATATGCTGCGCATTGAGTGCATATGCTCGAACCGGTAGTGGATTTTGGTAAACTGGGAAATTAGGTTTCCACGTTTTGCTTTTAAAATTCTGAGAGAACACCCGGTTATAATTAATGCAACATTTAAGATATATATCACACATTGCTCCAAAACTCCAAAACAAGACTGGTGAGACGAAACATGAAAGGACGCTGTTACATTTTGATATGGAGAGCACACAGACCGAAGCTTAGAGCACTTTGCTTGTCAAAGGTTTGTAATGAAGGGATAAAGATTACAGCAAGCTAACAGGAGACGTTTGGAGGAAAGTTTGCAAGTGCGCGTGACAGCCTATGCTCTCTCTCTCTCCCCCTCATTTCAAATGTTGGCAGAGTAGCAGTCAGCTCCAAGGGAAATGTGGTGCTTTCATACTTGAGTAATTGATGAATTGTATGCAATATGCAAATGAGAATACATAAATCTTATGAATGACAGCTTAATTTATGTGAGCCTTAATGAATGCAGGATTAGATTTTAATTAAATATCCTCAAAGGCACCCTGACTTGTAAGTTTTTTTTCTGGCCTTCTTTTTGAAGACTTGTTCCACATTTAATGGATTTTGTGAAAAGTAAAAGAGAAGATCAGTCAAAACAGGTTATTCAGAATTGCTTTTTGCTTTAATGAGATTCAGTGTTGCCTGTTGTTTGAGTAGACAAGTATTTAATAGCTATCAAAAATCAGATCTACATAAAAAAATGCGCTTTCTTATTTTTCTGCCAAATTCCTTATGAGCTTTGTTACATCAAAGAAACAGCATGTGAATATTATTGTAAAAATACTATATTTCTTTCACTCCAGTAGGAGTCACATCTTGAACACAGTGCAAGAGGATTTTCTTCCAAAGGCCATAAATGCCATATGGAATCATGTGGGATTTTTGCCAATTAGGATTTCCTATAGGATATTTCTGCAGAAGAACAATAGAACCACATTGTGTTTTTGAATGTATGCATTCGTGAGCGCAATGTTTCATTCTTGTGGCACCGCTTTCAATATGCTGCCGGATATCAGCCTGTTTAATGTTGTTTTACCCTGGTGTGACAGCAAGCCCAGTGGAATAGTCATCTGCTAGATTGCACACAAACACCTGAGCCCTATTTGAAGAAAAGAACTCCATTCAGTGAGGATGGCATAATAACCTATATCTGCAAAATGATATACATGCCTGCAAAAAGATGTAAATAAAAAGGATGTGCGGGGAGAGGAACCATGCAGATTATCAGAGTGGCAAGGATAACCAGGGCTACTTTTGACTTACATCTCGTTGTTACTGCCTGTTCCAGATAAACCAGCTGAATACTGGTGATGGGATCATGAATTATCGATAAACTTGACTGTGGCCAGAAGCAGACAGCATGGGCAGGGCTCTCTAATTTTTTTCTAAGTCTCTGTATCCCTTGCAAGTGTTGCAAATTAACAGGATGTAATGACACATCCCCTAGCCAGCCCAGGTAGAAGCAGCTGTCTTTGTCCCGTTGTTTTTTTTTAAAATTGAATATTTTTCATTTGATGTCTCCAGTTGCCTTTAAAAGAACAAGACTCTGACTGCAGGATAAAAAAGGGAAGTCTCTTTGGACAGTGGTAAAGAACATTTCTTTACACATAGGCCCGTCTGATAATCCAGCCTCAATTCTGTGGATGTTCCTGCATCCTGACAGTTGTGAGAGATGGATGATTGATAATACGTTCGTTTCTGCTGAGTGTAAATCAACAGTTTGATAGGGCTGTCACAGCATGTGCTGATGAACACACACTACATTGCATAACATCTTGCTCAAAGAGACAGTATCCCTTTAAACCTGCCCTGGCAGCGATAATAGTTCAGTTCATTCAAATCTGTAATCTACATAATATAACCTTTTAAAACACTTCAATCTTCTTTAGGAATTCAACATATACCCTTCTTGATTTCAAACCAAGTTTTATTGCTATTTGCTATACATTAAATGAGCATAGACCCAAGATTATCTAGTAACCACTCATACTGGTGGTGTTTATTTCCAACCTACTGACATGCAATAGGATTGAGTTCTACATGTGATGGTCTTAAGTGTGTTCATGCTTTGATTTCCATCAGTGCCTGAAATGGAACACTGCCTAATTTTATCTTCTATTGCCATCTCTTCTGTAGGCTGATCAGAACTGGAACTTGCACTGACTAGTGTAGAATGATCTCTAGCATTAGATTATTATTAGCTACCAGAGGAGGGGTTTGAGTCTTTGGTAATGGTTATGTCACCCTTTTCCAGTGGGAGTGCCTTCATATTCTGATAACAGGACTGTATGGCTATGCTGATGTGGAGGTGTGCTCTGAATGAATTGCCAAATCTGAACAAGTGCTACCTTTTCTTATGGCTTGTGAAGCAGAGGTTCTCAAACCAGATCCTGCAAAACTTTAGGGGTCTGTAAGAAACTTTCTGGAGCATCTGCAAACTGAAGTCCTTCTTGAACAGGGCCAGTCTTGAGGGTGGGAAACATGGGCACCCAGAGGCAGGTTTGGTGTGAGCTGGGAGGTGGGAGCAGAGTGCGGCCGCCAAATGAAGGCAGCGCGCGTGAAAGAGAGTGGCTTGAAGATCGCCATTTCAGGACGTAATACAGAAATAAATATCTGTAAGTGTCTGTAAGTAAATATCCGCCATCTTAAACGCATTATTGAAACACTCCTTATATGCAGTACTTCCATATTATGAGTATTATAATTTAGGATGTGGGGGTGCCGTGGGTGTGGTCCATGGTTACCAATCTAATCCTAACAGGTCCTTCAACCAAAAAACCTTGGGAACCACGGATTTAGCTTTTTTATTCCTTCATTCATGGGATGTGGATGTTGCTGGCATGATAAGCACTTATTGCCCATCCCTAATTGCCCTTGTGAAGGTGATGGTGAATCGCCTTCTTGAACCGCTGCAGTCCATCTGGTGACTGCACTGGTGGGAAATGGGGCGGCGGCATGCATAGCATTGCTGTGGGGAGACATGGAATGGAGGACAGGGGTGAGATTTTTACTCATTCAAAAACCACCCCCTTTCACGGTGTTTAAAATTGGGCCCTGCGTGCCCCCCTGCAGGACCATAAAGGTGGGTGAGTGAGGCATGTGCTCCCTCACACCTCCTAGTGGCCAGCTTTCAGGGATGCATCAGTGCAGGCCTTCCGACATGTCCTCTCAATTGGGCTTCAGGCAACTCAAGACAGCGGTGGGGCCAGAAGAAGAGGTGTCTCTCAGAAAAATACAGCCCAAGTACTATCCGAATTATTTGTTTATTGTTGATGAGAAATTGCGCAGAGACACTGATGTCATCTTAAAGCCAAAGGCTGGAAGAATTCTGCACCGCCAATCAAACTCTAAAGTCATTCGGTTTTAAGATATTACCTATTCCTGTGTGAGGCCATAATCACATACACACATTGTAAGTGCCAACATTGATTCTGCAGTGCCTCTTCATTCAATCACAGAGGCAAGAGCTAGTTATGGATTTAATAACGTATTTCACATGTGAGCTCTCAGTTTTACTGTTCCAGATACAAGCACAATGCTTGTTTTGTAAATTTAAAACCATTTAATGCTCACCTGCTTTTAAAAACCAAACTGCTGATTCCGCTAACATTTCAATTTGTACTAACCAGTGTTGAATTCAGTAACCCAGATCAAAAAGATTCCAGATTCAGACCCCCCACTCTCCACTGAAGTAGCTGATTTTAGAAGGGCTGGCAGAGAATGCCTGACACTTGGTCTTGATGCTCCTTGACCCCTGTCAAAGAAGTGTGCAGATGGCAGGTGAGAAAGATCAGGATCAAGCTTAGCTGTGAGGCATTCCATAAGGAATGACACTTGGGTTGGAGTTGGGGTAAATGTTCCAAGCCAATGGGACTTTTCCTACTTTACCGGATAAGGCCGGTGGATCACAAGAAATGGTGTGCTTGTACAATTTTGGACTCTGGTGTAAGCTGCATTTGCAAAAACCATACAAGAGTTTAATTAATCTGGTCAGTTTGACGTTCACCTGCTCTGGCCTGTCTTCAGAGCGTCACACAACACTTGCGTCCTGCACTTATCCTGTCCATATAAAATGGGTGTCAGAGGTGATTCGTGTTATGGCTTTGCAGGAAGAAGATTCTTCGAGGTGTAATCTTTGAAATTAGATTGCCACAGCCAAAGTTATGAAAACGGATTTAGCATTCATTGGAACTCAATTCAGGATTTTTTGGGTGGAGGATGCCAGCTGAAGGATGCCAGGCACTTTCACTCGCACCTGTTCCATACCCATTATTACCCTGGGCCCATGATTGCAGGTTCAGGCATTTTTAGCTAGGACCTTGTTAATAAAAACTGTCTTCAATAATGCTAAAAAGAGAATCATGTTGCCAAAACTGTATTCACATGATATGACTCACCAGGAATGATTGTACAAAGTTACACCACCTGCTGAAGATAAACCTAATGATCGTCTTAGCCATACGAATGGCACCAGCTGTTGCTGTCAGTGTCACCACTACCCTCATATATGCCATGGAGTTAGTCTAGGCTAGCACAAGGGGCATCTGCAACACCAGTCAAGTGGCAGTGCAGAGATAAACCTAGCAGGTGCTTTGTTTATGAAGGCAAACATCTATATTGCTTTTCCCCAGGGAAAAGCGACATTAGAATGGTAGGATTTCCCCAAAGCTCATGACATTATTGATGGTACCTATGCAGCCATCTAGATGCTAAACTTAATAGCATGGCATTCATGAACCACCAGTTCTGTCAATGTGTAAGACACTAGTGACTAGCTATACAGATCATAATTCCCAGACAGTAGCATAGCTTTTTAAAATTTTGAAGCCCGTCTTCGGGGGGCAAACTGGAGCAATGGCTGACAGAAAACCAGCAGGTCCCATTTTGTCTGAATCCCTGGGCTCTGCTGCTGAAAAAGGGATGTGGGTCTGTCCTCTAATCAGCAGCTTCCTGCTTCTCCACTCGGTGTTCTCACTCGCATGTGATCTTCCCTCCTTCACTGTACTCTTTGGTGGCCATCATACCTCTGACCAAGATGCTTGTGGGTTTGAGCCCCCAGACCCCACCATTACACGGACCTAAGTACAAAATCTAGGCTGATGGTTCAGTGCAGTGCTGAGGGAATTCTGCATCACCAGAGGTGTCTTCTTTCAGATGCAACGTTAAACCAATGTCTGTCTGTTCAGATGGATGTAACACCTTTGTCAAGAGATGAATTGATGAGTTGCAGCCAGTATTTGTGCCTCTACGCTGCATTATTGACACGGTAATTATTCAAAGGAGTGCGAGGCAGTATGAATGCTTTGCATGGGACAGCAATCAATATTAATAGGGCATGAGTAAACACTTGATGTCACACAAATTTTACCCATCCTATACCAGTATCTATAGGTGACAGAGGCTGCACTGATGTACTGTATCCCCTCTTGACCTAGGCATTCTTGACCACTCTCCTGTGTGGGCTACGAAAGAGAGCAACTTCCCCCACCTCCCGCATGTTTTACAGCCATTGCATCCAAGACAATGCTCAATAATAACAGTTCAGAATGTAGAAGGAGTGCCGGAATTGTTTGACAGCAAGCGACGATCCTTCTCTTCTCAAGGTGCTTTAAATAGTTGTGTTATTGCCTCATGTCCTGCTCCTGAATCTGTGCTGTCCCTCTGATGGGTGAACTATAGATCAAAAATATTGCCACTCAAAAGATGTTTTAAGATTGGCCGTTCACTTCTTGGCCAGGTAAAAATCCTGCACTGGCAACATTCTGTCCCATCTGAGGCCATCTGAGAAAATCTATTTTTTTGCTGTTGTGGTCCACAACGACACAAAGGAGGATAGATCTTCAGAAGGTGGATTGAAGAAAATTGGCATTTGAGCCATTGAGCAGGAAGGAGATAAACTGACATCAGTAGAAAACTAGTTGACCCACATTGCTTCAGCAATCATATCCTTTTTAGCTGTGCGCATATTAATTCAGTGGCCTCACTCTCCCGCGTGTCATAGGTCATTTCAATCTTAAAATCATTTCCGGAAGTTTATTTCGGTTGGAAATTCTTACCTCTGCTGTCTAGACTCACAATTAAAGTGACTGCTGGTCTCTCATTGTCCTCAATTACAGGAAAATCAAACTGAAGAATAGAAATAGAGGGGCTAATGTTAACCAAACTCACCGAGCAGGATTCCCACAGGTTCAGGTTGATCATGGGGCCCAGTATCACTGCACTGGATTTCAGTGGAAAATAAAATTGGGTGGGCTGCAGGACAGTTGTCCTGAAGGACAGTTGAAGTTAAAATTCCTTCGGCAGAAGCTGGTTATCGCTAATATAGTGTAAACAAAGGGCTGAAGGCGCTGGATACAGCAAAGGCCAAGAGCCTGGACAATATCCCTCAGTACTGAAGGTTTGTGCACCAGAACTAGCCACACTGCTAGCTAAGCTGTTCCAGTACAGCTACAACATGGGCAACTGCCTGACGAAGTGGAAAATTTGCCCTGTCCACAAAAAGCAGGACAAATCTAATCTGGCCAATTATAGCTCCATCATTTTATACCCAAAGCAATGGAAGGTGTTGTTAACAGTGCGATCAACTGGCTCTTAACTCAGCAATAGGGTAGTTAGTTCAGTTTGGGTCGACGGGGGGTGTGGGGGTGTTGTTTGGAGGCTGGGGTGGGGTGTTAGTTATGCTGCTCCATTCAGTTGCGCCGGTTAATCCCTTAGTTATTCCAGAGATTAAACTGTGCAATATTCAAGGGTAAGTATCGATGTAAGGCCCGCATATCTGGCCCAAGTCTCTGACTCTGAGCTCAAGGTTGGAGACATTTGTGGAGGGTTCTGGGCAGTGCAAATCAGCGCATAAGAAGTTTAAACTTCCCAGGTAATTACAATGCATGCATGTGCTGCAGGACCTGTGCAGGGTCCGATGCACAATACAGCCTGAAGCTCTGAACATGAATTTGCTTTGACCTGTGGGCTAAATGTCCCACATGCAATGCTCATTCACTCTTTCCCCTTGAGCAATTGTATTTCTAACTATGAAGCAGTTACCGATAACTTGTGCATGTCTACGTGATCCATGGTTAGATACTGGACCTACAACATGTCTGTGGGGGTGCCAGTTAGCTCAGTTGGCTAGATGGCTAGCTTGTGGATCAGATTAACACCAAAGCATGGGATTTGATCCCTGTTCTAGTTGAAGCAGGCTTGGGGCCTGCATCCTTGCCTTAGCCATAGTAAAAAAAAAATCACTGCACTTTGCTGTGGTTTGATGAATAATCACCAAGGACCCTGCCTTCAGGCAGAGAACTCAAGAAGAGGAGCATGTCTGCATACATTTTCAAAGCATCCTTTGAAACTAAAGTTGTTTAAGTTCCCATCTGTGTGTGCTGAGCAACTCTGTTTTCAAGTTGTCATTGGCTTTCTTTTTCTCTCGCATGTCCTCGTCTAACCTAATTCGATCATCTGAGACAACATAGTTTATCAATGGTGAAGCTTTGGGGTAAAAATGAAAAGTTGAATTCAGCCTTTTCTGACAAAGTACAGCCAATTATTCTTGACAATTTTTGTTGCTGACCTCTACAATGTTGTCGATACCCATCCGAGAGGGTGTCTCAAGAGTGTTTACGGTACGCTTATTGACTCTATAGACGAGGTGCTGGTATTCCAGAAAGAAGCATGAGGTGACAATAGATTAATCCAATTAGTGTCCAGTTCTACTTCAGAACTTATTACAGACTGAACCACCACACTTTGTATTGATAAAGTGAATATTCAAATACTCCGTTCTGCTGAAGGGTCACGAGGACTCGAAACGTCGACTCTTTTCTTCTCCACCGATGCTGCCAGACCTGCTGAGTTTTTCCAGGTAATTCTGTTTTTGTTTTGAATATTCAATGGGTTTGTTTTAAACTTCTATGGTGTCGTTAAAGCACAGGACACTAAAAGGAGTCAGTTAATTCATTAACTGTTAATTAATAACAGTATGCTAAACTTTCTCTCTCAGTAAAATCCTAATTTGCTCCCTCATGATATCAATTTTGGATTTTCATTTGAAGCAAGTGCCTTTAATTATCACCCTTAGTGTGAAAATGCAGGGAATGTCGATATATGTTGGGGGAGGTATGTTTTGCTGTATAATGATCTAGATTGTTATTCATCAGGTGAGATCAGGTGTTATTCTGCTCTTAATTCAACGTGGAAATTTTTTTGTAAGACAATTTGAATAAGTTAAATGAGTTGAGTTAATTATTATCGCAGAGCAATATTAGATTCCAAGTTATTTCTAAATTGGAATTTGCTATGTCAGTCACCATTTTAGTTGTGTAGAAATAATGATGACCATAGCATCCTACAGCACAGAATGAGGCCATTCAGCCCATAGTGAGTTTGCCAGCTCTTTGCTCTTTGAATAAATAAAATGATTTGGGTTCTTATCCAATACCATCATTAAATTTTGACCGACAACACCAAAACAGATTATTTATATCATTTTCTGGCTTATTGTAGACAAGTTGACTCTTATTTTTTAAAAACAAAAAACTGCGGATGCTGGAAATCCAAATCAAAAACAGAATTACCTGGAAAAACTCAGTAGGTCTGGCACCATCGGCGGAGAAGAAAAGAGTTGACGTTTCGAGTCCTCATGACCCTTCAGCAGAACTTATGCCTATATAACTATTGTGGCTTGCCACAAAAGGGAAACTAGGGTGCAGAGGACTGGGGTGCAGAGGCCAACACACCTGTACAATCTTGCTTCTGTATGGATAGAAAATTTTATGAGATTTAGCTGTGTTCTGTGTACTCCTGCACTGTGGAGCTCTGTGCCGGGTGCTCTAAATAAAATGGCGTCATTAAATCTTCCATTGAAAAAAAAATTAAGGCTTGAATTCTTCAGAAAACTGGGTCTTACTTCCTGCCATCTGAAGAGTGGGCAGGGAATACATCCCCATCGACTCCAAATACCCTGCAGCCACTTCACACTGGAATGAGCGTCAGTTGGCTGCAGGCGGGATTTCTGCTGCTCACTGGGGAGGAAGTCCCGCCTTAGAGAGCTGCCAGCCAACCTGATTGGCCGGCAGCTCTCCAGTCCCTGCGACAGCGCTGCAGTGGACAGAAGAAGAAATGCAGGAGGATGTCGGAGCCTGGGCACCGGAGGCCGACGTAAGTTCAAGGGGTCTCAGGGCAGTGAGGGGAAGGAAGGCCTTGGGAGGAGGAGCGGGACGCAAAGGGGGCAATCGGGATCTTGGGGGGAGAAGCCTTGACGGGGAGGTCCGGAGGCCACCGGATCTTAAGGGGAGAGGGATGGGGGCATCCTCAGTCAGAACGGGGCTTATGATGGAAGTGCTTCCCCCCACCCCCGAACCCCCACCAACCCTCACCTGCCGCACCAGCCCCCCCACCCCGCTTCCCACCCGGGATCGAACTCTGTTCTTTTCAGGGCATCCCCCATGGGTATTCAATCCTCCTGTAAGCCTATAATTGAGGCTGGATGGGAAATGACTCTTAAGTGGCCACTTAAGGGTCTCAATTGGGATAAGGGTGGGCTTCCAGTCCAAGGCCCGAAGGGTATCCCATCACTTTAATTTCACGCTGCTCCCGCCTAAAATCCCACCAGTGGGTGGGGGGTTGGGGGGGGTGGGGGAGTGTAAAATTCTGGCCTAAGGCTCTGGGCAATGCGGAAGCCCTTCTTCCAACTGATTGATGCTGTGTTTGAACGTAGCGGAGAGAAATTCCTCCATGTTTCTGTTGGTTTTGCATCCAAATTCCAGCTTGTGTTTTTCACTATCTTTTACACTCATTCAGATTCGATTCCTCTGAATCAGGCCTCACCTACAAAACTCACCACTTGTCCAGGCCAAGATTGTGCGATTGTGCGATTCCGCCAATTGGCCGGGCTAGTGAAGGCTCTTTAAATTGCGCTAATTTTCTCCCATGCAGAGGCACCAGTACCGTACATTTTAAAAAGTTTTTTTTTTAAATATCAAAATGTATTTAATTTACTTAGAAACAGACTAGTGTATGCCAAGGAAACTTAAAATGATTTAGTGCAGTTATTTTTAAAGTCGTTCACAGTTCACAGTAAATCAGATTACTCACAAGTGGAAGATTGACAACATTATTTCAAGGACTTATTTTTTGCCGATAGGCCCACTTTTCTGTATTAGCAAAACTGTACCAGGTTACCAAATACATCAAGGAATAAACATTTTAATGGGGAAAAAATTTCATTCCCCTTGCCCTGCCCAATTGTGTGTTTTATGGCAGATTTTATGTCTGTGATTATGCAAATAAATTTTAGCAGAAACCTGAAGCTTAACCTAGCCATCAAAATTTCAAACGCATTTTGGGTGTAATTTCCCAATTCCGCCCAAAGTGAAACTCTAGCCCTTCATCCCTATTTGCTCAGATTTCCCAATTCCTTTGTTCTCCTCCCTTCAATGATCAGGTTCTCCCATTTAGCCCCCTGATCCCCTGAACAGATTGCATATGGTCTTTATTAACACCTTTTTAAGGAGGCTGTAACTTTTACTGAAGAGTGCTTTTCCATTTTAATCCTTGCATCCTTGTGTTAAAAGATAACTGATTTGAACTATATCTTGGCACGATGTAATTGAAACACACTTGCCCTATATGACCCAAGGCTGTCGGTGTCCAAGGAACAGAATTCTGCACACAAAATGTGTAATAGCTATTATTGTTTGTGTGTGTGTGTGCATGTCTGTGTAATAGCTTCTATTTTATGTATGTTTGTATGTGTGTGCGTGTCTGTATGCATATATGTGTCTGTGTAGTGTGTCTGTGTGTATAAACGTGTGTGTATGCGTGCGTGGTATTTGTGAGTGTGTTTGTATGTGCATGTGTGTGTCTGTGTGTATGTAATGGCTTTTATTGTTTGTGTGTGTTTGTATGTGTGTGTGTCTGTGTTTATATGCGTGTGTTTGTAAATGTGTGTGTTTCTGGATGTGTGTGTGTGTGTGTGTGTGTGTGAGAGAGAGAACGTGTTTGTGTGAGAGTGTGTGCGTGTTTGTATGTGTGTATGTGTGTATGTGTGTGTGTGTGAGAGAGAACATGTTTGTGTGAAAGAGTGTGTGCGTGTTTGTATGTGTGTGTGTGTTTGTGTTTGTATATGTGTCTGTGCATGTATTTGTATATGTGTGTGTATGCTTTTTCTCTGGGCTATGACAATAATTGGGATTGCTTCCATTTCTGGTCAGAGTTTCTGCAAACTAATCAATAAAGCATGAACCGTTATCTGTTGTTAAAAAATAAAAATAAACTGGAGATAATGCTTCAGTTAGAAGTTGATGCTGGATGACAAATAGCTACCTTGTAAATTTATTTGCTTACGGTAGAGTGAGATAACATAGGAAACAATGATGGAATACTCGGTGAAAGATTTACAGAGATAATGGGCAGAATTTTCTGGCAGGGGTGCGGGTGACAGAGCTTGCACGCCAGCGCTTAAAATGTCGCGCGAGCATCCCGATGTCAGCGCGCAGTATTGCGATATTTCGGTCGGGGGTCGCGCTATGCAGTGGGATGCGCGCCCGCGTTAATTAAAGGCCTCGCTAAGGCCCTTAACTTGCCAATCGTCGACGATTTTGAGGGGCCCGTGCGAACTTCGGCTCGGCGCACGGGCCCAATGGGCAGACAGGTAGGTGATTTTTTTTTTACAAACCTCATCCAGTGGCGGGATGAGGTTCGATAGCGGTTTTAAAAACGCTTAATAAAGTTTTTGTTTATTTCATTAACATGTCCCATCTCGTGTGACATTTTCACACGAGGGGGACGTGTTAATTGATTTTTTATTGTTCTGTTTTTCATATTTGCCAACCTTTCAGCGATCTCCCTGAGGCAGCACTTTGCCCCGGGGAGATGTGTGCTCTGACAGATGGGGATTCCGCATCCCCCACCCCCCCCACCCCCAACCCCCACCACTACCACCCCCGCACAGGAAACGCATAGCGCTTCCCGTCGAGCGGCCCGCTGGACAGGCCTTAATTGGCCCGCCCATTTAAAATGGCGGCGGGGCCCGTTTTGGCGGTGGACAGGCAGCCAATCGCCGCTGCCGAGCCGGTGGGGCCCGCACACCCATCAAAGGCAAAATTCTGCCCAATGGCTAGTCCTGTTGGATTGGAAAGTTTCCTTTTGCAGCTGTGCTAACAATTCCAAGGAGAATATTCACAAAGTAAACACATTAAAGGTGAATGTAGCATTGCTTGGTCAGTCGTTTTGAAATGTGAAACAGTTTTGGGTACTAATGTGCTACAGTCCTGAGGAAGTGCTGTACTGATGGAGGTGCTGTCTTGAGATGTTAAACTGAGGCCTCATCTACCCTCTCAGTACACAAGAGATCCCAAGGCACTCTTCTGAAGAACAGCAGAGGATCTTCTTCCCCCAGTGTCCTGGCCAGGCAAATGTTAACATCAGTGAAACAGATAACCTGGTCATGATCACATTGCTGATTGTGAGAGCTGTCTGTGTGCAAATTGACTGCTCCATTTCCTACATTACATCACTTCATTGGCTGTTAAGCACTTTGGGACATCCCGACATTGCGGAATGCACCTTAGAAATAGAAATCTTCCTTGACTGCAATGGTAAACTATGATTTAGCTTTCTTAATGAATTGTCAATTCTGAGCAGACTGAGCTGGGGTGTTGGGGGTAAAGTTGACTGCCCAATAAGAGATGAGGTGCTCCTTCAAAACAAAGAATGATAAAACTGGTGCAGGTTCTCTTGTTGAACCAGGCGACTATTGAGAGGGACTGGAGAGGGCAGGCTGCGGCTGTTGTGTTTAACAGTGAAAAGATGCATGGGTGCCCCAAAATATGGGAAGAATATAGAAAATGATCCAGTAAAATTGGATGTGTAAAGCTGGGAGTTCTTAAGCTAGTTTCTTCATAAACTGAATAGTTTACCTCATGCTTCTCATGCAGTGACAAAACAAATTAGACTAAACCCTGCATTAAGCAGTCGCCCATGGGAATGAGAACAAGTGTCTGATTAAAATGTGAGTGGCTTTATAATTCAGCTTTGGTTGCGAAAGCCATTCCAGATCTATTCCAAACCTAAACTATAGTCTCTGTTCCTTAGTCCCTATATGAGTCAGTGCTGTGATTTCTGGAAGGAATTGTGTCACATAGCCTCAAGGGACTTTAGAACTGCAGTGATTTCAACTTAATCAAAATTCAAAAAATGCTGGAAATGCTCAGCACCTGAGGAGGGAGAAACAAAACTGGCTTTTTATGTTGGTGGCTTTTCATCAGTTGTAGCACCAGCCATTTTTCCTCCTCTCTCCCCACCATCTAGGGTCTCAAACACTCTTTCCAGGTGAAACAGCAGTACACTTGCGCTGTTTTCAATTTAGCATTCTGCTCTCGCTGCTCATGACGTAGTCTCCTTTACCTTCAGGAGCCCAAAGGTGGATTTCAGTGCTCGCCACGGTGGGTCAGTCCACCAGCTGGAGAGCTGTCGACAATTTTGCTGCAGCTGTTCCTGGGAGCCTCACTGGGGTTAAGTCTCAATCAGGTCGGGATTGCCAGCTCCACCACTTTCCCACCAATCCTCCTGATGTTGGGCGAAGGTCCTGCCTCAGGGGTCTTCCGGCCTATCTGAGGGGACAGTGAGAATGGTGGGCACTGCCCGTACTCTGCTGGGGCCTACCAGATGGATCGTTGCTGCAACAAGGTGAACGGGGGAGGGATTGCTGGGGCCAGTCAAGATGGCCCTGGCAAGCGGGAGAGGGAGAGAGGTTGTTGTCAGGGGCAGGAGATGACTCCTGAGGGTACCTCCACCACTGGATTCCCGAGTAGGAGGGATCCGTTTCCCAGTGTGTAGCCATAACTACCAAGGATTACCTGGCGGTTTGCTCATGCATAACCCCCCATATGCTGGTTAAATACCAGTGACAGTGGGATGATGCCCTTAAGTGGTCAATCTTGACACTTCCAACCCTTGAATCAAAGGGTGGGGGTGGGCAGGAAGGTGATGGGGTCTCCACCCAGCACCTTCATGTCCCATTATATAGCACCTCAGCCTCCCAGCCCACTCCTGGGGGGGCGGCGGCGGTGTTGGGGGTGGGAGTCGGGGGGGAGGGGGGGTGGAGTTGGGGGGAGTGCAGACTGCCCCGAATGCAGATTGGTTGACTGCTTTGTGGAACAGCTCTGTTCAAGGTGTAAGCATGACCCTGAGCTTCTGGTCATTTGGCATTTCAATTCTCTGTCACACTCTCACTTTGACCTCCCTGCCCTTGACCTCCTACACTGTTCAAATGAAGCTCAGACTAATGGCAAGAAACATCAACTGATCTTTCGATTATGCACTTTGCAGCCTTCTGCACTCAACACTGAGTTCAACTATTTCAGATCATCACCACTGCTCCAATTTTTCCAGACAGCAGTTGTTGGTTGTTATTCTGTTATTTCCGACTTACACCTCATCTGGATTGTTCTCTTGTGTCTTCACCTTTGAATCAGCTTTGATTCATTAAGAAATATAGTGGAATTCTTCAACATCCTATTTGCATAGAATTAATTTAGCCATTACGCACTGCCATCTCCTTTTGCCTTGCACCATCATCCCTTTTGTCATTTAATCTCTCGCCAACCAGCCTATCACAGCCCTACCTTCTTACCCACCCCTACACTGCCTCTGTACTTGCTTAAAACATCTCCAACTTTCTCTGGTTCTGACAAAGATCACAGGCCTGAAACTTTAGCTTTGCTTCTCTCTCTCCCCAGGTGCTGCCTTATCTGCTAAGCATTTCCAGCATTTTCTGCTTTTATTTCGGGTTTCCAGAATCCGCAATACTTGGCCTTTGTAATTGAAATTCAGACTTGGCTGCATAGATCAGCTCATTTGATGTTGCCAGTTTGTGCAGTTTAGACTCTGCATGTTTCAGGATCCTCCAGCCCACGTGGAAATAATGCTTTATGGTAATTTTCACCACATGAAAAATGGCACGTGTTACAAGTTAGCACCAGGAAATAATCCTGCAATTTAGACAATGCACTTACCATTCATATTGCCTGTTTATACATGCTAAACCTGAAGTAAATCCGGCTTCAGGCTTAGTTTAAGTAGTGCACTTCAGACCAGCAGTGCGTAGTGGCTAAATTAACTCTGTGCAAATAGGACCTTGAAGAATTCCACTATATTTCTTAATGAATCAAAGCTACATGGTGATAGAAATCCCTTCACAGGGATTTGATGCTTCTTGCGCAATTACACAGTAGTCTTGTTATATGAATATTAGGATGCCAATTTTCAAAGCTTTTCATTTAAGGGAAACATAATGGGGGTGGAAGCTTATGTGACAGGTCCAAGGAAAGACTGGAAGAGTTTGTAAAGAATGGGTGTTCCAGAGCGTTTTACCACAGGGGCGTTGTTTTAAATATAACTCGGACACACATTATGAAGGCATTATATGAACACGATAGACAGTGCTTTATGAACCATTGCTCTGGGAATTCTTAACGCTCTGTAACAGGAGCTTTACTCTACATTTATTGTGTTCTATGCTTTGCGTGAAATAATGGTGTTGTGTAGAGATATTATTATATCAATGCATATTTACCTAGTAACACTTGGTTTGACAGTGTGAGGGAAGCTCTGAATTGTGTCTAAAGTGCAGTATCCTGAACAGGGCAGTACGTGATGGTCTATGTAATGTGCGCTCACTCTTATGTACGTGTTTAGAAGTGGGTACTAGAATATCTGATGGGCAATGCAGAGGAAACTCTAAGCCACATATAAGGTGTGATACATTGGACCTGGGAATAGTTGGTGAAAATGTCCAATTATTTGGTAGTGCCAGGATTCATTACATGGTCACAAAATCTAATATAGGAGCAGAATTTTGCCATCGGCGAGCAGGGGGAGGGGCCCGTGTGACGACACGTAAAATGATGCGGGATGACATCGGACGGAACCCCTGACATCATCCCGCCCCATTTACATTTTCAGGAAGGTGGGGATGCAGCAAAATCAGCTGCGGGCCCGCTGACCTGTCAATGGCCAATTGAGGCCATTGACAGGATCATTTAAACAATTAAAGGACCTGCCTGTCCAACCTTAAGGCTGGCGGGCAGGCCAGGAGCCCCAGCGGGAAGTAGAAAAAAATATGAAACCTCATCCACTGGCGGGATGAGGTTTCATGCAGGGTGTTAAAAATTTTAACAAAGTTAATCTGTAAATTATGAACATGTCCCATCTCATGTGAGGGGGACATGTTAGGGAATTTTTTTTCTATTTTTAATATTTTTCAAGTGGAAGCGATCTCCCTGAGGCTGCACTTAGCCTCAGGGAGATGTGCGCTCTTTTATGCGCATGCGTGAAAGAGCGCACTCTTTCTTTTCAGGGAATCCCCCCCCCCTCCCCGCTCGCATATCCCGCCGGACGTCACGATGGACAGGCCTTAATTGGCCCGCCTATGTAAAATGGCGGTGCAGCCCGCTTCTCTGGCAGGGATCGGCTGTCATAGAAACCAATCTGTTTCCATTCCCATATGAATGATTGGAAGTGAGAAATGTGCTGTTTCCAGAATGGATGGCTGGTCTGAAATGCCAGCTTGGTGTCCGGCTGCCAAGTGAAATCCTGCCCTCTTTGTTTGAATGCTCCAAATGTCTCCTGTTTACAGAGAGTAGAAGAGGAGGAGCCACTCAAAGTGCATGATTCTCCTTAAACTGAAGGGAAAATGTCTTAACTCCCAGCAACTTTATCCAGTTAATCTCTTCACAAGGCAATTCAATAGATCGACTGGTCTTGATGGGAATTTTCAATGGATGATTGAATTGCCTCTGCTGGATGATCCATCTGATGGTTAACCTAGTTTACAGTTATTACATTTATGGAAAAAAAATCTCCTAATTATTATACAAAGGGAAAAAAATGGCTTATTTAGCGCCTTTCTCAATTTCATGATGTCGCAAGGTGCTGGACAGTCAATGAAGTACTTATGGAGTGTAATTGGATGGTTCAGAGCTCCTCTTCCAGCTAATGCTGTGTGGTCTATTGTGCCCACCTGAGAGGGTAGATGCGGTCTTTGTTCATCTCATATGAAAGACAGCACCCCCAACAGTGCAGCACTCCCTCAAAACTGCACAGGAGTGCCAGTTTAGATTTTGTTGGCTCAAGTCTCAGGAGTGGAAGTCATACCCACAAATGTTTTGACCTGGAGGTAAGCATGCTACCCACCGTGCCACAGCTGCCACTACAGATGCTGGTGACTATTTTTTTTTTGGGAATGAACGTTAGCAGTGTCTTTTCAGTGTTGGGGTGAAACGCCTTCACAATGAATCCTTGCAACCAAGTATTTGTGATAACGTGATTTGCCACCTAGTCCTGAAGTGCTGTTGGCCACTGCTCTTGTTTGATCAGCCAGCCTGTCACACAAATTACAGTTGAGATTGAGGGTTGGATTCCTGCCGTTCAGCTGCTGAAAACCCTGAACGTTGGGTGCCCTAACATTGGCCGATCCATAGATAGGAAAGCAGTGGGAATCTTGCCATTGCTCTGGATTGGTAAACTACATATTACCAAGTTAAACCCCTTGCCGTACTCCTTATCTTGTACCTCTGTACTTAAGCTCTCTGCACATGGGATAAGTGGGATGCGTACCTATAGAGAAAGAAGAGATGGTTTTCACTTTCACGGGTGATGGAAAACTGGCAGCAGTGGATCTATGTTACACCTGTCAACGACCCCCCTTTGAATTGCCTTTCTGCTGAAGTCAATGCAAAAGTGAAAATGACCTTCAGAGAGTGTACTTTGCAAATGACAAATTCCATAAGGATGAATTTCTCAGTAATTTAGTTTGGAGACTCTCAAGCATGGAGATGTGTTTCCCCCACACAAATCAGACAGGAGGCTAATGTTAAAAAAATATTGATCGATTATCACCATTGGAGCTCCTGAGTATATCATATTAGATTATAACCCAGCTATAATTAGTCTCTATTATCCATTCCCATATTTTAAGTTTCCAAAATGACCATAAAAGGCCACAATAACTTCCTTGTTGATATTACGGGCCGGGTCAGGAGTGTGCGCGCATTGAAAATCGCGCTCAGATGGCATTTCAGTCTTCTGACACCTCCGTGATGCGCTGGAATTTTCAAAGGAAGGTGGGGGAGGGGAGCAGGCAACTCGCACGCTTCCAGTTAACTTGCTGTTAAGCTCATTGAAGAGCTTGTTAACTGGCCAGAGAGAGACAGAATCAAATTTTCAAAGTCAATAAAGGGAAGCGCAAATGGCCTGGGACATGTTAGTACGCAGCTGTTGGGTGCACAGTGGGAGCCGCTATTGATTGTGGCTGCTGATGAAAAATCTTGTTTAAAAAATGAATAGTCAAACTGAGGTGCTCAAGCAGCTGCACAAGGCTGGCATCGCATGAGTACCTGATGAGCATTTGGGCACTTGTGGGGACCATAGGCTGCTCACCCCCTCTTGTCCTCTCAGTTCCATTCCTCCGGCAATGGCAAGCCCAGAAACGACTATCATTTGCCTTTTAAAATCACCTCTCAAAACTAATCCCCGCCTGCGCTCCAAGCCTGCCAGCCCTTACTGGGTGCTGATCTCACCTCCGTGCCAAGTAGGATCTTCTTCATTGAAAATGACTGATGCTGATGCACTGCAGGGTCAAGAATCGGAAATGGCCCAGACATCGGGTTCTCGGCCCTCGACTAAGAATTCGGGCCCACGTTTTGTATACCAGTTGCCTTAATTTAGAAGAGTGACCACAATTATTTTGTTCAGGTATCTAGTCACAAAGATTGGAATAGCCTGTAGCTGTAGTCAAATTAATGGACAATTAGCTGACTGTTATCCCTTCTTTTCTTTACAGAGACAGGGTGGGAGTGGGGGGGGGGGGTGCGTGCTTCTTATTCCCGCACTTTCAGTAACGGTTGAATAATTTATCAACATGGAAAATACCAATTATGACTTTTTGCTGGTTCCTTTGGATGACATAATTATGATTTAAAACATGGATTAGCTGTGTGTATTTTCTGGTAGTTCAAAGCCTGTGTGCACAGTTCTCTTTCATTGATCATTCTACCTAATTGTAGTGCCCTTTTAAAAAGAATTTAAAAAAGCACATTGAAAAAGAATTGCGAGTGATTAATTGATGCAGTCTATCTTTCTCTAATGACAATGACTTTGTTGTGTTGAAATTAGGAATGTAATTGAGTGTAGTTGCTCTTTAATCTGATTGCTTTACCAGTAGTTTGTGTGATGGTATCAGGTTTTAGCCTGTATTGCTGGGTCAACATGGGCCCAGTCCATTAAAGGAGCAAGGTTCAACAAAAGTTCGCACTCTATTGTTTCACCATGGTTACAAAACAAGAAAGGAGAAATCCTGCATTTCTAACCTACTGTTGCAATGGGCCCTGGAGGTACCTAAGCTTGTTATTGTTCAAAAATTAAAACCAGAAATGTAAACCTCACAATTATCTTCCGAGTAAACAGATGACTGTCCTTCACTTGCTACATAAGCAGTGCACAGATGTTCTGAGTTGAATCTAATGTCAATAAGTTAAAAGCATATATTTGTTCCATTTTATCCTGGCCACCTTTAATAATGTTTAAACAGCGGGCACCCTAGTCAATTGGATATTAGCATAATACCGTTCAATAATACGCCAATGTTGCCTTATGTGTACATTGGTTGTAAAACTTTAATCAGATTATTTATAGGACGGAAAATTGCAGTGTCTTTCAGCTGTTCTTGCAAAGTATCCTTTATCCGTAAATCCTAAAAACGAAAACATCCAAAAACTGCCCTTGTTTGAACCTCATTCACCTTTAACATGGGAAGTCTAGTTGTTTGTCTACTCTGTTTACTGCTTGTCTGCACTGTTTTTGTGGCGAATATGTCAAAAAGAAACTTATTACAGGTACTCTATTTATTATTCAGTGATACATCTTACTTTTCTAGCCATTTTATTCACTTTAGACTATAGCTAGCCTAAGTTTATACATGGCATCCAAAAACTGAAATTATCTGAAATCTGAAATGCAATCAACCCTGAGTATTTCAGATAAAGGATACTCAACCTGTATGGGCCTATATCAATATTCCATTATAGATCAATAAATCCCATACATTGCTTGTGTGAAACTGATGGCAAGTATAGTCCTCTTGCCTGAAGGCTGTTGTGAAGTTTTTGGGACAGAAACAGTTACATAAGAACACAAGAAATAGGAGCAGGCATAGGCCATTCAGTTCTTAGAGTCTGCTCCGTCAGTCAATATGATCATGGCTGATTTGATGTGGCCTTAACTCCACTTCCCTGCCGATCCCCCTTTCCTCCCTTGACTCACTTGCCAATCAAAAATCTGTCTAACAAAAGTTTATATTCAGCCAGCGACAATTAGAATTAGAAGTGCATGAGCTGTTAAACATGAATCCATTATTATTTCTTCCTAGCAGACTCCCTTTGCTGGTACTTGTACCGTCAAGTGGACAAAATACGCTGTGCAATTTTTAATACACTACATGTTTTCGCAAGTTTATATTCAAAATTGTTGAACTACATTTGTAGGGTAGAGTTCTAGAAAAGCAGGATTATCTACAGCATTCCGGGACGGGAGTGGTGGGAGAAATGCGTTGTCTTGGAAAGGTGGCAGCCCAAAGGCATGTTGGGATGGTGTGCTTTGAAACCTCAACCTCTTGCATTCTCTTCTTGACTAGCAGAGTGAGTTTTTGACCGGAATGATATGTGCTTTTCAAAGAGTGAAAAGGCCCTCTCCAATGGAACTGTTGACAATTACATAATACAGCAAGCAGCTCCTGTGTGATTTTTTTTAATGAGTCTATTTTAAAAAGGAGTCATTTATCCGTGAAGATGCTTCTTACACTTGTGACGGAGGCCATTTTAATGTTTGAATCCTAAAGCCATGTGACATAGTTTGTGACCAGTTCCAATGACCAGACACTATTCGTTTACTGAAGTAAATATCAAAATAACCACAGATTAAATGATACAAGCTGTGTAATGTGATTGGCCTGCAGTGATATCATGCTCCCTGGTGATCAGTCATTGGGTGAATTATTTTCCATGTCACAATTTCTCATGAATATATACTTCACTTATCAGAGTCCTTTCCTGCATTATAAATGTTCATGAGCATCATGACAAGGTTCAGAGTGTCAGGGTTTATAGCGTGAGAACTTTCTGCATCAAAGTGAGGAAATAAGAAAAGGGAAAATAGCTGGAAAGACAGACGTATTGCCAAAGTTTTTCATTTTCCACTCATCAGGACAAATGCAAGAGTGCCAAATTTCAAACAATCACAACACCACAGGAGAAAAGGGTGCTGATTGGTTGACAAGTTGACCCTGACTGGCTCAGACTGTTGCCGTGGGAAAATGAAAATGAAAGGACAGAGAAGTGGATTGTTTCATGGCAAGAAATATCTTGCCAGTGGTTGCAACTGTAGCTTATTTTGGTACCATGAGATAAGGTCACTCCTATTGCCCGCCCACTTGGTGTTGAACTATGTAAGCACATCTTTTTCTAACCCTAGGATGCCTGCAGAAGGGCTGAAACACCTAAGCAGAATGGATTAATGGTCAAAATGGTTGTATAGTCAGATCAGAGTGCAGTATTTTCTTTCCAAATAGCAAATAAATCATAAAAAGTGGTTAATAATTCAACAGTTAGATATCCTGTAAAAGAAACCTAAAGCCTCTCCAGCATCATCTTGCATTTATATAGTCCCTTTCATACTTAATTGGCACTTCATAGGAGCGATTATCAAGCAAAATTTGACAATGAAGGGGATATCAGGACAGGGGGATGTAGCTTTAAAATGGGTGTCTTAAAGGAGACAGAGGCATAGAGGTTTAGGGAGAAATTTCTAGAGTTTAAGACCTCAGCAGCTGAAAGCTTTGTGGGTAAATAGATGGCTTTGTAGGTGAATAGATGGCTTTGTGTGGCATTAGTCATATTGATCAGGAAAAACCTAGATGTGTGTAGTAATTATGGTTTTATTTAGTGTGTAATGTACCTTTAAGAATAATACGTGTTAGGCAAGATCACGTGATCTGTAGCAACCAATAGGAGAGTAGTGCGGGCTACCTCAGCCATCAGTGCAGGGATGGAGTTGGAGTTGAAAGCACAGGTGTAGTTGCTGCTGAGTATATTGTAAATAAACTTAATGGCCAGAAACTTACTTGTGTTGGGTGGGCTGGGCGGGAGCAGGCAGGGGCAGCCGAGGAGCCAATCGCCACAAGCGATCGGCTGCGTGCCGCCATTTTACGTGGGCGAGCCAATTAAGGCCAGCCCAGTGTGAAGCACGGCTGGTAGCGCTCTGCTACCTGTGTGGGCAGGGCGGGGGGGTGGGGTGGGGGGTGAGGAGGGAGATTCGGGGCCTGCACTCTTTCGTGCTTGCGCGCAAAAGAGCAACGAAATCTCTCTGAGGCACAGAGCTGCCTCAGGGAAATTAAGTACATATTGAAATCTTTTAATGAAGAAAGAGAAAAATTATTTAGTCCTGTCGCCTCATGTGACAGTGTCGCACATGAGCTGGGACACGTTTGTCAGTTTAGCAAAATGTATTTATTTTATTAAACCTTCAGGAAACCGCATCCGGCCCGTGGATGAGGTTTCCTGAAAAACGTGAAGGCCGCTTGGGCTCTTCGCCTGCCCGCCAACCTGCAGCACTGTTAGTTATCTAAATTACTTTCCTGATGGCCTTAATAGGCCTTTGACAGTTGGGTGGGCACACAGCCACCTCCGGCGCGTGCCCACCGAACAAAAGATCTAAATGACGCTCGGTGACATCAGGACGTATGCCCAACATCACATTGCGCCATTTTGCATGTCGGTGTGTCGGACCCACCCCCGCGAGCTGACGGCAATATTCTGGCCAACGTTTCCACTCAAGGAGTGTCTGCAGATCAACTCTTTCACTAATAGTACAACTCGGCCACCCTACGGCAACGTGTTTGATGGGCTCTATTGAGCCAGTTGATCTGAACTGAGGGGATGGTTGAGACATTGGAATATGTCTCAGTCCCACTGGATTGTGGAGTGGAAAAAGAACAGCCAGACTTTCCACGCCTGATCCCCAATCAATGGTTCCTGCTGGATGTACACGCTCGGATGCCTCTGGAACCCATAGCCACTCAGCAACTCACCGTCCAGTGTCACACATGAAGAATGGTTGAGATTTTGGATCTTTTCCAATGCCTCTGCTGAATCACATTCCAGGGCTCTGATGCTTACAGAGAAGTGAATGTGGATTCAACGGGACCTCATTTTCGCTTTCTTACTTTGCTTCCTACCTTGGAAGCCAGCCAGGTTGACAGGATGACCAGCTGCTGGGAGGAAAGACCGACAATCAAAGGCTGTAGCTGGGGATCCTTGGGGACGGCTACTGGAAACCAGGAAAGGTAAGGGATTGGTGGGGTGGGGGAATACGGTATGTTCCAGCAATCGGAAGGGAGGAGAAACTGGGAGAGAAGACAGATTGGTGAGGGTGGGGAGCGGGGAGCCAGTTGATATGTGACAGACGATTTGCTTGAGAGGCTGGGGCAGGGATGATGGGGTGGGGGAATAAGCACTGCTACTCTTTGTGAGCCAAAAAGAATATTATAATCAGCCCTCATCTGTTGGATCCGGCTGCTCCCCACCTCCTTTTAGCTGCCGGGATTAGCGAATCCTTGGAAACCTGGCCAATTGGCATAATCTTCAAACAGCTGCCAAAATACCAGGAAGGGTGCCTCATTTAGATATTATAATGCAGGACCCCTCTCTCCAGAGCGGACAACAGCACAATTAAACAGGAAGTTAGCCCATTAGCACTGCACTGGTGATGGTTTTCGCAAATTACCAATTTAAATATCCCCTTCTCCAAATCCGTTCCTGCCCACCATCGGTGGATGGGGAGGGAGTTCGGTTAAAATTTATCCCCCATGAGTCAGCGCCTTCAAGAGTGCGGGAAGAAGCACGTTTTGCTAAAATAGAATTACAACTGAAAAATGCATCAAAACATTAAGTTTACCAATATGCACGTATTTCAGCAAATATTTTTCACTGGCTGCTGAGAGGTAGAAAATTTCCATCCCTGTATTTTTCTTATTAAGCAACGGTGCCTTGTTTGTTTTGGCTTCTCCCTTTTTTTAAGCCATTTGAAATGGTCAATCACTTCTGCAGGTGCTATAAGAAAGGAAATGCGTGCGTTTTCATGAAAATAATGATGGAAACTCAGTGCTCCGAGTGTTATATGTTCTACAGAGAGGTCAGGTGCAGACTTCTGAAGGGAACAAAGTGTGTTGTTTGTCCATTACTGTCTGAAGTATAATGGGAATTGCAACAATAGCCATTGTAAATGTTCACTGCATACAGTTCCTTTAATCTTTAATTACCTCTACAATCAGATTACCTATGCAGCAGGACAATACATAAGTTATAAATTATCATAAATTTATGTTTGCTGATGTTTTGTAGACCACTGTAGTTTAGCTGTAAAAATAAACCTTGCCTTGTACTGTACTTTCAAAGCCCTGGCGTTGAGCAATTCTGGACCGGTGGCTATATAAGCTTTACAGTAAAATGAAATTTGCCAATGTACTTCCTTCTCTTGAAGGCATTGGCTCCTTCAGTCACTCATTGGATAAGCTTCGTGAATTATCTGGGGTTATGGTGTTCCTTCTAAGAGCTTAACCCAACAGGAGCACATATTGTGGGCTGGATTTTAAGGGGCGCAGTGGTCCCCTCCCGCACCCCCCCCCCGCCTCCCCAACCCCAGCTAAATGATAAGGGGGGCGGTGGGGGGAGCCTGCTCACATTCACAATAGTTGCCCCATAACAAATTTTATACCAGGGGCAGTGTTAATTGCTTTAAAGCGAGACTTCCACCCCTTTCTCAGGAGGAAGTCCGGCCTAAGAGAGTTGCCGGCCAATCCGATTGGATGGCGATTCTGTAGTCCCAGCAGCGCCACTAGGAGTGGTGGACACTACTCATACTACAGGCAGTCCCACAATGCAGGGGAGACCAGCTAAGCCCGAGGAGAGGGGTCTTGGTGAGGGGTGTGATGGGGGTGGGGGACTGGGTTCAAGAGGCCAGGGAGGTGGGGGGGAGGGTTGGCGGATCCTTGACACCCACAAAGGAGGCCTCTTCCTCTAGCCTGACACCAGCCCGTGCAGCTAAACCTGCCAGGCTTCCCACATGGCGTTCCCCCTCCAGAGGTGGACAAAAAAAACCCAAGACTGATGCTCCAGTGCAGCGCTGAGGGAGTACTGTACTGTCCAAGATGCCGTCTTTCAGAGGAGACATGAAACCAAGGCCTTTTTCCCATTTCAGCAGCACGTAGAGAATCCCATAGCACTATTCTCAAAGAAGAACAAGGAAGTTATCATCAGTGCCCTGAACAATATTTCTGCCTCAATCAACATCATAAAAATAGAATATCTGGTCATTATCACGTTTTTTTTTAAGCACAAACTGGCTGTTGTGTTTTCTACATTACAACATTAAAAAATTCCTTCATTGGCTATAAAGCACTTTGGGATGTCCAGTGTGATAGGCACTACATGAATGCAATTCTTCCTGAAAATTCTGCGCAAACGTTTTGATACCAATATTATCCAGGAAGAAAGTGTTAACAGCCAAATGATTAAGAACAGTGTTTTTGTGGACATAACTAGGAGCCCTCTTCCTGCCCTGATTAATAGTAAAATATTCAGTGTGGCTGCAACGAATATATATAGGGACCACCCGTAGAGTCAAAGGTTGGCGGGTATCACTGAGGAGTGTTAACTGGCTGGTGAATCAGCCAATCTGATTGGCCGGCAGCTCTGTGGTTCCAGCAGCGCCAGAGGTAGCAGTGACCAGGACTGGGATTACAAGCAGTCACCAGGTTTTAAGTCCTGGAGCCCATAAGTGAGAAGGTGTTGGGGGGGCGGTGGGGGGGGGGTGGGGGGGGGGACTCATGGCGGGGAGGGGAGGTACGGCTTATAGCAGGGATGAGTGCCTTGATGAAGAGGCTGGAGGGGAGGGGGCACCTGCACGGGGCAGGCACTGGGGGGAGGCGCCCTATGTGGAAAAAGGGGCCTTGAGTGCACCCCCAGCCCCCCCTTCACATATGAGTCCCGAACAGGGTGACCTGCCAAGCTTCTCCCCTGCCCCTGAACAGCTTCCACCAGTTTCACATTGAGGCCGGGTGGGAAGCAGCCCTTAAGTGGCCAATTAAGTGGCAGCCCTAGGCCTCATCCCCCCTGCCATTTAAAATTACAGAAGGGCCATCTGGGGAATTTCATGCCCCCGTTTGCCCCAGCTCATGCGGGACTGTAAAAATTTTCCCATGGAATTTTTAGTAAGCGTATTTTGTGACTATGAACCTGGACTAACGTACATAATCAGAAGGTTCTGGGTTCCAGTCCCACTCCGGGAACTTGAGCACATAACCTAAGCTGATACTCCAGTGCATTATTGAGAGGGTGCCACACTGCCGGAGATATATACCTTTCGGCTGAAATGTTTGAGGCCCTACATCAAGACAAAAGCAAAATACTGCAGCTGCTGAAAATCGGATATGAAAATTACTGACCTGACAGCAGCTGTGAAGGGCGGAACAGAATTACGTTTCAGGTCGATGATTGTCCATCGGAAGTGGAAAACGTTAGCGATGTAACAGATTTTAAGCAAGTAAGGTGGGGAAAAAGGGGAGGGAGGGGGAGAACAAAAGGGGAGGTCTGTGATAGGGTGGAAGAGATTAAATGACAAAAGGGATGATGGTGCAAGGTTAAAGAGGATGATAATGAAACAAGTAAAGGAACGAAAGAAACATCATTGTCTACCCTCCCAGGTGGATGTGAAATATCCCACAACACTTCTTCGAAGAGGAGCAGGGGAGTTTCCCCCCGGTGTACTGGTCTGTCGTTATGTGTGGGGCAAGTTTGTTATGCAGAGGGTAGTGGGTGTCTGGAATTCGCTGCCAGAGGAGGTGGTGGAAGCAGGTAAGATAGTAGTGTTTAAGAGGCAGCTTGACAAATACATGAATAGGATGGGAATAGAGGGACACGGACCCCGAAGTGCAAAATGTTTTAGTTGATGGGGCAATATGATTGGCACAGGCTTGGAGGGCCGAAGGGCCTGTTCCTGTGCTGTACTTTGTTCTTTGTTCTTTGTTATCTCCCAACCAACATCACTAAATAGCCCTACAGACAGAAGTTGCCCAAGCTGCTGACCATTTCCAGCATTTTCTGTTTCCGTTTCGGATTTTTGACGCAGCAGTAAGTTGCTTTTGTATCACAAGAACAAATGATCTTTTTGTTATCCTGTTGCTGTTTGTGGGCGCTCGCTGTGAGCAGCTTGGCTGCCACACCTCCTACAGCAGTGAGTACAAACTTGTGCGCGAACATACGAATTAGGAGCAGGAGCAGGCCGCTGCACTTCAAAAAACACTCCATTAACCGTAAAGCGCTTTGGGCATCCTGAGGCCAAGTGAGGCACTGTAGAAGTCCAGACTCTTTCTTTCACCTAGGATAATTAATTCTGTTGTTTAATCTTTCCTTAAATAACAACTCGTGCAAAGCTTTCCTCTGAATTTGACTTGGTAGTGAAACCTTAAAGTTACGTATAACAAACTCAGTCATGGGTTTGCGATATGTAGTGACCTTAAAAACCCTTCCACCGCGATTGTAAAGAGCAAGAAACTACTCAGGGACTACCCATGGCAGCAACTGAAAAGTGCAACAAGGAGAAGGTGGAACTCGATAGAAGAAAGGTGATCATCACAAAGAATATCAATCTTGATAATAAATGATTACTGAAGGTTTGATATAGGCCATGGCTCAATTGTCAAGGGCTTAAGGACCAGATGAACCACACGGAGTGAAACTCGGAGCAGCTTTAATGTGATACAGAACCATTATGCACTCTTAGTCCCACAGGTTTACTTCTCTTGTGGCCTGAAATTTAAAAAGAGGAACATTAAATTCAGTGCTGAGCATGCGAGTCTTTTTCTTGACAAGATAATCGTACCCTCATGGGGATTGACAAGTGTTTTTCACACAGGCGACTATAAGCAGGGTCTTCTTTTTGCTTTTCTCAAACAATGCATGCTCTAAATGCATCATAAATCATGACTGTATACGTTCTTCCCCAAACAGCACCTTACGTTGATTTTTTTTTTTGGTGAATGGCCCTTGATGCTTTGCAAAATTAATGTCTTACCTCCGAACTTCACCCCAACAGATATTTCGCTTCTGCCGCTGCTTTGAGGCAGTCTCCGATTGATATTATGATTTATAATACACTTTAAATGTTTATCATCCTCTGGAAGCCATAGCACTTATACTTAGGATGGAAATGATATCATGAGCATGTTCAGAAACATGTAAAGTGATACTGCAGTACTTCAGGTTGTGGCACATTTGAGTCAATAAAATATTCATAACGCAAACTTGTCTTCATGACCTTTATTAGAATTACTGTAAAACAGGATACTTACAGGCATGAAGTTTTACCTTGTGTGGAGTCATTTTGGTTGTTTATTCAAGGCTGCAGGGTAGGGAAACCACAACAATTATTATTTTCTCTGCATTTATTCAATGGCCATGAATGGCAACAGAAAGATTCCAGTAGCAAAACCGGGAGAATATGGGGTGATTTTTCTTCCATGTTTCACAAACCAGCATTAAAGAATAGGTCTGGCGATGGTAATTTAGTGGTGTTGATTTCAGCTGACTGTCAGGGAGAGTGTTGGTTTCTATCTGTTGTTTTTGAAAAAATTGGAATGGAGTGTCATGAGAAAAGATCTTCATTTTCTTCAGATCAAACCTGCTGGCTTTGATTCACACTGTTGAAAATCTGTCGCAACTTTTACCTGATTTGCCTTTCACCTAAAGAAGATGGCTATTTTCCTTCAAACGTGTGTGAAAGGAGAAGCAGTTTGATAATTCTTGGTGCATATTAGATGTCGATAACACCAGTTTGACTACTCAGGCATTAATTAGCCTTTGTGTTCTGCTCTGATCAGTCACACCCTCAGGTCAGGGCATGGCTCAATTTCTTTTACAATTCTTATTTGGCCTTCAACTGCCTTTAAACATTTTTTTTATTCTTTCATGGGATGTTGGCATCGCTGACAAGGCCAGCATTTTGTTGCCCATCCCTAATTGCCCTTAAAGTGAGAGGCTTGCCAGATCATTTAAGAGGGCAGTAAACACTCAACCACGTCGCTGTGGGTCTGGAGTCACATGTAGGCCAGATCTGGTAAGGATGGCAGATTTCCTTCCCTAAAGGGCATTAGCAAACCAAATGGGTCTTGACAACAATGAATGATAGTTTCGTGGTCACAATTACTGAGACGAGCGCATATTCTAGATTTATTAATTGAATTTGAATTCCATCAGCTGTCGCAGCGGGATTTGAACCCATGTTCCCCAGAGTATTCATCTGGTTCTCTGGATTACTAGCCCAGTGACAGTACCACTGCTCCACACACCACCATCTCCCCTTAATCCTGTAACACTTCATCAAGACATGACATTATCTTTTTGTCCTGACTCCTAAAATTGTGGGAGCCAAGTGCTCCCGAGCAAAATTATTATGGGGGGGGAGTTTTCTCCCTGTCGGGTGGACCGGTCGGGAGCGGGCGCAGAGCTGATTGCCACCTGTCATCGGCTGCGTGCCGCCATTTTGTGTGGACGGGCTGATTATGGCCTGCCCAGCGTGACGCTCACCCAGAAGCGCTCAGCGCAACCTGTGTGGGCTTGGGGGGGAGGGGGGGGGGGGTGTGGAGGGAGTCAGGGCCTGCGCTCTTTCACGCATGCACGCAAAAGAGCGCAGAAATCTCCCTTAGACACGGAGCTGGTTCAGGAAGATTAAGCTCAGTTATAAGGATGGCAAAAAAATAAACTAAAATAATTCAGACATGTCCCCTTATCTGACAGTGTGACATGGGCTGGGACATGTTTATGAATTTTCATGAAAAAATTTATTTAGTTAACAAATACTTCATGAAACTTCATCCCACTCGTGGATGGGGTTTCATGAAAAATGCAAAGGCCACCTGGGATCTTCACCTGCCCGACAAGCTTAAGGTTGGTCAGGCAGCCCTGACAATCACTTTAATTTGTCTTTTAATGGTCTTAACAGGCCTTTGACAGTTCGGAGGGCACGCAGCCGATTCCAGGCGCGGTGATGTCGGGTTACGCACACCGTGCGTTATTTTACGCGTCAGCGTGCAGGGACTCGCCCTGCACACCAAACAGAAGATTCTGCCCATGGTGAAAATAATAGTATCTGTCTGAGGGCTGGTCCTCTGCTCATTTCTCCATTCCTCATGGACCTGGACCTTCCTCTTCAGTTACTCATAGGAGCCTCCCATTTTCAATTTCAAGTTATCTAACATCATTCTCTTTCTTCCTCTTGGTTACATCCCTCTAACCTTCTTTCAGTCACTTCATGCAGCCAGTTCTCATGCCTTGGAATATGGCCAATCCAACCTTGTTGCCTTCTGTTGATGATATTATGAACAATCTCTCTGAAGGCGGAGGGACATGTTAGTGGGGTGGTAAAAAAAAGCATATGGGACACTTGCCTTTATCAATCGAGGCATAGATTACAAAAGTAGGGAGGTCATGTTGGAGTTGTATAGAACCTTGGTGAGGCCACAGCTGGAATACTGTGTGCAGTTCTGGTTGCCACATTATAGGAAGGATGTGATTGCACTGGAGGGGGTGCAGAGGTGATTCAGCAGGATGTTGCCTGGGATGAAACATTTAAGTTATGAAGAGAGGTTGGATAGACTTGGGTTGTTTTCGTTGGAGCAGAGAAGACTGAGGGGCGACCTGATCGAGGTGTACAAGATTATGAGGGGCATGGACAGGCTGGATAGGGAGCAGCTGTTCCCCTTAGTTGAAGGGTCAGTCACAAGGGGGCATAAGTTCAAGGTGAGGGGCAGGAGGTTTAGGAGGGATGTGAGGAAAAACTTTTTTACCCAGAGGGTTCTGATGATCTGGAATGTGCAGCCTGGGAGGGTGGTGGAAGCGGGTTGCCTCACATCATTTAAACAGTACCTGGATGAGTACTTGGCACGTCATAACATTCAAGGCTATGGGCCAAGTGCTGGTAAATGGGGTTAGGTAGGTAGGTCAGGTGTTTCTCACACATCAGTGCAGACTCGATGGGCCGAAGGGCCTCTTCTGCACTGTGTGATTCTGTGATTCTGTGAACAATCTTGCCTCCTCCAATGCCTTGAGAACTTGTTCATTACTCTCATGTTCTCTCCAACTGACCAGCTTCATCATCCTCCAGAACTATGTTTCACAACTCCCAGTTTTTGGATATTTGCTTTTCTCAAGGTCCACGTTTCAGCCCTGCATGACAATACACCCCAAATCAGGCTTGACAATTATTTTCTTTACTGTTATGCTGAGCAATTCTTTTCGTTTGGAGAATTCATTCTTTGCCGTTGCTATTGTAGCTCAGATTTCTTTATGGCAGTAACCATCTCCTGACAAGATGCTTCACAGGCACTGATGTTGTAAAACCTGTTCCAGCTGTTGACCATTTATCTACTTTCTTATCGTTATTTCTTCCGGTTGTCAAAGTAAGAGGCTAAATGGTGAAGGCAGAGAGATTTTTAGATGACCAAGTCTTAGTGACTAGCACAGGGTATTAATGGACAGAATGAATGAAGTGGTGAAAGCTTCTGGAGTGAAAATTAATGTAAAAAAATGATTATATTTGAGGACTAATAATTGAGATTGGCAGACAGGATTTTAAAAAAAATTGGCACGGGGAAGAATTGCTTTGCGAATAGCAGAACTTGTAAACATCCTCTTGTATACATTTCTGATATTATTACATAATTGCAGTTCTTCTGTTATTTTATCTTTAGACTTGGATTTGGTTGTAACCTGTTCTCACCGGCAGTAAATAGCGACAGCAGATTGTTTGCCCAGTGATGCACCCCACCCGATTCTCTTCCTCTCTTTGAAGCCGATGTGTCTTGTCCAGCGAGAGCAGCTTAAAACTGACCTCTCAAAAGATTACATAAATAACATAGCCTCAGCAAATGTTAATGTGTACCTGTGCACGCATATATATGTGCAATATATTTAATTGCTTTCCACCCAAAAACCTAGCTTAATGGCAGTGGATTTTGGTCATTTATGCCAGTCCATTACTGTAAGAGTTTTAGCCAGGAGGCAGCAGCAACTGTTAGAAAAGCTGATCGTAAAGAGTAAACCCCCCAATCCCCCACCTCCTCATTCATTTTCTTCCTCCTCCTAGCTAATTGTTGGATTAGAAAGTGGGGACAAATCTCCTAGAGCTGACATTGCCTTTTAATTTCCTGCAGAATCCTAAAATAGCATTCATTTAAACTACTACACATATTTGGCTTTTAAAAATCCCATAAATCAATATCAAGCTAACTGCAGTAATTATTACAAGTTAGAGCATAATTTTCAAGCTGAAAGCTCCATGTCGAATTTTAGCATATGCAAACTAGGCAATTCTAACATGTATAGATATTAATATTGAGAATCAGGTAACGAGATACGAGCTATGAATAATGCATTAACAGTGGCTGATCTTTATGAAAGAAATGAATTCAGCATGTAATCTAATTAGTAAAGGCAGTCTATTACATCTAGAGAAAAAGCAATCGTCCTTGAAATAAGTTTATTTACAATCTCTCCCAGCACTTTCAACAACTTCAAAAATGTTGCTAACTGATGTGGAATGCTCACTGAATTGAGATGTGTTTTTTTTTTAAATATTACTCTCTTTCTCCCCAGTTCCAGGCCAGGAAGACCTCCCAAACGATCCCAGAGTGTTACGTCGCCAGAGAACTCCCACATCGTGCCACACACTGTCCCTGGACTAATGTCTCCAGGAATGATCCCACCTACAGGTAACTGGCTTTTCAAGAGAATAATCTTTGCCTTGTGTGCATGGTTGCCTTGAATTACGTGCGAGTGCCCAGGTAGAAGGGCAGGCCCTTCATGTTTGCCTGAGATCGGCATGAAATTAAATAACGCAAACGTTCCCTTTTGTTGTGGCGTGTGGATTCCTTCCATGCCCACTGTCAGCGATGATTATTAGAATTTCTTTAATTGCTTACACTTTGTGCTAGCTTTCCCCTGCTATTGCGAGGCTTTCTCGCAATAAACCACAACCCCACCCACCCCCCCTTCTCTCCCCGCCACCGTCCTCCCATTTGGGAGGGATCGCTGCTTCAGGAAGTTGCAGGAGATGTTAAAGTGTCCCAATGGGGATCCTTTTCTGAATGTTCAGTTGTGGAACTGAGGCAATTGGAGCAGGAAAGTCACAGGCCTGGGTCCTGCTCTATGGCGGGTTAAATGGTCTCAGTCCCAAGTATAGCTATAATTCACTTCAGTGTTCCTGTGCTACATAGGGAAAGGGGAGAGAAACGGCTTGTCTTCTTAGCCCTGATCAGTGTCCCCACTGGACAGAAAGTGAGATAACAGATTGAGACTCAGCAGTGGAGTTTTCAGGGTTTGAATGATCTGGTGACTCTCAACGTCTCCACTCACACATATGGGGCAGAATTTTACGGCAGTGGGATTTTACGTTCCTCCTGAACTCAGTGGGGTTTGGAATGTCTCGCCGCATTTAATGGCCTCGTCCCCACGGAAACGGGGCCGTAGAATTCTGCCCACGAAGAATGACTGCTTGGGCAAAGTAATCGCAAATAGTATCAGCTGTGACTCAGTTGTTAGCATACTTGCTTCTGTGTTGGAAGGTTATGAGTTCAAACTCCACTCCATGACCAAAGTGTAAAAATCTAGGCCGACGGTCTAGTGGAGTGCTGCACTGTCACAGGTTCTGTCTTTTGGATTAGGTGTTAAACCACGGCTCCATTTCCCCTCTCAGATGGACGTGAAAGATCCCATGGCACAATTTTGAAGAAAAGGAGGGGAGTTATAGACACTGAGGTGTCCTGGCCAATAGCCATCTCTTAATCAACATGACAAAAACAAATTATCAGGTCATCTCACCTTCCTTTTTGTGGGAGCTTGCTGTGCACAAATTGGCTGCCCTATTTCCTACATTTCCTGCAGTGACTGCACTTCAGAAGTAATTAATCGTTTGTGTAGTGTTTTGGGGACAGCCTGAAATTGTGAAAGGCGCTATATAAATGCAAATATTTCTTTTGACAGACAGTGCCTGTTGAACTGTGCTTCAGCATGACAGGCAAAGAGGAGAGTAATGCAAAAGAGAGAAATTAAACCCTTTTAAAGGCAACCCAAATACTCCAATGTTAAGTGTACACATTCAGCTAAATGAGCAAAAATTGTGTTACAAGAAATTCAATTTGCTACTTTTGAAAATTCCTCAACCTTGCTTGAGGGAGCTCCCCAAGGTGCTGGGTGACTTTTAGCTCTTACGGCTCGAGATCACTTGCAAGGTTGAATGGAAATAACTTAATAGTCATCTTGTTGTGTTTGTGAAAGCATTGCAAATAGTGTCCTACTTTGGTGCTGAATGGCGCCAGTTTGCTATTGGGATATCTATGCCAGCTAAAGAGCCACAAGTCGGGGCAAGGGGAGAAACCGAACCCCCAGGGCAAGGGTGAATTTGGCTGCCAACTCTGGAAAGTTAGGTAGTTTTTTATTTCATGCTTCCAAGCAACAAATGGATGCCAGTAACTAGGCCCTGGCTGAATGTCAGTGGTGTGTTGATAGCTCCACTGCTGTGTTAAACAGAATGCCCGTTATATCACTGGTGGAAGATCTTCAAAATCAATGTAAATATAACAACATATAAGCCAGATGCTTTATTTTTAATCTGTGAAGTGGAGTAAGTGCGCTCAGTTTGAAAGAATATAATTCCCTGCCCATGCTTTGAACGCTTTGGTTATGACTTTGCACTTGTTGTAATGTTGTCAGGGGGGTTTCAATTGATTTTGTTTTTTAAGAGTCACCCCCATATCATGGGCGGCACTTGTGAAAAACAATTGAAAGCAACTATTAAATAGGTTTTCAGTTTTATAGTAAGAAGAAGAGGAAAGAAGGGGCAGAGGTTAATGCCCCCTCCAAGGCAGGTTTGGAGGCAGGGAGTATTTCATGGGGTGAGAGGGTGTGGTTTGGGGACCCTGTTGCCTTCTGCAGCTGATTAAGTCTGGGCTGTCCTCCTGCCCAGATTCCAATTGAGACTCTTAATTGGGTGATTAATACCCATTTAAGGGCCTCGTTCCACCGCTGCCAGTGTTCAACCAGCAGCCGGTGGGGGAGTCATCGTCCAGGGAACCCGGAGAGCACACTCGGTCAGCTTTGCTTGCGGGTTCCTCGTTGGACCTTGAGTATCTGATCGAGGGACCCGGCATTGGGAAGTCAACCCTTGCCCTTGCCTCCGACCCTCTTCACCCATCGCCCACCCTCCCAACACCCAACGACCCCCACCCGGGTTGCACCCTCAGTCATCTATGGCCTCGGGTCCCTTATTGATCCTGGGCCTCTGGTGGGTGCATTGAAAGCAGCGGTGTTGCTGACAGCAACGGTGAGCTGCTGGCCTCTTTGGCAGGCACTCAATACGAAGGGCATTGCCCAATGGAGGCAACGTGGGGCTTCTGCCAGAGCTCCAGCCAGTAGGCAAGACCCCTGTCGCAAACATTAAATTTAGCCCATGGAGTTCCACAGTTTTGAGACCCTGCATAGGAATGAATTCACTAGGAGCGAGCGTATTGAGTCTCGGGTTGGGGTTTTCAAAGGGCCACAGGGTCTGAAGCGGGTAGGTGCTGCCGTTGAAAATCACAGACCTGGAGGTCGTGTCGGAATCCTGACACTTCCAGGATGGCCTCAAGGTTTCAGTTGGCCAGCGGGAGGGTGGGGGTGGGGGAGCGAGGGAGCGGGAAAGTAGTTTTGCTTCCAGTTAGTGATCCAGCTCTTTGAAGAGCTTGTCAATCCTGAAACGGAATGAGATTTTGAACATTTTTGCTGGTGAACCCGCACAGTTTTGCATTGGTCAGTGCACAGCTGTTGGTCTGGCGAGATGACTTGGGTAACTTGCTTTACACAACTGTTAACTTTTAATCAGTGGGTCCAATGAGTGCTGGAGCGAGCACCGTTCCTACCTACCTTTGAGGACGACTCGTTGCTCTAATCACCAAGGCAGTGGCAGCCCCTAACTTGGCTGCCACCTGCCATTGCCCCTGGTGCCAGGTGGGCAGTTCCTGCCTCTAGGATGGCTCTCGGTGCCTCTCATTGGACGCTGAGCTCACCTCCTGCCCAATCCAGCTATTTGCATTTGGCAGTCACATCTCGAGCGGGGTCAAGAGCCAAAATTCATTTGGGTGTCAGGTTCCCAGCCCCGCACTGAAAATCCGGCCCTTGAATTCAACTGAAGAAGGGTATAGGGGGAAGGACGAGTGTAGGTTATGAATTGTAAAATAATAAAATATTTTGCAATAACCTGCATTTTAATATGCTGCTTTGCAAATTTACAAAACATTGACTTTACCATGTCACAGGGAAGAAAAGAAGATGCAACTCTGACAACTAAATATGTTTGTCAGTGTGTTAGAAGATTAAATAATTGGTTTAATTTCCAAATTATGAACCGAGGGAATAAAATGCCAGTCAATGTCCAAGCTTAATATATATTTTAGATGCTTTTTTTTTGTGCAAAATGTTTTGGGAATTATTATTTTTATCTCCTCACGTTGCAAGGCAATGATGAAAGACATTAGTCGGGAGACACACTTGAAAAGGAGTACTCAGCCAGTATTGCATGATTGCTGAGCTTTCTGCAAGAGGAAAGGTCGGCGGGAATCTGAGCGACTGATGAAACAAGGCCAAGAGAGAGGGGAGGAATGTTTAAACTGTGTGTGCCACACCAAGTGCCCTTTTAAAAACTCCAGTATACCAAGGGGACAAATTCATTGAGTTGTTGATTCCCTCACAGCACACACAAAAGTCATACGCTTGATTCCAGCAAATCATTAATGCCTCCTCCCTTGAGTAATGTTGATATTACCTTCTTGAGAAACAGCATTGATATTTGTTGCAGAATTGCTGGAACATTTTTATATGTTACGATCAATTGTATGGCCCTGAGGAGAGCCTTTCCACAAACCCAATCCTATAGAAATGCCTGGGGCTGGTTATGAGCAGTGCACAAATATTGCCTGTGGACAGGGTATTTGCTTTTGTATACCATGGAAATTGCACATGATGTCAAGGTCTCTGATATTGAAGTTGACATTGAAGATGCGAAAGAAAATAGAAGTACACAGCCTAATTGCGTGCTACCATGGTTCTTATGTGTTTTGGTCATTGTTTCACCATGCTTGGGTTGAGTGCATTTATTGAAGTTTAAAACAGGTATCATCATATCTATGTTGACACAAAATAAATGGAGAAAATATTGGGAACCTTTGGCAACCCAGTCAGCGACTGAAAGCTAGGGACCAATGACATTAACATTTTGGGCCCGACTCCAGTAGAAATCCTAAAGTTATAGGATCCACCTTACCAACTAGCAATACGTCCCCAGATTTGTCCACAACAGTAACACGCAGCAAGAATTTGTTCATAGGCATGATATTTCTAAGTCATAAGGTTCTGGGTTCAAGTCCCACTCCAGGGCTTGCCTACAAAAAACTTCAAAAAGCCGGTACACCAGTGCTGCACTGTGAGAGGGCGATGTCTTTTGGTTAAGGCGTTAAACCTGAGGCCCCATCCACCTGTTTGGGTCGGTGGATAAGATTCCATGGCACTATTTCAAAGAACAGTAGGGGAGTTATCCCCGGTGTCCTGGCCAATATTTAGCCCTCAAACCAACGTCACAAAAACGGATTAGCTGGCCATTATCAAATTGCTGTTTCTGGGAGTTTCCTGAGTGCATATTAGCTGCCACAGTTCCTACATTACAACAGTGACCACACTTCAAAAAGGACGTAATTGGCTGTAGTGCACTTTAAGATGGCTGGTGCTTGTGAAAAGTGCTATTTAAATGCAAATCTTTCCTTTCATTAAATTCAAGGGCAGGATTTTGTCCTTGGCGGGGGTGCTCAGCGGGGGCAGTTGGAAAGCCGACCTCTGCCCGCGATCGGCTCCGCACTGCGATTTCACACAAGCAGGCCAATTAAGGCCCGCCCTATGTAGATCGTGATTGGCAGCGCTGAGCACTGCCTGTGTGGGGAGGGGGGTGGTGGTGAGGAGGGAGACCGGGGCCTAGCACGCAGTTGGCGCATGCACGAGAGAGAGCGTTTCAATCTCCCTGAGGCACGGAGCTGCTTCAGGGAGATCGATGCGCTGTTTAAAAAAATAATAAAGACAGTAAAAAATTTAATAAAACATGTCCCCTCATGTGACAAGAGATGCGACATGTTTTTAATTCCCAAATAAAAGTTTTTAAATGTTTATTTGCTTTAGGAAACCTCATCCCGCCCGTGGATGAGGTTTCCTAAAATATGTAAAGGTCGCTTGGCCTTTTCACCCGCCTGCCAACCGTTAGGTTGGATGGGTAGCGTAGATTTAAATTTAATTAGATTGTTAATGGCCTTAATAGGCCTTATAATTATCAGCAAGCGCACAGCCGACTCGGATGTAATATTCTGCCCTAAAGAATGAAGAGTCTTGTGGGGTGCAAAAAAACTGCGTGCTACAATTTTCCATATGTTCTCAAGTGAAGCTCTGTATCAGCGACACTAATTTGTAAAATTATAGAATCATGCAACACAGGAGGGGGCTGTTTGACCCACTGTGCCTGTACTGGTTTACTGATAGAGCTGCCCAATTAATCTCAATCCCCTGCTCTTTCCCCATAGCCTTGCACTGTATTTCCTTTCCAAGTACTGCATATATCTTATTCCCCTTTGGAAGTTACTATTTTATCTTTGCAAAAGGCAGTCCGTTCCAGATCATAACATCTCATTGCTTAAAACAACTGTCTCCTCGTCTCATGTGAAAGTTGCAGATATTTACAGATCAGCCTTCTGGAGGGCTGATGAAAATAGGGGAGAGAATCATAGATCTGTGATTCAGATTTCCAAAATGTACTTTTTTTTTGGGTGGGGTGGGGGGATGTTTTGACTTTACAGGAGGGTGGGCTAGGTAGGCGGGGGGGGTGGGTGGGGGGGGGGTCAGTGGTTAAATTCACCAAAAAACAAACCTGACCCTACCCCATTCACTTCTGGTTTTACCCAGGCTGGGTTGAGGTAGGGCAGATAAATAACCTGCCCTTCAGAGGCAGGTTCATATTTTAAGTATTTTAATGAGGCTGCTCGCCCTAAATTTTTGCCGATTTCCACTTTTAATGGCCACAGCCATATTTTCCAAGGCTCAGGAAATGCATCAGCTAAGGGAGGTCAGATCTATGAGGGTAGGTTACTTTCCAGCACTTCTTGTGGGCCAGGAGGAGCAGGAGTGCTTCTCCCCAAACTGATCTCCCCGAAGGTAACTTGCTACCCTCCCCACGATGGTGCGACCCCGCCAGCCCCATAATCTCCTCAAGTCCTCTTGTGTCTGCTTTCTCCCCTCTCACTGGCCTCTGACCTCCCTGAGGCCTTTCCTTTCCCTCCCTCCTTTCCTCTCTTTAGTACATCCCATCCAACAGCTTCGCAAATTGCCCAGCTGCAGACTCAAAAACACATGCAAGAAACTTAAATGAAGTCCTGACATTAAATCCTCCACCTGCTACGACCACCCCATCCCCAAATCCCCCCGCCCCACCTTTATGTATGGACATGGGCGAGCACCTGTACTGTACCAACTAAGGGTTAAAATATATTCAGCATCACCTGATGTCAGGTTGGAGGCTGAAGGATGACATCAATTAACATTATCTTGTGGTGTTAGAACCTCTGGTATTCGTTTCAATTTCTTTGGATTTTTTTGGTAGCATTAAATATGAATTTTATTAGTTCTCTCTGTCATTCTTATGCTGAAAAAAAATAAAATTAGGTGTGAATAATAACAGAGTAATTACTTATCGTGCTGTTTCATTGCTACTCCACATTTAAATGAATCTGCAGGACAGGCTATATTTAATACAATTTTCTACACAGTTACCAATTCCAGGGAACTCAATTCTCTTTTCCCTCTGGTTCGTGCCTTTCTTCAATATGTAACAATGCAGCTCTGTACCTATGTTGGAAGTTGTTTTGTTGGAGTCAGTGACTTCTTTTAGATACAGTCGGCTGCAATTGGCCACCATCAAGATTTGACCTTGTCAATCATTTTGTGTTAAAACAACTGCGAAATCCATGGGGGACCGAAAACTAATTCTGTATGTAAAAGCAGTTTCGAGCAAGCCAGCTATTGGTCTTGAGTCCATTCCCATAATCGATTCTTTCAGATTTATTCTGCAAGGGGCCTTGCAATGGATTCACATTCCTGGGAACTTGCTGCCCACAATCGAGGGTGGTGGAAGCAGAGACAACCCACAATTTCAAAAGGAAATTGGATGGGCACTTGAGGGAAATAAGCTTGCGGAGTGACAGGAATACAGTGGGGGAATGGGACTGACTGGATTGCTCCCCGCCGAGAGCTGGCATAGACTTGGTGGGCTGAATAGCCTCCTTCTGTGCTGTAAATGACTCTATGGGCGGAATCTTCCTGGTCCCACCAACAGTAGGAAACTTGGGGGGCAAAAAATCAGTTTCCCGATGGCTGGATGAATTTCAGGAAATAGGTTTTCGGGGTTTTAAAGGCGGATTAAAGGTGGGTCGAACTTCCTGACAAACAATTTTGGGAAGCCCTTTTGCATGCATTAGCAAGTCGTGCACACTCATTAAAAGGCCAGAATTAAGTCCCCTCTCCAAATTAAGTTCCCCGCCAGCGAGAAAATCAAACGTAAGTTGACATGCACCCATCAAAGTAAACTTCTGCCCATATTAACGGTGAGTTGCCACTGAATTGTCCCCTTTGGGGAGTGTCTGTAAATGCCAGCCCATACTTGAGACCGGGTGGTGGCAAGTTGCACAGAGGATGACCAAAGAAGGGTTAGCAGGGGAGAGGTGGAGCAGTGGCGGGGCTAAGGTGGAAGGGAGAGTGCAGGCTGACCGGGTGCCCTTTACATATGGCGCCCAGACCTTCGACCCCAGGAGGTGATGGCCAGGACAGCGACTCCCTGCCTGCACCCCCCCTTTACCCCTGCAAGAACCGGCGAGCTCCTCACAGATGCATATATAGTGAGATGAACAGTGCGAGAAAACGGGTGGTCAGCCATCCCACCCCACAATTGGGAATCGCTCCCAATTCCATGCCTGCCACCAAACCTAGACTCCAGGATGGAAGATTCTGGCTGTGACTATATAAAATCAGAAACTCAGCTGGACGTTGGAAAGGACTAACATGGTCAAAGTTCACTGAAACTCTTCAGCTCATTGACTTCTTCACTGACCAACACCTTGTGGGAAACAGCTGATTCATCTTTTACATTAGGAGACATAGTGATGAATCCTAGAGAGTGCCTATTGTTTTCATATTTGGTTTCAAGTATTTCCAGATGTCTCTTAATCCATGGAATGCAAGGCATTTGGTTGTGACCTCAGAAGATGGTCTGGTATGTTTAGGAAATGCTGATGCAGCTCTGCACACACTGACTGTCACTGCAAAAATGGTGGAGATTGTTGGCATTAACTCCCAATTCTGAAACTAAACAAACCATCCATTTGAATACAGTGCCTCAAAGTGTAGACAGCAAATGGGAAAGGTTTTCTGGGGTTAGATAAGAAAATAAAAAATAAGGAACATGAGTAGACCATACGACACCTCGAACCAGCTTAGCCATTCATTATAATCGTGGCTAGGTTGCCAACCCTCCAGGATTGGCCTTGAGTCTCCAGGAATTGAAAATCAATCCCAAGGACACTGCTGTGTACATCCCTGGAGAAACAATATCGGGACATGAAAAACATATTGCTTTTCTTTTGTCATTTTCTTTGAACATTTATCTTTACCAGACATAAAAAAAATTGAAAATGGGGGGGGAAAAATGGCTGTTTGGCTGACAGTCAAGCATCATCCAGTTGGGTAATGAATCTTTTTGCTTTCCTACTGGCATAAGAAGGCAGTACGTCACAAGGATGGATGTATTGGCTGACTAATGGCTCGAGTGTGGGGACAAGTCACGTGATGAAACCTCCAGGAATACACTTAATCACATTTGGCAACCCTAGTCACAGCTACTCCCTGGGCTCAACTTCACACCCACTCCCCAGATCCCTTGATTCCCAGAGAGATCAATAATTTATCTATCCCAGCCTTGAATATACTCAATGATGGAGCATCCATAACCTTCTGAGGCAAAGAATTCCAAAGAATCACAACCTTTGGGTGAAAAAATTTCTCCTTATCTCAGTCCCAAATGATTGACCTCTTACCCTGAGACTGTGACCTTGTGTTTCAGATCCCCCAGTCAGGGGAAACAACACCTCAGTGTCTGCCACGATAATCCCCTTCAAAATCTTGTATGTTTCAATGAGATCACCTGTATTATATAGAATTATTAATAAGGATAGCCTAGTATTGTCTGTGAGAAGTTAAATATCCAGTCTTTTGTTTTTTGCATCTGCTTTACAAGCAGTTTAGATCAAGTCAATCTGAAGGGAAAGTAATATTACCAATGGGCGGTGGTCTCTCCTCAGGGCAGAAAGTAACCATGGCTTGTAGTCATGCTGTGGTTATGAACCTGATACGAATGTGCAGCCAGCTTCAAAACAGACGTCAGGAGGAGGGAGAAAGCCCACTCTAGAATACATTTTAATGCAGAATTTATGATAGTCCTTACTGTGTAAATTTGAGCTCATCACAAGCTCTGTACCTGTATCCTAAATCGCGCTAACCCCACCTTTGCCCATCAAACTCATGCTTACTGATCTACACAGGCTCCAGGTTCGGCAATACCTACATTTTAAACTGCTCATCCTTGTTTTAAAATCCCTCCGTAATCTTTCCCTTCCCTTCTCTGTAACTTCCCCCAGCCCTCTGAGATCTCTGTGATTCTCCAATTCCGGCCTCTTGTGCATCCCTGATTTCCATATTGCCTACAGCTGCCTAGGCCTGAAGCTGTGGAATTCCCACCTTAAACCTCTCTACGTCTCTTTCCTCCTTTAATATGTTCCTTAAGACCTATCTCCTTGTCTAAGCTTTTGGTCAACCTGTCTTAATAGCTCCATATATGGCTCAGTGTTAGATTTTGTTTGATAATTGCTCCAGTGAAGTGTCTTGGGGTATTTGACTAAAATGACCTGGAATTGAAAGCTAGTCTCAGTAATGGTGACTGTGAAACTATCATTGATTGCTGTAAAAATTCATCTGGTTCACTAAAGTCCTTTAGGAAAGGAAATCTGCCGTCCTTACCCGGTCTGGCCGACATGTGACTCCAGACCCACAGCAATATACTTGACCCTTAACTGCCCTCTTGAAATGTCCATTTGATTCAAGGGCAGTTAGGGATGGGCAACAAATGCTAGCCTTGGCAGCAATGCCCACATCCCATGAAAGAATAAAAAAGACAGTCGCTTGAGTTGTTGTTGGTCTGTCTTCAGGTTTAAAGAACCTCCAATTTCTGCCCATTGGAGTAAGTGTCTCAGAACCCTATAGCTAATGGAACATAAAAAATTGGCAGCATTGCTGATTTGCTACAGCCAGAGGGGATGCAGGGAATTAAGGTACCTTATTATATATCCGTGTTACATTTGTGTGATTGTGTAGGCTTAAGCCTTATTTATGCTCAGAGACATAGTTGACAACCATACATCCTTTCAGTGAAGCTGCTCAATATACATTAATGCAGCCTAATATATAATTGGGACTCTCGCCAACAAGTGGTAGAAATGAGACTGCTGTCGCTTTGAAGAAAAATAGCAACCAAATGTTTTGCCTTCTGTCTTCACATTTATGCTCTTAAAATACTTGCACACCAAGACAAACATCAACCACAGCTGGAGCATCATCAATTCGGTGAAAGACGCTCTTTGGTCTGCCCGAAACTTATTGGTCTTTCAGTGCAAAGAGTTGTCCACGACTGAGTGTTGCAGACTGGCACATCCCGAGGTCCTGGACTACGTGCTGTGGGATGCACTAAAGCTTAAGACAGCCACTGCAGAGGTGCAGTGGGGAAAGGTTGCTGTCTAAGGTCTTACAGCTGTAGTGCACCCAGCAGTTGGAAACTGTATAGAACCCTCAGGCTGTATGACTTACATTGAATGTCTACAATAGATATTACTTGTACCACTATTGTATTGAAGCACCTCAGAGTACAACATCCTCTATGTAGAAAATTTGAATATCATAGCACTTTCTGTAATAACTATTTTGAAATGTTTTGTAATGTTCTTTCAGATATTTTAAGAATAAAGTATATTTTTTGCAAAAAAAACCTTCTTTAAATAACAAGCTTTAAAATGGTTCTGAGTTGAAAACGGAGCTAAAAAATCTGGTAAATGAAAATAAATACATGTGTGAATGTGCTGGTGCCGCTGTGATTTCTTTCTAAGCATTTCTTTGTCACTTGTTATTTCTATTTTGCCACAATGACAACAGAAGGCCATTGCGCCAGAATGAAATGGTCTCCCATTGCTGGAGAAAGTTTTCTGTGGGTAAGACCAGCTGAATTTGAAGTGGTAACAGAATCCTTTCTTCCACATAGCCCTAAGATGCGAAGCAATAAAAGTAGTCTGAAAGAGAGACAAAGGCCATATTCTCACCAAAGAGGATTAGGATTCCTTTTCCAAACCAGCAATCACAAGCTTAAACAAGTATTAAGGCTGAAGGAAGAGAAATTTAAGATTAACCATAGGATATACCACAGCTTGCTCATCCACAAAGATGGCTTCCAACAATGGTCGAGAATACTGGAGAGTCTGTAGTGAGCAAGGCACATCCTGTACATTTTGTAGTTATGTGCTAAGTTTAAAGCCTGTTATCTAAAGGGATTATATGATGTCCTAAAGGTTCCTGAACACTTCATTGAGTCAAGTCCAGTTCGATGATGTGTTTCTCTCAGATTCCAACATAGGGGGAAGCTTGAGTTTCTTTCTAGTCGCCTTTTGTTGTTTGTTCCCTTGATATTTAAACATGTGGCGAGGTGAAAGCTGCGTAGAGTCCTATCCAGGAAAATCATGGACTCTTTGAGGATGTAGCAGGATAATTTCTTTTAAGTATAAGGTTTTCGAAGGTCATTTTGCACGTGAACAACAGGTGGCCAGCAATTGAAAATTGCGAGAGATAAGTTGACTTTCCCCATTATTTCCAAGTTCTGCCCGATAGAATTTCCAGGCGACCCCGTAAATGAAACAGGTAACAAGCTGCTTAAAAAATACAGATTGAGTTACTATGCTGTAGAATCCTAATTGCAATTTTTATTTAAAATGGGTGGAGCGTGGACTATCCATGCTCCACCCATTTGTACCAGACACCGGACGGCTTTAGGCACAGTACTTCACAGGACTGCTGTCGGCCAGTCAGAAAGTAGCCCCTAAAGTATTTTATATTTCTTTTTAGACACAAAACAAAAACCTACTTCTGTTTCAGATCTGCCCCTTCAGGAGGGATCACCTACACCTTACCCAGAACCACCTGGCCAATATTCCATCCCCTCAGAACTGGTGAGCTGCAACCAGCAAATGATCCCAGTGGATGTTACTCAGTGGTACCTAAAACCATGTTAATGAGATCTCAAAATGTCTCTGGTTTCATGCTGACAAGTGTGGGCAGAATGCCTGCTGGGCTGACGTTGTGCCTGTTTTGGCCACGGTTGAGATTCACCTCCTGTTATCCATTCCTGCTACATTGCCAGCAGCTGTTCAGAATGCCACATATTGTGCGCACAAGTTACTTCTAAAGCTCAGGTGGCACAATCAAAACCAACAAGTGTCGATGAAGTGGGAAAGCATGGCAGGACAGTCTTAACGTCACTGCCACTCCTTGGTATCAGACTCCAGGGCCAGTCACTATCTAAGCCTCTCAAAGCTGTTCATTATCCCCATGTACCAAGTGCAGCAGTGGATACGCATTATGTGCTGTGAATGTATTAATGCATGTGTTGTAATCAAAAACTAATAGGTGGTGATCTCACTCAGTACCAGCCAAATGGCAGATGTGGGAGAATAGAATTTTCCTACTGGCATTGTAGGAGGTGCTTGGGTTTGGTTTAAGACAAACCTGGAGGGAAGTTGAAGCTTAATGCTGATTTTGGTTTGCACTACCATTGTCAGAAATGGTGGCAATTGTGTACAAAAAGGATTCCATCCTCACATTGACATCAGCTGAATAAAATTGAGAAATAATTTCCATGCAAAAGGATTATCTCTTGTTGGAAATTAATTTGAAAGAGATCACTTGAGCGTGATGTTGCGGGGACAGTTCAGTATTGAAGGTGGTGGTGCCGTTTGCTCTTCTTCTGTTTTCCTTTCGCAATGTTGAAACAATAGAATTAATGGGCACGTTGCACTGGCTCAGGACCCAGTGCAGCAACGATCCCTGAAAACAAGGCCAAAGTTGCAGGTCACTCTGAACCTTAGTGCAGTTTGCAAAGGGTCCATATCTCATGCCAAGACATTCGCTTGCACCATTTTACAGTTACCCCAAACACAAATTCCTTTATGCCTATGATTGCCAGAATAATGCAGCAGTCATTAAATTGTGTATGGAAAATCATATACTTTAATTATAAAAGACTGCACATAGAGTACTAATCACAGTATTTGTCATGCTAATATATAGAGCTTCAGTTTATTCAACAGACTGTAGAACTTGTCTACATTGGTTAATATAATCTGTCCAGGACAATTTGAAAGTTCATCTATGATTCTTGTTTTCTCCCTTCCATTTTTTTAATTGCTAACTCTTTGCTCTAAATAATGTCATCTTCTATTAAAGAGGTACATCACAAATCAGTGCAGCAAAATTACCTGAGGCACATTGCCGTCTTCATGCAACACATCACATGCCCAATCAAGCACTTCCTCTCAAGAAGCCTCAGAGCTATCCATCTGCAATTTGTACATAGGAAACTTGTCTTCTCCCTAATTGATAATGTTCAAGATTTTTGCATTTGCCACCAGTGGTGAAATACCTCTTGCAAATATTCAGGCAGCAAGCGTGCTTGTTTAATCATGAATGCAATTATGGTCCAAATCCGATAAGATCATTTGGACATGGGGAATATTATGAAAAGCAATACTCAATCTTATCGGTTCTGTGACCTTATTGTTCCCCGTTGTGTGGGGATAAAATAGAATTTTGATAATGTATGATTGAAAGTAATTTGTGCTGTTAATGCGCAAGATCCTATCAGGATTTGGGCATTGGCTATTTTTTTGTGAAGAGCAGTAATTCCATTTGCAGTTGACAAAACAAACATCGTGACCAATGCTTTGCATCTTTGCAGCCTGGGCTTGTTGAATCTGGTTGAGCGATAAAGAAAATTTCCTTTCATCCCATTTGCCAAATATGTCCCAGCTACTTGAGTTATTGATTCTATTGATATTCAAAAGAAGTTTCTAGAAAAATGCGACTTGTGGACATTATTCTCAAACGTCCAATTCAGAGCAGCATTCTTAAAGATGTGGCATTCTTAAAGACTGGGGAGGGGAAATTTAATGCCTTCCCCTGCTGCAAGTTTGGCGGTGGGGCGGGAGTATTTAATCAGGTGGGAGGGTGGTAGATGGGGACCCTGCCACCTTCCTGCCTACACCTAATTATGCCTGTGGTGGAAAGGCCCGTGGTCAGTCTTCCTGCCTTGCCACCAATTGAGGCTCTTAAGTGGGAAATTAATGCCTACATATGGGCCTCATCCACCCACCAGTGGTATTCAACCATTGATAGGTCGGGAGGGGGGGGGGGATCGCTAGTCATGCGAGGATCATGCCAAGGAAAACTGTGAGGGGCTGCTTGCTGGCTCCCAGGAGGCCGGTTGGGGTGTCTCTCATTCCTGATCGAGGGGCCTGGCATCAGGGCTGGGGGTGGTGGGAGGAGGGGGCTGCTGAGAGCCCCCTCCAGGGTCCTTGATCTGCTGTCCAGTTAAGAGCCTGAGTGGCACTTAATTTGCTGAGCCTTCCCTAAAAGAAGCAACATGGAGCTCTCGTCAGCTCTCAAGCTGGCGGACGAGACTCCCATCACCTCCATTAAATCTAGCCCATTGGCTCCAAGATGTGCAGAGAGATGGGGAGGCAGAACATAAGAAATAGGAGCAGGGCTAGACCATACAGCCCCTCAACCATGCTCTGCTATTCAAAATGACCATGGCTGGCCATGAGCTTTAACTCCACGTTCCCACTCGTTCCCCAGGTCCCTCAACTCCCTGAGTGGAGGAGTGGGGGACTATATTTGCAGCAAGGTGACGATGGTCGCGGAGAGCTTGTAAATTCAGTGATCATGGAGAACCTGCCGAATTTAACAGCAGCACCAGGTTATCATTTTTTTACTCAATTTTCTTCCAGGCAGCTTGCCAGACTATTGGGGTGGGGGGAGGGAGTGGGTGGGTGGAGGAGGGAGGGAGTGGTTGGGATGGTAATTTGGTGGGGGGGTGGTGGGAGGTTGTTTGAATGTAACAGGTGATTTGTTTAAGAAGCCAGGGGAAATATTCCTGCTCCACAAAATCTCTTTAATGGAGTATAGGAAGGTTCTATATGTGCCTCGGCTTAGTTGGTGCACCTTTGATTCTAAATCACAAGGCTATGTGTTCAAGTCCCACTCCAGGGTATGACCGCAATAAATAAAGGTGATATATAGTGTAGTACTGAGGGAGCACTGCACTGTTGGAGGTTCCATCTTTCAGATGAGACGTTAACCCAAGGCCCCATCTGCCTGCTTGTTTGTAAAAAATCCCATAGCACAATTTTGAGGAAGAGCAGGGGATTTATCCTCACTATCCTGGGCAAATATTTATCCCTCAATCAACATCACAAAAACAGATTATCTGGTCAGTATCACATTGCTGTTTGTGGGGTCTTGCTGAGTGACTACACTTCAAAAAGTACTTGGATGTAGAGCATTTGGAGATGTCCAGTGGCTGTGTAGATATAAATGCAAGTCTTTATTTTCTTTTTTGCATATCAGTTTTGGCAGCGATAGGTTGCAATTCCACCAGCACTGTTCTAGATGGATGAACAGGAATTCATTTGTAGTTGACACATTGAACATTGTGACCAGAGAGCGGTGGCTTTGTAGCATGCACTCTTTGAATTTGGTTGAGCTATAAGGAACATTTGTTTTTATTCCATTTGCCAAACACATCCCTGCTGTCAGAGTTATAGATTATGCTGACAGTCAGCTGAACGAAAAGGCTAAAAGATCCTTATCTCGGATTGCCACCAACCTTTGCAGAGTTAACAATGTGTGTCCAGTAAGGCCTGAGAGGATTGGTTATTTAGTAACTCCCTTATTATGGGAATATTTTGATTGGCGATGCATGACTCCCCACCCACAACACCCCCCCCACCACCCCGCCACCCCCCGCCACCTCCTCGCCAACAGCCTGTGGCTGCGTGAAACAGGGTGGCGAAGACTTTGCCAATGGGAATGGACCGCACAAAAAGAAACTGCTCCTGATAAATTGCCAATATCAGATTGGCGATAAGGACCAGTGGATGTGCCGCTGCCATGGTCACCGCTGGGGAAAACAATAGCATATTGGCTTATAAAATTATACGCTGCCATATTAAGGTGGAACTGGTTTGATAGAAGTAACTGTAGGTTAATCTTTTTTTCCTCCATTAGCTCAGCACTGGGGTCTACAGCGACAACAATAACTATTTATAGAGCACCGATATGTCCCAAGGCACTTCCTAGGGAGGGTGTCACACAAAATGTGATACAGCCCAGGAGAGCTTTGTGCCCAATTAAAAGAATGGAAAAGTGAGATTGAGATTTGGAGGTATTGATATTGATTCTCAGTTTTGTTTAATATGGCTGCAAAAAGGAGTAGAGTTTAAATTTGATATCAAACTATACTGGAGTATCCCAGATTGGGGGTGGGGAGGGTTGGGGGGAAATGGGGTGAGAGCTTGCCAGATAGTTAAATTGATCCCAGGAGTACACGTCTATCTGTGTTGATGAGCTGACCCAAAGAGTTTGTGGATACCAGCTACGATAGCATGATGGAAAAAAAATAATGCAGTCTGGACATTACAGGGTTACAGTTTGAGATAAAAAGAAAGAATTTGCACTTACTTGGAGCCGTGGGGTGGAATTTTACCACCCCTCCTGCCAGCGGGATTTTCCATATCTGCCAAAGCCAATGGACTATTGAACAGCTCGCCCCATTTTCCGGCCATGATGGGGACTGTAAAATCCCGCCCATGGAGTCATAACGGTATAGAAGGAGGACACTCAGCCCAACAGGGCTATGGCAATATATATATATAATATATACATATATATATAGTGCCTTTCATGGCTTCAGGATGAACCAAAGCACTTTACAGGCAGTGAAGTGCTTCTTGAAGTGTAGGCTCCTTTGTAAGAAGTACATGGCCAGCTCCCATACACCTGGGACAGACCAGATGATTATGCAGTTCAAGCTGAGAGGTAGAAAATAAAGTAGGGAGCTAATAAGGATAGATTTAGAGAGAGAGAGAGTGCGAGGGAGCATGTAATGGAAAATGAATGGAGAAAACAAGCAAATCCACAGAAGGTGGTCTCTTAATAAACATGGTTCTTGGGCATTTGGTTTGCATACAGTAAATTATTCCAACTTTACTAGGTTTAAATGGGCACCTGTAAAGGAGCTGCCCTTTGGTAATATGTGATTCGATGAGGGTAATCTTTCTGTCTGAAACTATTGCAATTTTGAGTATTCTCAGAATAAAGTTAGATTATTTAGCCAGCCAAATTTAATGATAATATTTAAATTGTTCACTCTGTATTGCAATTGGCTTCAGTTTGCCCTATTTGAACAAGCCAAATGACTCTCTGGAGTTATATATAATGCAAATTTTTTTGTGCGTAAAGAACACGCAGGATTGTGCTAATTGCTGTTATCTCTGTTGTCTTTGCTAAGAGTCCAAAGTGTATTCCACAACGTTAGAAAAAAAGTACAATATTGCAGACACTTGAAATTTGGAATTAAAACAGACAATTCTGAAAGTACCGCAGGTCGGACCACAGCTGTGCAGAGAGAAACAAAGTGAATGGCCGGATTTTACTGTTTGGGCTGCAATCCCGACTTCGGCCTGAATTCTGGATCGGGAACCCAGAAGTGGCCATGGCAGGACATTGCTCACGAACTTCCCAGCCAAGTCACAAGTGCCCGCGGAAGCCCTGCCCAATTAAAGATGGTGGGCGGACCAGGGAAGCAGAAGACTCAATCAAAGGGCCCATTGGTGATGTGGGCCGGCACCCCCATAAGGAAAGGTGGGCGCTGCTGAGACAAGCAGGAGGCTGCAAGGGTGCCCCAAGATTTGGAGGCAGCATCATAAAAACTGACGCGTGGCCACAGTTATCAGGCCATCATTGTGGAAACCCCTCCACGGTACAGCCTATGGCCGTGACTGTAGCCTTTCCTTCCAGCGGGTCCCTGGTGTTGTGATGGTGAGGTGACGTTAATGACCCCCTGGAGGCTGCCGCTGGTTCAATTCCAGGGGAGCTCGTCCGCCATCGGTGAAATCCTGGTGGTCTTATCATCTTTCTCCAATTGGCTCATTAATGAGCCTAATTGGTTATATGTCATTGCCAGGTGGGTAGCCTCTGCTGCGTTAACCCTGCATTGGGTAACCAGCCGGACACACTATACTCCGACTTTGCTTTCTGCCCTGGCTCCTAGCCTGTCACAGTAAAATTCAGCTCAATAGGACAGGATAATGAGCTTTCATCAGACCTGTATGTAGCCATTCTGGGGAGTGCTTTAAATCAGCACCTTACAAGAAAAAAGCAAAAAGATTAATATTACCTCAAACTAATAGAACTTGGCTCCTGCTTGATTTGCAGCGTTACCCTGTTGCTGAGCCCCATAGATCAGGCAGTCCCCAGGTTATTGTAGAATTAGTGCTGCATGACTGACTTAATGGTAGTGTACGGGCACCGCAACTGATAACAGAGTGCCTGGGTCACAGAGGGGAAACTGGGCCAGGGTTCCTACTCCTAATTGAGTGCATGCATCAATCTTGCCTGGCAGTTGAATGGCTTGCCAACACTTGGTGCCAGGGCTTCTGTGTGAATGATGGCCATCCATGCAAGGTACCAATGGGTGAAGAGTGCCTACGAAACTGTACATCAACACCTTCAGGAGGGAGAGGGGAAAACCCGTGGGGAAAATAAATTGAACATTTCAAGTATGATAAGTCAGATATTGTGCAACTCGGCTACTTCCCTTCATAGTCGCAGATGTGTTGGATCCACAATGAAAGAGTTGCAAACAAATGTTAATGATCAGCTTAGTTCCAACGTAAATCGATGCACTGACATGCTGAGAAAGAGCAATGTGGCTCCTTGTCTGCATTTTTCAGGGCAGTGAGATTTTAGTCTTCAATCCATTCTTACTGGAGGGGGAAGTGCTGAGCAAACTCAAGCACTTTTCCCACAGGGAGGAAGTAAATAGTTAGAGGGAGATTAACCTGTGATCTTTCTGAGCTCCCCTTCAATGTGCCTCAAGAGCCAAACGTTCGGCAATAAGTTGCCTCACTCCATTTCGAGTTAGACAGTACAGTGCACGGCAAAGAAAAGTAGGATGTAGAGGGGAAGGGAGTAGGTTTCATCTCCACACCAACTCGCTTCTCCAGGAAAACAAACGACATGGCCACAGCCAAAATGCTAAGCTATTTTGCTTAGCAGTTGACAAATGCTGTTATATTTAACACTCAGCTGAGCAAGATGTTTCTGCATAAACAGGGGGTGCTCAGCCCATTGGCTGAAGCACTGCGGTTTTCTTGATTGTTAAAAAAACCTTTTTAATCTTATCTCCAGCTGTTGAGTCATACCTGTTTCATTGTAAGTGGCACAATTTTGGTGTTTACGTCCTCAGAGCTGCAACCACAGCTGTGGAGACATTGACACACTCCTGGCAATAGATCTTGCTGCACACTTTAAGCAGATGCTTTAATCCTGCACTTTCTGTGGGATTTAACTCCATTCCATCAATTCTTCATGACAAGGCTTATTAAGACCACAAATTTCGGATATTTTTGTTAATCCTCAGCTGTTTGTAACACTCCTCTTATTTTGTGGCAGTTGATACCAACAGCATTAAACATTTGATGATGCCTCCAGTTTGCGGGAAATGCATTTGCCAAACAGTAACACAAACATCTAGAGCCTTTTGGGCCCCATTTATCAGCTCCACAATTCAGATGATTTGCAACTTTTGCCCTCAGAGGATTCCACAGTGTTTATTTACTGAATCTATAGTGTTTATCCCGGATCTGTCAATAAAATATTCCTCAGGATGTTTAGCTAAGGGAATTTTCTTGCTTGGGGTTCCAGGCCAATGTCTGGTTTTGACCATCGGAGTTAACATTGGGATTTTTAGCTTGAGCAGCAAGTTCATTCTTGAGCAGCAAGTACCATCAACGTTTATTAGTGCTCAACAAAACGGACCTTATTTGAATAGAGTTTGCACTGACCACCAGGGCTCTAAAGTAACCAATACAATTACAGTGATTATAACAGGTTGTGTCAGAAGCTACTGTCATGATGTGCTAGAGGGGCAAATGAGTAAAATACAACCTAAACATCCGAACCCCACGGGACATAATCATACAGTGGAAATGGATTAATTATTTCAAAGTGTAGGGGATAATTCATCCATGGGGTGGGGAGGCAGGGGGTGGGGGGGATTCACCATGTAGGAAGCCTGGATATCAAAACCTATTGTATTTACTTGCAGGCTCCCAGGGTGGTGGTGGGCAGGGTCCCTGTTCAAAGGCACTCAGTGCCTGATTGAGGTATCCAGCGATGGGTGCCTGATTGAGGTATCCAGCAATGGGTGCCCCCCCCACCCCCCCACCCACTCCCCACCCGCCCCCCCCCCACCACGGAAGCCAGCCTCCTACCCTTGCTGCTGACCCCCTCCCCCCACCTTTCCCATGACCCACTTCCCGCCCAATACCCACCTGTGGCCTGGGAACCTCAGCAACCCTTGGCCTTGGGTGGGGGTGCAATGCCGGCAGACGCCAGCGCTCCCCGGGTGGCGCTGCCTTCAGCAACAGCTGCCAGGTCCCTCTGGTTGGCCGGCAGTTCTCGGGGGCATGGGGGCTGTATTTCTAACTGGGAACACCCAGTTCAGTGGCTGAGAGGCACTCAACATGGCGGGCCTTTCTGAAAGGAGGCAACGCTGAGTTCTACAGCAGCTGAGACCCCTGTCCCCTCCATTAAATGTTGCCCTTGAAATGGGCAGATTCAAAGCAGATTGAGTTTCTGTTTTCAGATGTTTTGCACTTCAACTGCTGACGTGACCCAGCTCACTCATTTTTGGGAGTTTTGAGCTCATAAATTCCATTGCAATTCCAATGAATCTGTGACAATGGAGTGAGAGAAACCCCAAGGAAACTCATCCCCACTATCTCTGCCCTGGGTTGAAAATATTTACCCACACTTCACTAAAGAAGCTATAACGAATTTTAGTCTCAATCGCTCCATGTGTAAACACACTCCAGAACAGCTCTTTGCAAAAAGGGATTTCTCCTAAGCCCTCTCCTCACTCTCTCAGTGTTTATTTTACATTGATGTCCCCTCAGCACTGCCTCCCAGACCAAAGGAAATAGTGGAATGGTGGTTCCTGTTGAAACACTTCAGGATTTTAAAATCCTCGATTAAATTTCTACGTTGTCTCTTCTACTCCACTGAAAATGATCCCCGTGACTGAAGTGCACCTTCATAAACATAGTTTCCCATCCCTGGCATCATCCTGCTTAATCCACACTCTGGCTCTATCAACACGTGCAGTGTCTGTAGGTTGACAAGTCTTTCTGCAGTTAGGGAAAAAAGTTTTTCAGAGGTTTTCCTTATGAGACTACACCTATTCAATAAGATTTCCTGATGAGTCAAGTTACACATAGCTTTTGGAAATATTGAGCTTGATGAGCTAAATACCTTTTCTGTTCCTTCTTATCTTCCATTTCTGTTCACCTCCATCAACTACAGTAAATATTGTGCCTGATGCTTCAGTCATGTAACAAGTTATAAATAAATTAATATTATTTTGAAAGCTTATACAGAAATGTCATTTTTGGCAAAGATATATTTGCTTAATATGTTTAACAATATTAAATTAACAACAGATGCCTTGACACAGTAGCAGCCATGTGTACCATCTACAAGATGCACTATAGAAACTCCTCCTATTCCCTTCTTCACCTCATACAATTATCTGACTTCCTTTAAGTGCAACTTATGTTTCAGACTTAAAGCCTGAATGTCCTGACAGTGTGGTATAATGTGGATCTGCGAGTGGAGTGACAAACAGTTGAACGTTGAACAATTCAACGTTGAAAACATTCCATTTGGGAAGTACACCTAAAGCACAGCAATAAATCATTTAAGTATTTTGGTGATGGGAGAGGGAAAGGCTAGTGTTATCTATTGTTTTGTTATCATAAATATCTGTAAATAGCTGGGATCTAATGTGTTATGTGAAAGTATTCCAGGGGGCCACATTTCACGGCTCACATGATGTATAACAGAACTAGTTCAATCCAGTCCTTCTACTAAACAGACAGCATGGCAAAAGTAAACATAAAGGGTTTCTGATCTTTCCAAGCTTAAAGTGTGATTATTAACAACATCTGGGAAAAAAAGACAACAAGAAAACATAACATGGTGGCAGCAAGTGTCTGTGAGTAAACCTAAAGCATTTTAAATTAATTTAGTGCTGACTTGGAAAATTGGCTCCCATGGTCTGGGTGGTACTTAAGTAGCTATCAGCAGGTAAATAATTATAGCTTAGAGTAGCCTACACATTATCAATAGCAGAATAAGTGTACAACACTTGCATTTCCACTTTCTATTACAGATCAATCATTGGTTTTCAACTGGTGGGTCCCAAACTGGAGAAAACTCCAAGTAGATTAAGGGGAGTCCCTAAGGTGTCTGTCTCCATCTCTCTAAATGTTTGCCCTTTTCTGTGTGTTTTTTTCTCTTTTTAACAAAATATTGGTATGGATTTTCTAGTAGCAATGATGGCGAAACTATCAGTGCTCACTGTCACTACTCCTCTGAAATTGATGGCAACTCCTGGAGTCCACAAACACACAGTTAAATATAGAAATCCAGAAGCTGCTGCCAGTGAATCTACACTGCTCTGTTGAAGTCCCCTTAGTCTGTGATCAAGTAGAAATCACTGAACTGATGAGAGCTTGCCCCTTTTTGCTATTAATCTTGCTGTAAAAACATTTGAAAAAAATTACACCTTGTTGGGATGAGGTGTAACTGGGTTTTACTAACTTCATATTTACTAACTTCATATTTACTAATGAACAGCCCCACTGGCCCTGAAAAACTAATCTTATATGAGTAGAATGTGAAATTTCTCCATTACAATAAAACAAATAACATCTTATTTAAAAAAAAAACCCTTTTTTGAAAAAAATGCTTATTTTTTTTTAGATTCTACTTTAAGTCCACATGTCTGTCCAATCATTTATTTCATTTTGTATAAAATTGAATTAAAAGTGAAAAATAACCTGTGCATTTTACTTCCTGGTTTGCTGCCTGTGGAAATACTTTAATATGATTGGCCACTTACCCTGATTGATGACATCTCTGCTACAAGATGCCCAGAAGTTCCCTTGAATACCGCCAGATACAAACTAACATCGGAAAATAGGAAATCCACTCCACAGAGTTGCTACATCATTGTGAATGTCTTTCTTTGAGGGTGCGTTGTTGCTTCACTGCTGACCTCAAAATACTGGTCATTATTCTTAAAGATATGCTTTGTGTTTATCAGATGAGGTATATTTGGGCAGGGGTTGATTCCCCTTTGACATATCCTCTGTCAGCATCAGAAACAGCACAGCCCAATTCAAAGTTTCCTCTGTGCTTCACCAATTATTGTCCTCAGCCATAACTGTAAAAGTGTGCCAGTGGTGATGTTTTCCAGTACAGCAAATTCTCTGAGTGAGATTGCCAAATTGGGAGCAATTTAGTGCTGTCAGTCTGTGCCCATTAACAACTGGAATGAATTGTGAAAGATTATTCCATGTTGGATAGTTAGTGGGCAAAGAAGTAAATCGTTCCATCAGTCTGGACTACAAATGTACACATCATTGTCCAAGAGGTGAATTAATACTCATCATTGACTCACAAGTGAAAAATTAGTGGGGGTAAAATATAACCTTGCGGGGGGTAGTGTATTTTTGCATTTATTAATATTGAGTTTTTTTTTTGCTGTTACTTGCACAAACCTGTAAATAAGGTGGACAGAGCTTGAATTTGGTTTGCAGTGATATTGTCGAAATACAGCAGAGAGAACATAAGACGCTTTTATGTTCATTCAGTAAATGCCCAAAGCATCCTACTTAAACAGTTATATCCCGTCTGTCTGACTGCGACCCTCCTTAACATTGAGCAGGTGACTCAATTAAACATAAATCAGGCATAAATGCCCTACATGGGACAGAGTAGTAAATCAAGCAAATTATCAAATGGCAAAACTGATTTTGTGCTTTGGGCAATGGGAGCTGCCAGCACTTATACATCAAAACTTCACTCAGTGTAAGATTGATTTTATTTTATTTTGTTTATTTTAATTCCCTACAGCAAGCTGCATTTATGAACTGAAAATCTGTCAGCATTACTAGGGTCCCTTGAAATGATTTTTATTCTTCTGTGTCCAGTCATAGGCCATCTGACTGGATTCTGTTTCACAACAGAAGCTATTTGTGGCAAGCTACCATTTTAGGAATAGTTTTGAGAATGGAAGAGTACTTTTAATAAATGGCAGCAGTTTAAGTTACAAAGGGGGTGAGATTCTTCTTTGACCCCAATGCCAAAGAAAATTGGGTGAACAGCACAGCAAACAGCAAATTACCCGTTTTGCTCCCCCATTGTCACCACTGTTCTCTCTCTATTTAGAATCATGGAATTTTGCAGTGCAGAAGGAGCCCATTCAGCCCATTAAGTCCATGTTAGCTCAATCCCAAACTGATCCCACTGTCGGGTTCTCTTCCCCAAGCCCTGTATCATTCTCTGCTTCGCATGCTGATTTCATCGCATTCCCTTAAAAAATTCAATGATTTCTGCCTAAACAGTTCATTGTTGTAAAGGATTTCATGGTCTAATGGCACTCTGTATTAAGATGTTCCTTCAAAATTCTCACCTCGCTCTCTTAGCGATGACGTTCCATTGATGACTGCCTATCAATGCCTGCCTAACCAAAGGAAATAGTCCACTTTATTTATTTAATCAAAATCCTTCATAATTTAAAAGGGAAACTTCTATTAAGTATCCTCCTGACCTTCTCTGCTCTAGTGGAAACTAAAGTCCCAATATCTCAAGTCACTTCTTACAGCTGTACTTTCCCAACCTTAGATTATTGGTGTACCTAAGTTAAAGGGGCCGATTAGCTCAGTTGGCTAGATGGTTAGCATGTGGTTCAGACAACATTGTGGGCTCAATTCCTGTTCTGGCTGAGATAGACTTGGGACCTGCCTCCTTGACCTACCCCTGATAGTACAAGGCAATGGCACACCACCACTGAGGGGAAAAGTAAAACTGTCTAGGAAACAGCTCAGGATGAAACATCAGCAGACCAGGAACCAAGGACCTTCCCTCAGGTAGAGCACACATGATGATGTTCTAAGTTATAGGGCATTTCTTGGCGGTAATGTCCTCTATGTAATGGGATGCTTTAAACGTCACACAGCACTCAAACTGTGACGTAACTTAAATGCGCAAAATTATTTTTAATTTGAGTGAATCTGTAATTCATTGGTTTTAAACCATTTAAATAGTTGCAATCACAAGGGCTGATATTATTTAGCATAAAATTTGCTTAATGTTTTGAGCTGCTACTGACTCCACTGAAATGATCCCTGGTGACTTATGTACAGAAACCACCTTAAAAATAGATAGAAATGTTTGCATTTATGTAGCACCTTTTATGACCTCAGAACATCCCAAAGTACTTTATAGTTAATGATGCACTTTTGAAGCACAACCCCTATGGGGTTGGTTAGCTCCTTTGACTGGACAGTTGCTTTGTAAGGCAGAATGATGCCAACAATTCCTGTACCAGCTGAGATCATCCATGAAGGCCCAGCCTTCTCAAACTTACCTGAGATATGGTTAAACTCACCAGTTGTCTCTCTCCAATGAGAAAGCAGCCTATGGTCCTCTGACTATGGTGACTTTCATTTCATAGGAAATACGATAGCCAATTTGCACATAGTAAGGCCCCACAAACAATAATGTACTAATTACCAGATAATTTTAATGATGTTGATTAAGGGCCAGAACAATGGGGAGACCTCCCCTCCTCTTCTTCAAAATGGTGCATTTGGGTATTTTCGGGCCCCCCTAAGATGGTGCCTTTTTTTTGTTCATTCATGGGGTGTGGGCATCGCTGGCTAGGCAAACATTTATTGCCCATCCCTAATTGCCCTTGAGAAGGTGGTGGTGAGCTGCTTTCTTGAACCCACAGTGCTGTTGGGGAGAAAATTCCAAGATTTTGCCCCAGTGACTGTGAAGGAACAGTGATATATTTCCAGGTCAGGATGGTGTGTGGTTTTGAGGGGAATTTCCAGGCAGTGGTGTTCCTATGCACCTGCTGCTCTTGCCCTTCTAGATAGTAGTGGTCGTGCATTTGGAAGGTGCTGTCTAAGGAGACTTGGTGAGCTCCTGCAGTGCACCTTGTGGATGGTGCACACTGCAAACACTGTGCATTGGTGGTAGAGGGAGTTAATGCTTGTGGATGAGGTGCCAATTAAGCGGGCTTTGTCATGGATGGTGTCAAGCTTCTTGAGTGTTGTTGCAGCTTCACTCATCCAGGCAAATGGAGAGTATTCCATCACACTCCTGATTTGTGCCTTGTAGATAGTGGACAGGCTTTGGGAAGTCAGGAGATCAGTCATTTGTCACAGGATTCCTAACCTCTGACCTGCTCTTGTAGCCACAGTATTTATATGGCTAGTCCAGTTCAGTTTCTGGTCAATGGTAACCCACCAGGATGTTGATAGAGGGGGATTCAGCCATTGAGTGCCAAGGGGCTAGATTCTCTTTTGTTTGAGATGGTCATTGCCTGGCACTTGTGTGGCACCAATATTACTTGCCACTTGTCAGCCCAAACCTGGATATTGTCCAGGTCTTGCTGCATTAGGACATGGTCTGCTTCAGTATCTAAGGAGTCGCGAATGGTGCTAAAAATTGTTCAATCATCAGCGAACATCCCCACTTCTGACCTTATGATGGAAGGAAGGACATTGATGAAGCAGCTGAAGGTAGTCGGGCCGAAGGCACGGCCGTGAGGAACTCCTTCCGTGATGTCCTGGAACTGAGATGAGATAATCTCATATTTGTTTCAAATAACGATCAAAGTTCACCTAACACTTTGTTCTACAATGGTCCGATTGGCATGACAGCCTTGTTTCAGCTCAGTTAAGACAAGATGAATGCACACAAATTCTTGGAGAATGTTGACTTGGAATGATTCCATTTTTTGAATTTCTGTGTCACTGTAAAATAATGAAGATTACTCATGCTCCCCTTCCTCCAACCTTTCAAAGAAAATTACAGCTTTTGAAGAATTGGAGAACATTGTCTCTTGCTTCCTACTTAGGACTTAGATGCCTTGATGAAATATTACTCAGTATCTGCACCACATCCACCCCCAATAGAGAATGAAGAACAAAAATGCTTTGCAGAAATCATGATTACATATTCAGCGAAACCGGGCAGGTACATTAAAATATACCTTACATGCGTAGTGAAGCTACCTGAAATGCAGTGCTAATAAACCTTTTGAAAAATGCAGTGTTTAATTCTTGAAGTTTTCTGGACTTTTCCTTCAAAGATATCTGCTTTTCTAATTCTGGCCTCTTGAGCATGCCCAATTTTAATTGCTCCACCATTGGTAGCCACACTCTTTTAGTTGCTTGGGGTCTAAGCTCTGCAATGCACCAGCACTACCACCCCTCCCCCACAACAATTCTCTGTCACTCTAAGTCACTTTCCTCCCTTAAGACACTCCTTAAAACCTATCTTTTGACCAAGTTTTTGACATCCGACGTAATGGCCTGTATCTTAAGATCTCTGCATTGTTGGAGACTGGACGTACCCCACAAGATGCACTTGGTGATCCTGTGGAAGTCCTGATGCAATAACTCTGTGGGAATTGTCCAGAAAGTTTGGCCTTCTGATGGGCAAGTCACCTGCTGCCTGGGACTCTCCAAATATTCCTTTGACTCTGAGTTACTACCCTACCCACTTGAAACCCTACCCGCCTGCCTCCTTATTCAGCTGCCTCCCTACCCACCTGCACCCTACCGACCTACCACCCAACTCTGCTGACACCCTACCCACTTATCTCACCCACTCTACTCACTTGCCTCCCCCCCATCCTACCCACTTACACACCTACACACCCGCCCATTCACTCATACAGCCAATCGCTAACACACTGAAAAGCTATTTAAATGGACCAAAGCTTCTCAGTGTGCGAGGGAACTTTCACCAGAAGACCAAAGCTAATGCAGTAAAAAGAGGATCTGGCCTATCTCCCCCTCCACCCTCCCCCCCACCCCCTCTCCACCCGCCCCCTCACCGCTGACTATCCAGCGCTATGAGGAAGGGGTCCGATGGAAGATCGTTCTGCTTTCTGAAGAAGTGGGATCGGAAGACCCAGCCTGAAATGCAGAGCTCCACTGGGGTGCAGGAAAGTGGAGCTGAGACCCAGCGGTGATTGGCACTCCTCTGAAGATTGAGGTCAACATTTCTTCATGCAGCTCAGCATCGTAGTTTGTTTTATAACGCTCCTGTGAACTGCCTGGCACATTTTATGACATTAAAGGCTCTGTATAAACATAAGTTATTGATGCTTTCTTTCAAGGAACACCCAAATTTTGCAATCAGTCCAATTCAGAAAGTACCTGGTTTGAAAATTTATTTGGCACCCATTCCAAAATTTCTCTAAAAATGCGGAGGGAACAAAACAAATGCAATTTTATTTTTGAACACAGAGGAGCTTGATCGTGTTTTTACAGCAAAAGAAAACCTGAAGCTCATTATGTTTTGAAGTTGAGTTTAACAAAATTATAATCTCTGAAGCTGCAGTATCAAATGTATCTGTAGGTGATTCCACATTTAACAGCTCACTAATCACTATCTGATAAATCTAGCAAGTGTTACTGTCAAACTCTATCCTAAGCTCGTTAAGGAGCAATAAACTGCCTTTTGTTACCTCCCAATGCTGCTTGCAGTGCCATCTGCTGCATGGAGTCTAAAGGAAGACAAGTGTTTGTGATGTATACTTAGAATTAATGAATTATGATACATGTTTAAAAATGTTATGTATATTTGTTGATGAGTGTGCAAATCTGTCAAAAATCATTCACTCTGTCGGAATAGTTGAGCTGATCATTTCTGAGATTTTGGATAGTATAGGATTTGCACAGATGAACGATGGGCGAAAGCTTGTTTTGTAACTGGAGCTTATGCAATGAAAAACATCATTACTTCTTTAAGATTCATTGGCTAATGGTTAATTAATTACACTTGTAAACTGCAAATGTTATTCGGTGCCCAAATAACAAACCCCTTCTATGCCTTCAAATGGATATTGATGGCGTTATGAGATAATGACAACAACAACTTGCATTTATATAGCACCTTTGACAGAATGCCATATCTCTGGATGCTTCACCGAAGAACTGCAAAATAAAATTTGACACCAAGCCAAATATTGAGGCATTTTGGCAAATAACCGAAAGCTTGGTCAAAGAGGTAGGTTATCGGGAGGGTCCTGAAGGAGGAAAGATAAGTAGAGAGGCAGAGGGAAAAATTCCAGCACTTAAGGCAGCTGAAAGCAATACCACCAATGGTGGAACAATTAAAATTGAGGACATTCAAGTGGCCAGAATGAAGGAACACAAACATCTTGGAAAGTTGTGAGGCTGGAGGAGATTACAGAGATAAGGAGGAAATTGAGGCAATGGAGAGATTTGAAAACAAGGATCAGAATTTTAAAATTGACGTGTTGCTTAAATGAAAGGCATTGTAGGCCAAGGAGCACAGGGCTGATAGGTGATTGGGGTTTGGTACAGGTTAGAACATGGGAAGCAGAATTTTGGGTGACCTCAAGTTTATGAAGGATAGGATGTGGGAGGCTGGAGGGAATGCATTGGAATAGTGCAGTGGAGAGGTAACAAAGGTATAGACAAAGGTTTCAGCAGCAGATGAGCTGAGGCATGAGTGGAGCCTGATGGTGTTACTTAAGTGGGGAGGCAGTGGCGTTGTGGTATTGTCACTGGATTAGTAATGCAGAGACCCAGGATAATGCTCTGGGGACCTGGGTTTGAAACCCACCAAGGTGGATGGTGGAATTTGAATTCAATAAAAAAATTTAAGTCCGATGATGACCAAGAAACCATTGTCAATTGTTGTAAAAACCCACCTGGTTCATTAATGTCCTGTGCAAAGTCTATGGGCCCTGACAACATCCAGAACTGGCTGTGCCCCTAGCCAAGCTTTCCAGTACAACTACAACACTGGCATCTACCTGCCTATGTGGAAAATTGCCCAGGTATGTCCTGTACACAAAAGGCAGGACAAATCCAACCCAGCCAATTACTTCACCATCATCAGTAATGGAAGGGGTCATCAACAGTGCTATCAAGCAGAACTTGCTGAGCAATAACCTGCTCACTGATGCCCAGTTTGGATTCCGCCAGGGCCACTCAGCTCCTGAGCTCATTACAGCCTTGGTTCAAACATGGACAAAAGAGCTGAACTCCTGAGGTGAGGTGAGAATGACTACCCTTAACATCAAGAAAGCATTTAACTGAGTGGCATTTAGCAAAACTGGAGTCAGTGGGAATCACTCTCCGTTGGTTGGAGTCATACCTATTACAAAGGAAGGTGGTTGTTGGAGATCTGTCATCTCAGCTCCAAGACATCACTGCAGGAGTTCCTCAGGGTAGTGTCCTCGGCCCAACCATCTTCAGCTGCTTCATCAATGAGCTTCCTTCCATCATTAGGTCAGAAGTGGGGCTGTTCGCTGATGATTGCACAATGTTCAGCACCATTCGTGACTCCTCAGATACTGAAACAGTCCATGTCCAAATGCAGCAAGACCTGGACAATATCCAGGCTTGGGCTGACAAGTAACAAGTAACATTCATGTCAGGCAATGACCATCTCCAACAAGAGAGAATCCAACCATCGCCCCTTGATGTTCAATGGCATTGCCATCATTGAATCCCCCACTGTCAACATCCTGGGGGGTTACCATTGTACTGGATCAGCCATATAAATACTGCAGGTCTGAGGCTAGGAATCATTGCAACGAATATACTCACTTCCTGACTTCCTAAAGCCTGTCCACCATCTACAAGGCACAAGTCAGGAGTGTGATGGAATACTCCCCACTTGCCTGGATGAGTGCAGCTCCTACAACACTCAAGCAGCTGGTCACCATCCAGGGCAAAGCAATCTGCTTGATTGGCACCACATCCACAAGCATTCACTCCCTCCACCACTGACGCACAGTAGCAGCATTGTGTATCATCTACAAGATGCACTGCAGGGTTTCACCAAGGCTCCTTCAACCAAACCTTCCAAATCCATGACCACTACCATCTAGAAATACAAGGGCAATAGATGGATAGGAGCACCAACACCTGGAAGTTCCCTGCTAAGTCACTCACCATTCTGACTTGGAAATATGTCACCGTTCCTTTACTGTCGCTGGGTCAAAATCCTGGAACTCCCTTCCTAACAGCACTGTGGGTGCACCTACACCACAGGGACTGCAGGTTCAAGAAGGCAGCTCACCACCACCTTCTCAAGGGCAACTAGGGATGGGCAATAAATGCTGGCCCAGCCAGCGACACCCACATCCCGTGAATGAATTAAAAAGAAAGTGAAAATAGGCAGTTTTAGTGATACCATGGATATATGGTTGGAAGCAGATCTCGTGGTCAAATACAACACTTAGGCTGTGAACAGTCTGGTTCAGCCTCAACGAGCTGCCAGGGATAGGGTTGGGGTCAGTGGCTAGGGAATGAAGCTTGTAGATGTGACCAAAGACAGTGGTGACAAGACCATAAGGTGAAAATGACAATCATTTGAGTGACCAAAGAATATGAGGTAAGTTATTGAGCCATAGTTTTCTGTCAAAATATTGGTGTTTGCAGTTATTTGTATGCTCATGGTTCAGGAATGTGGTTAAACTCAAATATCTGCCCAAGATGTATCACTCTGCTAGTAGATTCACAGAAACATGTCCCGCCTGCCTCACCATGGAAATATATTGAAAGGCATGAAGTTGTTGCATTTGCAAGGTAGGTATGAAATAATCTCACCATAAAATTTAAGTCTTGTCCGTTTACTTCTAAGTACGCTTAATTAAGTGATATGTGTTAATTAATGCTAATTAAGCTCTATAGCACTGGAAATTAACTATTACAGATATGGACTCTTATTCCTTAAGGTTTTAATTGTTGTTGGAGATTTTTTAAAAGTAACTTTTTAATTTCTACATTTTAAAATTTTCTGCCTTCTGTCATTTTTCTTTTTCTTAATTCAATCTTTCTTTACCTTTTTTTTACCTCTTTCAGTATTGATTTGACATTGAATCTACCCACTCTAATTTACACTTCCTTCTCCATCCTCATTCTGTTAGTTCCACACACTTTCAATCTAATTGGATAAGGCAATACCCATTCACTTGCTTTGTTTACTTAGTTCCCAAATACCAATTTTCCCTCAATGCAATGTTATCAACTCACAGCAACTTGCCAAGCAAAAAATTAAAAAATTTAGACATGCAATATGAGAAGTCTGACAAATGACAGATCCCATTAGGTACTCTGTTACAGCAAAATTATGGCATTTTTTTTCAGAGGACAAATGAAATGAAAACAGTGTTTTCATTTATCCTCAGGAAATAGATGATAAAGAGCAGCCAAAAGTGTTTATTGCCTGCCTCTAATGCCTAAGGGTGTTAAGATTCAACCAAACCTTGTGGAATTGGCCTTCCCCACCCTATCACTATACAGTGCTCCAAGATCTCAGTGCTCCTCCAATTTTGACCTCTTGTCTAACTCTATCTTAGTCACACCACCATTGGCAGCTAGCCTTTCTTTATTTTGCACAAGTGAGATTTTAGTTTGTACTGCATTATTCTGGGTGATGGGATCATACTGCTTTCTTATATGTAGCTTATAACCTAACATTTTATTTAATTTCACGATGCATCATGGATTGAAAGGCCTGATTTCTTGGGCTGGATTTTGCCTGTCGAGGTGTGTAACCCGAGTTGGGAAATTTTCCAACTCACTGAACCTGCCTCAGTAAAAGGTACCCCTGAACATGCAAATTTCACTCTGGAATTGGGGGGGTGTGGGTCTTGTCTGTGTGTGGTGGGTGCGGGACAGAGTCAAGCCACCAACTCCACAAGTGGAGCATAGGTGACCATGGGGGTGGGCAATTGCCAAGGTGGACTGATTAGAATGTCCACATCAGTTCTCTTTGACTGTTTGTACTGGTTGCTTGTGGTTGTTAGGCTCTCTAGCCCTTGCCCCTTTTACCCCTACCCACCCCCCATGACCCCACATAGCCTCCATGCCAACTCAATGCTAAATCATGCCCCCTCATACCCTCCATGCCAACTCCATAGCCACTCAACTAGTGTCCACCATAGACAAATCTCAGCAGCCATGAAAAAGATAAACTTCTAATAATCTAATAATCTCTCACTTCTGTAAATTTGATAGTAGAAAAAATTATAATTTATAGAAGCTATTCAAAGCTTCTAAATCTCAAGTGGTTAATCATTTATAAAAAAACAAAAACATCTATTTCATTAACCACATCCAAGAGAGCTAAACCTCTAATAGCTTCTTTAAGCTGTCAATAAAACTGTGAACTCACAACACTCTGCTGAGATAATTGTAGCTTTTGAAACTCAGCCACACTTTCATAATAGCCTTTTGGGGCAATTTCACTAAAGAGCTCTATTGAAACTGCACCACCAGGTGCTACTTTTTTTCTAACCCAAGCCTGTCTATCAAAGCAGTCTAGGAGCTACAGCCTGTTTTTGTTTCAAGTTTAAAGAGCGGGACATTTAAAAAACTTGAGCTCATGACAGTTATATAGAATATATCTGCCCTTTAAGAGCATTTATATCAGCTCCATAACAGTTATATATTCTGTCCTTCAAGAGCGTTTATATCTACTCCATCAACTCCTGACTCTCTCACTGCAGGTCAAGGCTCTTGCAATCCTACCACCGAAAAGATTTTCGGCCCGAATTGGAAGTGATACTTTTGACTCCGGGTCCCACCCAGCATTTTTAAAGGTCTGAGGAGTCTTTCTGACTCTGGAAAAAATATCTGGCTCCCGATTGCCAGTCTAGTACCATAACCAGAAAGCTACCATATACTCAGTAACATTGGGTCCTCTCTGCAGCAGTGAGACTAATAGTTTGGCGTTGGTAATTTTTTTGGATCACCACTGCAGTTTCTATGTTCCTGTCTGTGCTACTGATAAGCCTGTTTGAACAGTGGGAAATAGTTACGCTCAGAAAGACAATACTGAATAATTTGATTTGAGCTTTGCATTCAGAGGGGAGCCATATGATCTCTACGGATGAAAAAATTAAGCAAAAGACAATATAGTTAAGTGTTGTATTACTTTTGAATTCCCATTGATTGCATTGCAGCTGACTGCTGTGCGGTGTCACTACGAATTACTATTTTAAAGATGAACCTTTTGAAAAACTAGCAAATGGTTAGCCTGCCTGGGAGTTCTTTACAAAAATAAATAGCAGAAAATACAGGGAACAATAGTAGAACAAGATCAATGATATCATTCACTGTTCAACCACCAGCTGAGAAAGACTCCAATCAATAAGAAATTGCCATTGTTATACCACAGTGATTAAAATCCATAGATAGAGATGATGATTAAACCTCCCAGCACCTGTCCCCTGGTATTGGATCTCTGCCTCACTTATGTCAGACCATAATTGCAGCAAGGACGTAAATTTCTGCAAGATTATTTCTGTTCCAACAGCATGCACAACCCAATAATCCTTAGGAAATATGCATAGTAAGCCTGCCGGAAAATTATTGTCTTGCCAGTAAGAGCCAGCAGGAAGATACCTTTGGGACCAGCAGAAAGCTGATTTAATACAATCACTATGAATTCTGGCATTTTTTGCTACTTGTAGATCTGTTTAGCTATAGGGAAAAATAACTGTCATTTTCCCTCTCTTAACATCACTAATATTTATTTCAGCACACAGCTCACAGGCCTTAATTCGGGAGGTTCTAACATCAGAGACTGGTTTGTTGTTATCCGTCATTTGTAACTGTCATTGCCTGCAGATAAGGGAATGGCAGGAAGGACTAGGAATTAGTAACAGTGGATATAAAGTTGCCGATTCTATTTGGACATATTCCTGGTGGTTTCACCACATGGTCTTCTGCCTCCGACCACTCCAACCCCCCCCCCCCCCAGTGTCGCCACTGGTTGCCCCACACACTCCTACCCATGATGAACTGTCTTCCCAAAACAATCAGGAAGCAAATAGAGGCTTTATGGCTCGATTGGATGATTATTGGGTGTCAGTCAGACAGCCTTTCCCTCCACCCGCTACCCCAACCCCCCCCTCCCCCACCCCACCCCACCTCACGTCTGGTATCTTGATAACCAGCAAATGAAAAGTGCTCAAAGAAAATGCAAAATCAGGCACAATTTTTAGTGGCCCTATGACTTGTCTCCTGACATTGCTTGTAGAAGTGTCCTAGAAATTAATCTTTAATTCCTAGATACTCCAAGGTAATCCTGGAGAGAGGCAACCCTTTATAATCTGTTACCTTTACTGTCATTATGTCCAAGGCTGCAATAACACTGCATTTAAAAGATATGTATATATATTATATAATGGGATATATATATATGATGGGATATTATACCTAGGACTCATTTCCAGTGTTCTATTGTTAATGCCAAAGTTCTGAAACAGAATGTTTTACAGTTAAACATGAGCAGACAATGAGTAAACCAAGCAAAGAAAAACAACAAAAAAAATTGCTGGCTTCCTTAAAACAAGTGGATGCAAATGTAGTGTGGTTTTCCATTTCAAATCAGTGCAATAAGCCTGAACAAATGGCTGTTGAAGGCAAGTGATTACTTAATCCTGGTTCTAGTTAAACATTTGCAGGTGTTGTTGAAATGTGTCTCTAGTAAGCTGTGCGGCTGCCTCACAATGCACTTTAGAACATTTTGTTGCTATTTTAAGTACTTAGTCATTTTGTAAGCCCCTCAGTGATAAAGAGCAGGCTGTTATTTGATCGTCTTTAATGACAACTCCTCCTGCTCAAACTCCTCTTGTCTCCTTTGATTTAATGTTGGAAGATCAGGGAAGTTTAATTTTTAATCAGCATAGATGGCTTACTCGGGATTGCTGAGTCTTGAAGGATGCAGCCTCTGGTGAGTGTACTTCTACAGGCCTTGACAACAACTTGCATCTATATAGTTCCTTCGATGGCGTCAAACACTCCAAGGCACTGCACAGGAACTTCATCAAACAAAATTTCACACCGAACCACATGACCGATTGCTTGGTCAAATTGGTAGGTTTTACAGGCCGTCTTAATGAAAGAGAGAGTGGCGTAGGGAGGGAATTCCAGAGTGTCAGGCCTATATATCTGAAAGCACGGCCACCACTGGTGGAGTATGACAGAAAAGGAGTGGGGGGTGTTTGGGGGGTGGAGGGGGTGGTGGTGCGCACGAGGCCAGAATTTTGAGAACCAGATATCTTGCAGGGGTGGAGTGGTTTGCGGAGATAGGGGGGGTGGAGTGGTTTGCGGAGATAGGGAGGGCTGAGGCCATGGAGGCATTCGAAAAGAAGGACAGGAATTTTAAAATCCGAGCATTGCTCAACCGGGAGCCGAACGAAGTTAGGATGCACAGGCATGATGAATGAACGGGTCTTAGCATGAGTTAGAATATGGGCAGCAGAGCTTTGGGCCGATTTTGATGGCTTGAGTGTTTTGTCCTTTTTCTCTAGTACATTGGTAAGTAAATGATTGTCCTGGTGCATCGGAAGCAGCCTGTGTCTCGGCCAATACATTCCTTGGCTAAAAGTTGGATGCCGGAGTTTGCTTCCTTAAAAATAATGAGGTGACTTTTATTCATTGAAGACAATCTGCATTTAAAATCCCAGGAGTTTCAATAGATCTGATGCCATCAAAACATGTGGAATGCTGTTCCTATTAGTCTGGGAGGCAGACTCCCACTGATTTTAATAAGACCAGACGAGACAGGGGAGAAGATTAGTTTTAAAAACAAATAAAGCTCCTACAAAATTATTCTGATATTTGCAGAGCTGCACTTTAAAGTTAATGAGTTATGATGTGTATAATAATGGATACCAAACAGTGATTACAGGAGGGTGATCTAATGAAAGGGTTTAACTGAAGTAATAAGCCCCAAAACACTGGGCAATTAGCCCAGCTATAATACTCTTAATTTTATGATGAGGGTTCACTCTGTTTTAATTTATTATGTTGACGATTTTGTACCTGTGCGGTGTTCTGTCCTAAACAAAAACAACCTCCAAAAGGATGAAAATCAGCCAGTTCAGGGAGAAAAGCTGAAAATGTGAGAAATGTACAGCAAGGCTTCCAAGGGCTCAGAGTTAGACTAGAGAGGTCAACAGGCTAGGTTCTTTGGCTCAGTGAGGTCTTCAAGGCCGTGACCAGAATTTGACACAAATGCGGTGGCGCCGCTCCCCTTGGCTGAAATGTCAGAGGCACGCCCCTCTCCACATGGTTTGGAAGCCCCGGCCTGATTGGACGGTCATCAGGCCGTTAGTCGGCCCGGGGTGAGACTTCGGCCCCCATTCGGGAGGAAGTCCCGCCTCTGAGAGCTGCCAGAATCGGATGGCATCAGCCTGGCAGTTCGCCAGTCCCAGCAGTGCCACCAAGAGTGGTGACCACTGCTCAGACTGTAGCCAGTTCCCAATGACAATTCTCACCAAGTGAATGGGTGGGGTGGGGTGGGAGGGTGGCGGGGTCGGGTTGTCGGGGGGAGGTAGGGTTTGTGTGGTTGGTTGGTGGCGGGGGGGTGAGTGGAGGCTGGCTTTCATTGGGCCAGTCTGGCAGGCCCCAGTTAGGGAAATTGGTGGGGGCCGGGAGGGCATCATCGAGATGGCACTGTGGAGGAAACTCAAGCATGGGTGGGGTGAACTGTAGATGGGGTCTCTGTTGGGTACATGGTGCTCAAGCATGAGGGCACCCCACCCAACCCTCCCAGCCTGAAGCCCTGGTGGTCTCTTCACATGGCATGGGCACCCCCATCCCAAACATTGGTAAAATACCATCAGCACTGGGAAGAGGCCATTAATTGGCTACATAAGGGTCTCAATTGGCCGAGGGCTGGGTAGAGTGCCCGGTGTCTCCATGCTGCTGTTAAAATGCCAGTGGAGGTGGGTAGGCACAGCACCCTCAAAATGCCATCCAATTTTATGCCTCCTGTCCTGCCTGCTAGCCCAGTCCTAGATTGAGGTCTGGGAGGGGCCCAATGAAAGGGTTTGGTAGACTTAGAGAATATATTTGTACTTGAGGGGGAGAGCAGAAGTTAGGGCCATAAATATAAGATAGTCACTTTAATAAATCCAATAGCAAATTCAGGAAAACTTCTTTACCCAGGGATGGTTAGAATGTGAAGCTTGCTCACACAGGGATTATTTGAGGTGGATAGCAAAGGGGAAGCTAGATAACCATGTAAGGAAGAAAGGATTGAAAGGATATGTTGACAGGTTTAGATGAGGAGCATAAATACCAGTATGGACCTGTTGGGTCGAATGGCTTGTTTCTTTGATGTAAATACTTTGTAATAGATCTCTGAAGGCGGAGGGGCATGTCAATGGGGTGGTGAAAAAGGCATATGGGACACTTGCCTTTATCAATCGAGGCATAGATTACAAAAGTAGGGAGGTCATTTTGGAGTTGTATAGAACCTTGGTGAGGGCACAGCTGGAGTACTGTGCGCAGTTCTGGTTGCCACATTATAGGAAGGATGTGATTGCACTGGAGGGGGTGCAGAAGATATTCACCAGGATGTTGCCTGGGATGAAACATTTAAGTTATGAAGAGAGGTTGGATAGACTTGGGTTGTTTTCGTTGGAGCAGAGAAGACTGAGGGGCGACCTGATCGAGGTGTACAAGATTATGAGGGGCATGGACAGGCTGGATAGGGAGCAGCTGTTCCCCTTAGTTGATGGGTCAGTCAGAAGGGGGCATAAGTTCAAGGTGAGGGGCAGGAGGTTTAGGGGGGATGTGAGGAAAAACTTTTTTACCCAGAGGGTGGTGACGGGCTGGACTGCACTGCCTGGGAGGGTGGTGGAGGCGGGTTGCCTCACGTCCTTTAAAAAGTGCCTGGATGAGCACTTGGCACATCATAACATTCAAGGCTATGGGCCAAGTGCGGGTAAATGGGATTAGGTAGGTAGGTCAGGTGTCTCTCTCGTGTCGGTGCAGACTCGATGGGCCAAAGGGCCTCTTCTGCACTGTGATTTTGTAGGGGAAGAGGTGCTCTTTGCATTTTTCCTTGCTATCCAACTTCTTAATATTCTGTAAGATGTCAGATGTCGATCCTCATTATAACGGTGTTCTGATGAAGTGGATACACCCATTACATCGACCTGCCATCCACTCTCTCCCCTAGTGCTACGATACTTGCTGCGCACCCTCAGCATCCTGTGACTCTTAAGACAATAGAAGGTAGCGAAAGTCTGACCTAAAGTCTGAAGTTACAAAAGTCCAGCTTTCAACAGGGCTGCAGAGCACTTGGGAGAAGGATGAGATACTGGGCTAATTTTCATGTACACACTGGGTAAGGTTTCCCAGTGTGGGTTTGACACTTAGTAAATTACGCTCACAGCTCCTGGTACTTTAGCTGAGCTTGACTGGACAGTTTAGGCAGCAAAAGATGGAGCAGTCAAAGGGGAATGAAGAGGCTAAGTTGATGTGGTGAGTAAAAATGAAGTCAGGATCAGTCTTGGTTTTAGGATGGAGGTGATCATTCAGTCTGCATTTGGTATTCCCAATGTGACCAGCGAGTAGGTTGGTAAAAGTGCCACATAGAAGAAGTTTTTCAGGCCTTGGACAATGGTGTAGGAAGAGAGAAAATGTATGACATAATTGTACGGGAAAGTGACAGGAGAAGAGCAGGTTGAGGTGATAGAAGAATAACCCAGAGGGGAAAAGTCCCTTGTGAAAGAACAATAAGGAGAGATATGAAGAGAAGATGTACTGGGTGGAATGGAATGGAAGAAGATGACTGACCAAATAAAATAACGGGATCACAGAATTGTTACAGTACAGACGGAAGCCATTTGGCCTGTTGTGTGTGCGCCAGCTCTCTGTTGGAGTAATTTACCTCATGTCACACCCCCGCCTTCTCCCCGTCATCCAGCACATTCCTCCTTTTCAGAAAATAACCCAGTTCCCTCTTGAAGGTCTCAGTTGATCCTTCACCAACCACACCCTCAGACAGTGCATTCCCATTCTTAACTACTCGCTATGTGAAGAAATTTTTCGTCATGTCACATTCCTTCTTATGCCAATAACCTTAAATCTGTGCCCTCCCATTCTAGAACCTTCCACCAGTGGGAACAGTCTCCCTATCTATTCTGTCCAGACCCCAGATGATTTTGAATCTATCAAATCCATTCTCAACCTTTTCCGAGAAGAACAGTCCCAACTTCTCCAATCCAGCTGCGTAGCTAAAGTTCATTACCCCAGCGCCATTTTCTGAATCTTTTCTATGCCCTCCCTCATGTCTTCACATCTTTCCTGGAGTGTGTCCCAAGAAGTGGACGAAATACTCCAGTTGTGGCTGAACCAGGGTATTACACAAGTTTAACATAACTTCTTTGCTTTTACACTCTTTCCCCACTCTTTCCCATGTTAATAAAGCCGAGCATGTTGTATGCTTTACTAACTGGTCTCTCAACCTGTCCTGACATCTTCTGAGATTACTGAGATGAATGGGTTAGAAGGTGGCCCCTGTTGTTGCTGAGAGGAGGAATGCAGATTGAAAGCTTATGTACAGAAAGTAGGTCAGGCACGCTCAAGTAATATAGCCAAGGAGAAACATCTTCGGAGGGAAGAAAGGAGAATATTTCACAACCTCCAGTGTGGAAAGTGGAACGACTGGACAGGGATTTGAAAGAGATAAACAGGCCCTGGTTAAAAATGGGATGGAGTCTTCAGGGGGAATAGGCTTGGAAGAAACATCACCTCAGTGGTTGTGGGAGTCAGTGGGCTTGTAATAAATGTCCATGCAATGTTGTGGAATGATGAGACGGGAGGCCAGAATAGTTCAAACAAAATGGGATCAGCTTTAATGTGCCAGGGTGTGAGTGTGGAATTCCTCGAAAAGCAGTAAATACCGAGAAACTGGAGAATGTAACTCAAATATTTAACAATATGAAAATACAGGGTGTCTGATATGTTCCACTGGCTGATCAGGTATTCATATCAAGGCACATGAACTGTGGCAATTGAATATCTCTGAAATGAGTTTGGGCCATTTCAGTTCTACTCCTTAGTGGAGATGGTTCGCAGGTGAAATGAAAATGTGACACCCTAAAGTTGGAGTTGTTCTTCCGAAATGAGACCTTTAAAGGCTTTTAGAAGTCTTCTTTCAAGGCTAAAGAAGCTGTGTTCGATTAGTGAATGCTTATACACTGACTGAATTAGGAAAATTCTCCAGTGTGGTCCCATTTTGCCCTGTTTTAACGTCAAAACCCACCAAAAATGTCATAAGCCATACATACAATGATGGGTGCAAGTTTTGATAAAGTCTGGTTTAGACCTGACCCATCTGTGTATGCTTGCTTGTATATCATAACACTCTTTCTCTCCCATGGAGAATAGGTGTGGAGTGATGGAAGGATTTGCAGGCTGAACAATAACCTGTTGAACTGTCTCATCACTACCCCTTCCTTGGCCAACAAGCCCTAGAGTGAGATTCGAACCTAGACCTTCTAGCTCAGAGGCAGGCGAGCTATCAGCCAGACCCCAAGTGTTCCCATGTGAAGGGGGATCTGCAGATTCAGCACAAGCCATCAACTAGAATCTATTAGGCTTAAGGCTTATTTTACAATTGATCCAGTCACACCTGACTGCGTAACCATGGCCAGGATTTTCCATGCATCGGGCAGGCTTGGCGGGAGCGGAGTTGACCGCTGCCCACGATTGGCTCGGCACCGCGATATCACGCGGGTGTGCCAGTTAAGGCCTGCCCAGCGTGGATCAAGAGCGGTAGCGCTGAGCATTACCTGTGCGGGCAAGGGGAGGAGGGAGAGTCTGGTCCAGCGCTCTTTCACATGCATGCGCACAAAGGAGTGCTTCAATCCCTCTGAGGCATGGAGCTGCCTCACGGAGATTGAAGCACTTTTTAAAGGAGTTATTAAAAACATTAAAAATTTAATGAAAAATGTCCCCTCATGTGACTGTGTCACATGAGATGGGACATGTTTTTATTTTCAAAATAAAGTTCTTATATAATCAGTATTAGCTTTAGGAAAACCATATCCCGCTCGTGGATGAGGTTTCCTTAAAAACGTAAGGGTCGCTTGGCCTTTTCGCCTACCCACGAACTGTTGGGCTGGACGGCAGCGTAAATTTGGAATTAATTAGTATGTTACTGGCCTTAATGGGCCGTTCAATTATTGGCGGGCACACAGCCGACTCCAGCGTGCACCCGCCAAACGAAATATCGCGAGACAGCGTGATGACATCAGGACGCACGCCCGACATCATTGCGCGTCATTTTACATTTCGGTGTGTCAGGCCCACCCCCGCATGCCGAATATAAAATTCTGCCCCAACTTTATTTAAAACTCTACCACTTAATGTTGATTTAAAACACATCTTTTGCAATTGAAAATGCCTTTAATTGCCCCTTTCTCTAACACTTTTTCTATGTTGAGGTCTGACAGGTGATTTGCACAGACGGTGTGCAATTTTTAAACTAATTTATGTGCACACAGTTGTTACACTGCAGAAGGAGGCCATTTGGCCCATTGTGTCAGCTCCGGCTCTCCGAATGAGTAAACTCCCCAGTGCCGTTCCCCCATCTTTTCTCATAACCCTACACATTCTTCCTGTTCAGAAGCAGTCTAATTCCCTTTTGAAGGCTTCGGTTGAACCTGCCTCCAACACATTCAGACATTTCAGACCCTAACCACTCACTGCGTGAAAGTCTTTCCCCCTTGTGTTGCTTTTGCTTCTTTTGCCAATTGCTTTAAATCTGTGTCCTCTTGGCCTCGATCCTTTCACGAATGGGAACAGTTCCTCCCTATGTATTCTGTCCAGACCCCTCGTGGCTTTGAATACCTTGATCAAATCTCCTCTCAGCTTTCTTTTCTCCGTGTAAAACAGTCCTAACCTCTCCAGTAATAAAAACAGAAAGTGCTGGAAAAAATGAGCAGGTCTAGCAGCATCTGTGGAGGCAGATGTTTCGAGTCCAACTCGATTCTTCTTCAGAACAATAACTTATCCAAACTATTTTCATAACTGAAGTTTCTTATCCCTGGAACCATTCTCACCAATCTTTTCTGCATCTTGCAAGTAATATGCAGCACTACGTTTTGGTTATGGGTGGGGGGGGGGGGGGCGGTGGTGAAGCTTGGACTTGATGTGATAGGATGCGGAGGGAATTGTGTTTAGAACTTTGAATGAGTGCAACTACAGAGTGGCAGCACTTGCAGTTGTCTTTTAACCCTGTTTGTCTGATCATGTCCCTGAATGAATGGATTACCAAAACCGGAGAGCCTAGTGATTTACTGAGTGCAGCAGAGCCACAATTCCTTTGCACTGAATGCTATACAAATGTGTGGGAAATCAAAGTGCCAAAAGAGGCTTTGCAAAAGGGTGCCGTCGTTTTGATAAGTTTGATGCGGCTTTATTTAACCAAAGGGTGTGGTGTCAAATAACAGTTCTGTTATCTCTGCAACGTCTGCATATTGTTCAAAGTTTTCCCTGACAGATTATTACTTGTGGTAATGGTATTGCACCCATGAATATGGTACGGACATTGTTGCATGCCAAATAGGGAGTACACTGGTTGCTTAAGACTATGCTTAGTTGGTAGCACTCTCACATCTGAGTCACAAGGTTCTGATTCAAGTCCCATTCCAGGGCTTGAGCGTAAAATTCTAGGCCAACGCTCCTGTGCAGTACTCAGGGGTGCTGTCCTCTTGGAGGTGCTGTAATTTGGATGAAATATTAAGCAGAGACCCCAACTGCCTGATCAGATGGATGTAAAAGATCGCATTGCACTATTTCGAAGAATTGGAGGAGCGTTCGCCCTCATGTCCTGGCCAATATTTATCCCTCAATCGACAGAAGAACAAATTATCTGATCATTATCACATTGCTGTTTGTGGGAGCTTGCTGTGTGCAAATTGGCTGCTATGTTTCCTACGTTACAACAGTGGCCACATTTCAAAAGTACTTAATTGCCTGAAAAGCACTTTAGGATGTCCGGTGGTCACAAAAAATGCTATATAAACTCAAGTGCTGCTGACAACATCAACAGCAGTACAAACCCTGAGTGAGTAAAAGCATGTCATCAATTCATCAGTGCATAACATAAAGTGGCTGTGTTAAAATAGAGATTATCCCACTACTGACTATGAATCCTTGGAAAATGATGACATTGTAATCATTAACCTATCAAGCAGGATATCATTTTGGAAAGTCTTGATCATCCAATTTTGTGTTGACACCTTTTTGCAGCCAAAAATGAAGCAGAATAGTTCTGTCCTTTATCAACTTCATGGGGCAGAATTTTACGACCCATTTGCTGCAGAGCCGTAAAATGCGGCAAGCCATTCAAAAGTCCACTGACTTTAGTGGGACCATAAAATCTGGCAGGCATAAAATTCCACCCCATGTTCTACAATAAAGTAACAGGCATTCTGGGATCTACTGGCAATAAACCAATCTTGGAATTCAGGCAATGGGTCTGAAGTATTTTCATTTAACTGTAATCACTTATGATCTCATCTGAGCTACTCTGCTGAATTTCTCTCTTGGAGATCTTCCTGGACTTGTGCCCAAATACACTGCGCACAGTGACTAGTGGAAAACTGGGCAAGTTCCCTGATCCATCCAATTTTCTGATGTTCACTACCTGGGTGATTCCAGTATCTCCTCTCAATTTACCATTTGCAGCATTTTTGGGGAGGCAGTGGCAAAGTGGTATTGTCACTAGACTGGTATTCCAGAGACCCAGTGTAATGCTCTGGGGACCAGGGTTCAAATCCCACCATGACAGATGGAAAAAATTGAATTCGATAAAAATCTGGAATTAAAAGTCTGATGATTACCATCAAACCATTGTCGATTGTTGTAAAAATCCAACTGGTTCACTAAACCTTTAGGGAACCATCCTTACCTGGTCTGGCCTACACATGACTCCAGACCCACAGTTGACTCTTAAATGCCCTCTGAACGAGGACAATTAGGGATGTGAAATAAATGCTGGCCTAGCATCCCATGAGAATAAATAAACGCTAAATCATAAAAACATGTACAGCAAACATGAAAAAATTTTCAATAGTACCAACAGAAATACTCCACAAATCAGGCTTGTAGCCTGTGGAGGGAGAAACAGAGTTAACGTTGCAAGTCAATGACCATTCATCAGAACTGGAAATAGTTAGAGATGTATCGGGTTTTGAGCAAGGGGATGGTGGGACAAGGACAAAAGGTCCGTAATAGGATGGAAGACAGGAGAGGTGAAAGACAGAACAGGGCCAAAGGGAATGGAGATGGGGCAAGTAAAGAAATAAAATAAAACAAAAGATTTGCCTAGAGCAGGTGTGCTGCTGACTGAAAGCAAAAATATGAGAAAAATGGAAACATGCAAAGAAACAGAATCAAAATGGAGGGGTGGAGTTTATGGTCTGAACTCAATGTTGGATCCAGAATGCTCTAAAGTGCCTAATCAAAATATGAGGTGTTGTTCCTCAAACTTTCATTGAGCTTCACTGGAACAGTGCAGCAGACCAAGGACAGAGATGTCAGCATGAGAGAAAGGTGGAGAATTAAAATGACAGGGCAGCGGAAGCTCAGAATCACAGCTTACTGAGTGGAGGTGTTCCGCAAAGCAGTCACTCAATCTGTGTTTGGTCACCCCATTGTAGAGGAGATCACATTGTGAGCAGTGAGTACAGTAGGCTAAATTGGAAAACTTCTTCTGACCAGTATGTAATTTATCCCGTACTAAACTATCACAAAGCTCTACTTTCCATAATTTATGTAAGTTTTCATCTTCAAGCAAAGCCAAGTAGCTTTAATACCTTCATTGCTTAAATGGGAATTTTCTTTTAAACTAAACTGTCATGTAAACCTAATATGTCAGAAATGGAGATGTCACACGTGCCAACTTCCTCAACTCAGTGAAGCCGACAAACAGCTTTGAAATAGCTGACACAGCTCTTAAGAAGGTGACAGCTCAAAGATAAAACATGCGCCTGAAAAACAGCCCTGCCATGTCCAAGGCCACTGCTCCAAGGTGACTGAATAAGCCAAATTTCCCTTTTATTCCACCGGATTTCAGTCAGTGCTTTGGCATCACATTTCCACAAATTTGTTTCTTTTTCTGTGAGAGCTATTTGCAGGAAAAGTGCAGCAGGCACAGGTGAATGCCACCACCACTAAATTCCCCTGGAACCCAGCACCCTGACCAAGAAATGTATCACCGTTCCTTCATTGTCAGTGGAACTATAGGTGGGGTGCTACATTCCCACTAAGTTGTACGGGTTTGCAGCCATGCAGTAGCCTGGAAGTTACCAAACAGGTCTTGTTCCGTGATAAATAACACACATATTTAAAGGGACAGGAGGCTGAAGAAGAGTCATACAGACTCGAAACATTAACTCTATTTCTCTCTCCACAGATGCTGCAGAGCTACTGAGTTTTTCCAGCACTTCCTGTTTTTATTTCAGGTTTCCGGCATCTGCAGTATTTTGCTTTCATGCTTAAAGCAGGATCTTGCCAGTTTCAGGTGGGTGCCCTTTCTCTTGCCCAGGTAAAAATATAAGATTGAGGGAATGAAGTGGGATGTTACATTGGATCGGATCAGGATGGAATTCCTCTGTGTATTTTATTGTTCCCACAGGTAAAGCCAAATGGTTTCATGCCTTTTCCTGTGTGCCATTGTAACTAACAGAGGAAACTTTTCCTTTGATGTACTCCCCCACCCCTAGTGCTATTGTTTCTTTATTTCCTCTTATTATGAGGGTTAACAAAAGCAGTGGAGTGACTTGCAGAGGACATGACCGACACCCAAATAGATACAGCTTGGTCTGTGCACTATTTGTAGAAAGTTGGTTTGTGCATTTGGATGAAATTTGTGTGTGTGCCTGACTTTGGTATAACCAGTGCTGAAATTACATCCAAGCGATGTACATATTTTAAAAAAATTTATATATAAATAAATATATATAAAATATTTGCATTTTGTATCACCTTTCATGACCTCAGCACACCTCAAAGTGCTTTATAATCAATGAAGTACTTTTGAAGTTTAGACAATGTTGCAATAGGGCAAAGGTGGCAGCCAATTTTCTCACAGCAAGCTCCCACAAACAGCACTGTGATAATGGCCAGGTAACTTGTTTAAGTGGCTGAGGGATAAACATTGGTCAGGACACTGCTCTTCTTCGATACCCACCTCATGGGGGAGACGGGGGCTTGGTTTAATTGCTCATCCGAAAGATGACACCTCCAAAAGTGCAGCACTCCCTCGGTATTTCGCCAGGAGTGTTATCCGAGGTTATGTGTTCAAATCTCTGGAGTAGGGCTTAAATTCACAACTTTCTGGCTCAGAGCTTTAAGAGTGTGACCAGCAAAGCCAACAGGTCGCACAGGTTTGCTTTGTGCACAGGTGTATAAGTCAGTGTACTTTAACTTTGGTGTTGATTCTTGTCTGGCTCTGCTCCCTTGAAATGCCTTGGGAAACCTTTCTACGTTAGTGGCGTTATGTAAGAGCAAATGATTTTTGAGGTTGTTTAATATTCAATTTGCTAACAGTATGTATCAGCCCGATTCTTGATATATTATCAGGAAAAGATAGTTTGCAGTCTTGTGGTAGTGTACACATATTTGATTGATAGGAACACAACTCAAATGGCTGCGGAAGTTAAGGGGCAATTTTGACTACGGATTACATTGGGCAGGCTGTGAGCCTGACTGGGAGGGCCAGTCGAACTGGATAATGCCTGTTAACCTGTTTGCAAACAGATAGATTCATGCTTACTTGTGAATTTGCCAGATTCTTGTAGAATTGGAGTTGAGTCATAGGCTGGATCTTGGCAGAGTTGGGAACATTCCGTGGACCTCTAAAAATGTGGACCCGAACCCAATTTTGGGATTCCAGTTCCCATTCCCGGCACCCCTGATTTTCATAAGTACCGGATCTGGACCTGGCCAGCTCCATTGCTGGGCTATGGGTCTTCCAGACCTCTGCAATTTTCATGGACTCAGGCCGACTGTTCAATGAATCGTGGTTCACAGCCTCTCAGAGGTATCGTGAGCCATAGTCTGGATGAGGGAGCCTTTTGAAATGTAAATTCAAAAGTTCTTACCCATGCTCCCCCCCACCATGCTAACCTATGGCCCTCCACACAACCCGGATGGCCACTCATGCTCTCCATGCCAATCTGTTCCCCTCCAAATACCCCACATGGCCACTCACACTCTCTATGCCATCGTATAGCACTTCAATGTCCTTTTACCCTGGCCAGGATTTTCCGGCCCTGGTGTGGCAGGTCCCGCCGCAGTGGATACAGTGAGCCAGCCAGAAGTCCATTGGCTTCAGCAGGACTGGAGGATCCTGCCAGTGGTCGGAGCCAGAAAATCCCACCCCCCTCTATGCACTCAATAGAGAACAGATGAACTCTAAGGCAACAATGTGATGTGTGAAAAGGCTTTAAAAAACAATAATTCATTCATAACTTTCTTACAAAAAACTCCTTTTACTACAGCCCTATAAACATGTCAATCAAGCAGCCTTTTAAAGTATCAGTAACAGAAAGTGCAAGCACTTGACACCTCTTTATCTTGTGTAGATAAACATTGAGCAATTGAGAAATAGGTCTAAGGGAGAAAGCTGTCAATCAAACAGCGTTTTCCCTTGCTGCTTCAACAGACTAATGGGTGCTTGGGCACTCAGCCAAGAATGTATAACAACCAGTGTCCCCAAATCATTAGCCTAGGCCTCTGAGTTACTACTCTAGTGACGTTAGCACTATGCTACTGTTCCTGCATTTACAAACTAATGTAGGCTCTTAAAGATCTCTGAAAATGGCATCTTAAATGGAATGAAAGTGGACACAGCAGACATGCTCTAAACGCAATGAAGCGTGTAATATCCAACATTTTTTTTATTCATTCATGGGATGTGGATGTCACTGGCTAGATTAGCACTTATTGCTTGTTGCTTGCTTGCTTTGAAATGGAACAAATGGCTGGATTGATCATTTCTGCATTTGCATGCCTATAACATTTCCCTGAAGATGTGTGACCTATTGAATTTGGTGAGAGGGCTACTGCTTACAATTGGGAGAAATAGTTGCTGAATCGAAAAGGACATTTTCATTTGTTAGGTTTCTTTCTAACCGAATGTCACCTCCATGTTTAAGGTGGTTTCCCAACAGCTCCAGAAGTCTACATTGCTTCATACAACATAAGGAACCAAAAGATAATCAGTCTTTTGTCTTTTCCTTGGCTGGAGTTTGAGATGAAATGCAATGTCAGTTTTAAGGATTGAAAATGGGTGTCATTCAAGGTTGCTTTTCTCATTGTCCAGCAACAGCTGAAAGGAACCTTCAATGAAAATGTATTAACTGTTTCATGGCCTCAGGGAATAATACCTCGTTTATTATCAGTCTCTTGGCTGTTTTTCTTCTGCCTTTGGGGCAAAAAATGATCTTGTAAGATAATACTTACTGAAGCAAAACCTTTGTCCCCTTGCTGAGCTTGTGCTCCATTAATAAGTTTGGTAAGACAATTGTGTGGGGCTGCGCCTGACCTAAGGTTGGACATTAAGTGAGTAACCCAGGTGGCTAGCTGCTGGTTTAAAGAAAACCATTGTTTCCCTGGGCAGTTGAGAAAAATTGACAGAACGATTTGGAAAAGAAAATAAACTGCACTTAAATAATATTTGCTCAGCGAAATGTATTTAAATTGTCAAAAGACAGACATTCATTTTGTACAGTTTTAGCAGGGGAACAACAACACACCTTTGATCTTCTTCACTGATTTTGTGAAGGGTGCTTGTGTCCTGAAATGACTTTTCCTACCAGGAAATGGACTGAAATCTAATATTAGGTATTGCTATTTCTTGGCTGCCTGATTATGCTTTGCCAGGTAGTTGGGATGTGTGCGTTTGCTCTGTGTGCACGTCTGTGTGTGCACGTGCGTGTGTGTATGTGGGGTGTGTGTAGTGAGCATGGTGTACATGGTGAGCACAGTGTGCATCTGTGTGCATCTGTATGCACGGGTGCGCGTGTGCGCCTGTGTCTGCATGAGTGTGTGTGTGCATCTGTGCACCTCTGTGTATGGCTGTGTGTGTAACATTTAAAAAATCTTGGAGATAAATTGTTTGTAAAACAAAATGCTACAGTCAGCGGGCTGAACAGGCTGCTGGTTTCCCAAGAGGTCTAAAGGGTGGAGAAATGTGCTTTGTCCTTTAACAACAGAGTCAAGGTATATGAATTGTGACTGTCTACATGATTGAACTTTCAATCCTCTGAAATGTAACTGCAGTAGTTAGACATGCTGTCTCTTACACATGGAACAAAACTGATCTCTGTTCTTTACACATTGAATTTACAATTTTCAGCAACAAGCGTAACTTTTTGGGGTTTTTTGAAGGCCTGTCATCCATGGTTTTCCCAATTGGTTTTCTACCCCCACCCTGCTTTGATTCCTCCAGGTTGAGCACCCCCTGCAGTTAAGAAATTGAGTGCATGCCATGTGCCGAGGATTATGAGCTGGATCCTACCTAAATCAGCCTATCAGCAGGCAAATAACTGTGTCCTGATGATCTAGCACCACCCTTTGCTCAGTGATCAGTACCTCCACCAGCCTTCTCCTTCCCTCATCTCTCCTGTGAGGAGTTCTAGGCACCACACCTTAGAATGGTTATATTGGCTTTGGAGGGTAGGCACCAGAGATTTGCTAGAATGATACCTAAGCTCTCAGGGACTAAGTTAGAAAGAGAGATTATATGAACTAGGGTCCAGCTGTTAACTTTAAAACTGAGGTTGATAGCTTTTTTTTCTTTTTTTTTATGAAGGAATAGGGGACAAAAACAGGAATGTTGAGTTGGGTCACAGATCAGCCATTATCTCATTGAATGGCAGAAGGCTTCAGGTTTAAATGCCCTTCTCATGTTCCTATGTTCCACACACACACACACACACACACACACACACACACACACACACACACACAATCATGCCTATCAGCAACTTAGCAGACTGGGACTTGTACTCTACTCCTAAATAGTTAGAGGGAGAGGAGGCATGTCAATGCTGCTGTGTCTGGCACAGCAAGGCCTAGAACTTCCTCAGATTTCATTGCTGTTGCTTCTTTAACTAAAAAGAACTGCTCTCACCAGTGAGAGTTACAAAAAAGTTTCCTGGATCTGCTTATTTGCATTCCCATTGGAACCTAGAAGCATGAGTAGACTATTCAGCCCCTCAAGTTTTATTTTCCAGCCATTCAATTAGATCAGGGTTGATCTGTAACTTAAATCCATCTACCTACCTAAGTTCCATAATCGTTAATACCCTTGCCCAATAAAATTCTCTCAACCTCAGTTTTGAAATTTTCAGTTGACCCCCAACCTCAACAGCATTTCAGGGGAGAGTACTCCAGATTTCCACTATCCTTTGTGTGAAGTACTTCCTGGCATTAAGTCTGAATGACGTAGTTCTAACTATAAGGTCCTGCCCTCATATTCTGGACATCCCTATCTGAAGGAATAGTTTCTCCTCATCTACCCTGTCAAATCATTTAACACCTCAATTATATCACCCCTTAATCATCTATACTTAAGGGATGCAAGCCTGTAGCATGGCCTCATAATTTAACTCTTTCAGTCCAAGGTATCATTCTGGTGAATCAATTCTCCAAGATCAATATCTCCATCCTGTGGTGTGGTGGCCTGAATAGTATTCCAATTATCGTTTTCCAGAACTTTATACAACTGCACCATAATGTCCACTCGTCTGCATTCTGCTGGTGTAGACATTACTGTAAAACTTATTTCAATAGGTGTAGTGAGCAGCTGACCAACCCAGTGGGTCAATTCCCTCAGGTCATCTCCTGTTCTGGCTCCATATTCCCTTAAGAGATGGATTAAGTCTAGTATTGGAGGACTATTAACCAAATGTGTTTGCCTTGGAGGCTGGGGATTCCCTGCTTAGGACCTTTCCATGTACTCTTAACAGTCAATGCATCATCTCTCAAACATTACATACTAAAGCGCCCCTATCATTGATACTTTTACACCCAGCAGAAAAATCAAGGAGGCAATAAAAAAAGGAGTCTTTTAATCTATTTTCTATTTTCTGCTTGTCTACCAGTTAGAAAACTATTGGATGTAGATTTTTTTAAAAATGGCTTGTTGACTGGCAGTCAGAAATCATCCAATGAGTTAATGAAGTGTCCAATCATTTTCCAATTGACTGGGAAGGCATTGCATCATGAGGATGGACATGTTAGGTGACCAATGGTAGGAGCATTGAGCGGGTCAGTTGGTGGCAGGAAGTGACCTGTGAAGCCTCCAAGTTACGTCCAAGAATTGCCAACACTCTCAGAAACATGGGGCAGGAGCCCATTAAAATGAATCTACTGTGACACAGCAACTGCAAACAATAAATTCTGTTTGGCGATGCTTTGATGCTAAAATCAGGCTCTCGGGACACATGGGAAGGAGCGCAAAAACATGTGTTTCAAAGGGAAATAGATTTTACACAGTTAGATCTTTGCCTCAAGGCAGGCGGGGTAAAGTTTTTTTTGTCTTTGATCAAAACTAAAACCAAACTAGACATGAGGAAGGAGAGAACTCAAGAAATTAAAAAGAGTAACAAAGTCACACAAGTAATGCTTATGAAAAGAAGATAAGGTTTAAAGTGGAAAAATGCAGTGGAGAACAGAATTAGGAGGGGAAATAATAAAGTCACAGAATCAGAAAAGGATGATGGAGGAAAGAGAGAATGAACCATCAAATCAAAAGTCTCTCCTGCCACCCTCTACATCCCCCTAACCGCTGTCACCCCGGTGCCTAATGGTTTCAGGGATAACTCACTGTCTGACTCAATAGACAAACTAATCCACACTAGACAAGAAGTCCGGCTTCATTACAATAAATCATCCCAACTCCTGCCTGACACCTGGCTGGATTGGTTAAGCGGCCAGTGGGCATGAGCAGGAATTTGCCGGAAGAGACCACAAGCAGTTATCCATGGGAAGCATTCCTACTCCATCTGACCCTTGAGGGGTCCAAAGAGAATAAAGCTTTTAATACTTACTAAGGACCATCCTGTAGTGGCTCTGCTGCCAGTGGAGCACCAAAAGTGTTAATGTTCTGTGACCTCTGCATCTTGAGCAAGCCCACTTTTAGCAGGAGCCTCATCCAGGGCCTGAATCACAGCCCTCCCATTGTTTTTATTTCTCTTTAAATCAACCCGTAAGAGTCTATTAACGACTGACAAGACAAAATATTTGAGAATTGGATAATATAGTGGATCCATGTCAAGGAGGGTTGCACAGTTTCAATTATCCTCAATTCCTGTCTGATCTTGTGGCCCCTCAGTTCAGGTGTGAACATCTTAACTGAGTACAGCCCACCCACTAGAAAACTAAAATTGCCACATTTGCATGTCTAATTGTGAGGAGTTCAGCATTTTACTTAGAAACTAATATTTTTATTCCAGAAAGAGAAATTCTAAGTTTAGTGTTTTTTTTTAATCTGTTTTTTGCATTAAATCATCACAAGATTTACAGACACTGGTTCATTTAAACCCGGCGAGTAAACCTGGCATTTTTACTTCTCCCACATTGGCCTGGATTTTACCCACCCGTGCCAGTGGGTTTCAAAGTGCAGGGGCACGTTAAATCCAGAGGATGGCCCCCCCCGCCCATCCTCAATTTGCCTGAAATTTTATGGGGAGCAAGGAAAGTGTCCCCCACCCCCAAAGGTCATTTTCCATGCTTTTAACCCTCCTCCCAGCCTTTTGAACGTAACCCCCCCTTCGCCCATTTTGCCGGGACTCTGGGCCCCGGACTTACCTGCATTCCTCAGCGTGGTGGGACTGCCGGCAGTCCCAAGCCGCGGTCAATGCACCCACCTGGCTCTGTTGGGACTACAGAGCTGCCGGCCAATGCGTTCGGGAGCAGAGTTAGTTGCTGTAAATAAATTGGCTCTTGGTTCTCCAAGATGGGACTTCCTCTCAAGGTAGAGGCGAAAGTCTCACCTTAAAGCAATTAACGCTGCTCCCAGCATTAAACTGCTGCAGGGCAACTGTCGGGATTGTGGGCGGGCTTTCCCCTAATTTTTGAGCAGGGGTGGGGCTGGAAATATGGCGATCACAGCGCCCCATAAGATCCAGCCTGTTGTTTCGTAGGCTAGGATTTTACATTGGCTGGGCGGGCTTGGCGGAAGTGAGTGGGGGCAGTCATGGAGCGGCCTGCGATTGGCTCCGTACCGCGATGTCACGTGGGCGGGCCAATTAAGGCCCACCCAGCCTGGATCGCGAGTGGTAGCGCTCATGTGCGGGAGGGGGGGAGGAGGGAGAGTTGGGTCCAGCGCTCTTTCGCACTTCAATCCTTCTGAGGCATGGAGCTTGTTTTTAAAAAAAAATGAATAAATACATTAAAAGTTCATTGAAACATGTCCCATCTCATGTGACTGTTTTTATTTTTCAAAGGAAGTTTTTATTTAAAATTTGTCATAGCTTTAGGAAACCTCATCCCGCTCATGGATGAGGGTTCCTACAAAATGTAAAGGTCGCTTGGCCCTTTTCGCTTGCCCGCCAACCGTTAGGTTGGACGGGCGGCGTAAATTTGAAGCTAATTAGTTTGTTAATGGCCCTAAAAGGTCTTTCAATCATCGGCAGGCATGCAGCCGACGCCCACCGAGCAAAATATCGCGAGACAGGGTGATGACGTTGGGACGCACGCCCGATGTCATCGTGCATCATACTACAGTCCGGTCTGCCGGGCACACGTCTGCAGAATGTAAAATTCTGCCCATAGATTTTTTTTTTGCAGGTGCCAATGCCAACTTCCTTTCAGACAATGTTACCTGTTGAAACATGGAGCCGATTGTCTTTTTAACTGCACTTAACTCATTGTAGATGGGTGGTGGCCAGGGAAGAAGCATCGCAAAGGTTGTTTATCCTCAAGGAATGGCTACTCAAGGAACTAAATTGGAAATGGCTCAGGTGATTATAGCATTGCGAGCATAGCTGAAGCTGGTGTTTAGTGCTGACATCATGGTTTTCAGGTGATGATTTTGAGAGGTCAATTTAAGGTCATATTCTTGTCCACGAAGATGACTACAAAGAAATTACATCCTACCTTAATCCTTCTGAATTATAGACCCTAATAAGTGAGAAACAATACATTCTGGTTTCTTTTGCACAACACTGTGTGAGTTCTGTCGAAGGGTCATGAGGACTCAAAACGTCAACTCTTTTCTTCTCCACCGATGCTGCCAGACATGCTGAGTTTTTCCAGGTAATTCTGTTTTTGTACCGTGTGTACCCTGTTCTCTCGATGGTAAGATGGGCCACTGTGAATGATGTTCGGCAACTTAGTAGCAATAATTTGCATTTAAATGGTGTTCTAAGGACAAGAGAGAGCTAGAGAGGCAGAGCGGTTTAGGAAGGGAATTCCAAAGTTCAGGGCTAGGCAAGTAAAGCCATAGTTGCCCACGTTGAAATGAAGAGAATTGGAAATGTAGGAGAAGCCAGAATTGGAGGAGCAGAGAGATCTCTGAGATCTGCAGGACTGAGCAAGGTTACATAGACAGAGAGAGGAGAATGTAGGTCAGGGAGCTCTGGGGTGATGGATGGACTGGCCTTAGTGCAAGTAAGGATACAGGCACCAGAGTTTTGGACAAGCTCAAGTTTAGGGGTTGGGGTACAAGGTGGAAAAGAAAAGACATCCATTTCAACACCGCCTTTCATTATCTCAGCTACCGTAATTATAGCCACTGGATTAAATGCCTCAAAATTAATCTGCTGCCTATACAGCTTAAGAGTACCGTGTTCGGTTCCTTCTGAGAGCGATGCACAGAGTCTCACATGATGACTCCTGGAGAAGGTTCGGCTTCATTCAGAGACTCAGGACACGGGGACATAACCTTAAAATTAGAGCTAGGCTGTGCTTCAGCAGTGAGTCAGAGGAAACTTCTTCACGCAGAGGGGCTGTGAAAACCTGGAACCCTCTCTCCCAAAAGCTAGAGGGCGGTTGAAAATTTCGGAACTGAGATCGCTAGATCTTTAGGCAAGGGTTTGAAGGGTTACAAATTCGGGTAGATGGAGTTAAAGTACGGATCAGCCATGAACCCTTTGCTCTACCTCGTATCCTTTATTCTGCAGAAATGCAACAGGCTAATGTAAAACACTTGATCGAAGTACAGAAATTGATATTCATGGGCGAAACAAATCAACAGCATGTCACTTCCAGAGTGCTGCACTAGTTACAGACTCAGTATTTAAATGACCCCTGCACACTGCTATTTTCTGCGTTTATCTGTTAGAATGCAAACAAGCTTTTAAATGATGTGCCCCTTCTTTCCAACTGGAAAATCAGCTTCACACCATCTGCCTATCAGATGTTTAGAAACTAGGGCTGCGTATTAATGCCACATGCTTTTTTTTTCTCCTCCCCCTCCCCCATGTCTGTAGCCACACCACTCGTGCTGCTAATAGCAGTCTCTGAGTCATGTCGCCGAAATGCTTTCGATGGCTGAGTGATGAGATATTTATAAAACTGATAAATCTCTGAATTAACAGGAGTCGGAACACCAGACTTTATCCAATAAGCAGTTTCTTAGAGGACCTTTCTAGACTTCTGTCAGATGTCATTTTGATAAAGGCGAGTCTGTCTCTGCCTTCTAGTCCTTGGCTATGTTTTCCCTTGTTTGCACAGCCTGACTTGCTTGAGACTCTCGGTTTGCTCATTTAAAGGCATAGAAGCCTAGAATTACTTTATTAATTCCCCCCCCACCCCCAGTGTGTTTTGGAAATAAAGAAGTGTTTTGTTCACTGCTCATCTGATTTCTAGATTGCTCAATTCACAGCACTGTCACATGATTATCACAGAGGTTAGCTGAGAATTGACACCAAGATGCTGCAGGAAAAGCAATAGTCGAGCTAATTTTCTTCTAATGTTGTGCAATATGACATCCTCATAGGCCGAGCCCATGTTTGGGCCCGCCCAGTTTAAAGGGACCACAGATCTGGGACGTTCATCCATTGATTTCAGAGTGATCACAGGTTGCAGGGCAATGTATCCCACCACCAAACCCTCCACCATCACCAACCTAAGTTTGCCGCCAGTGTGGCTTGTCACTAGGAACGACAGATCATGGAACTGACTCTTCAATTCATCACCACTTAGTGCTTTCAGTGACAGGATGTTCAACAGCTTAAAATACTCCATACGTAAAAGAAAGGACAGACACTTAAAATTGAATTTTTTTGTCAGTTGTTTTCTTCAGGCCAAGCAAGACTTTGTCTACTATGTGTAGCCTAAATCCGATATGCCCAGTATTACAAAGCACAGAAACAGGCTATCTGGTCCAACTTGTCTATGTTAGTACTTGTGCTCCACACAAGCATCCTTCCACCCCTCTTTCCCTAACCTGATCAGTATAATCATTTATTCTTTTCCTCCTCCTGTGCTTATCTAACTTCCCTTTATACACGACACTGAAACCCTACTGACAATACCTGCACTGATTCATCAAAGAAAAACATCTTCCATTGGCATTATGTTATAATGATAAAAAGATATTTAAAGCCGTTTTCAGTAATTAATTAAAGTACACTCCTGTTAAGAATTATTTTTCTCCCCAGTTCAAAATGCAAAAGTGTTCAAAAAGGACACACACGTCAGGGGCAGAATATTGCACTCGTCGGGCAGGCCCGCGCCTAACCCAGAAGAGTGTAAAATGACGCGTGATGATGTCAGGCAAGCATCCCAATGTCATCGTGCACTTGCGCGACATTTGGAGTTGGCAGCACGCCTGCCGACAATTAATGGGCCTATTAAGGCCATTAAAGATCTAATAAATGAAATCTTTCGCTCCCTTCCAACTCTACGGCTTGGTCGGGGGGAGGGGGTGGGGTGGGGGTGGGGGGGGTTGTTGGTGGTTGGGTGTTGGGGGGGGGTGCGGGGGGGTGGTGTGGTGGTGGTGGGGGGGGAGGTGGCGGGGACGAAAAGGCCAAGTGGCCTTTGGGCTTTTCTGTGAAGCCTCATCCACGTGCGGGTTAAGGTTTCGATCAGTGATTTAAATAAAAATAAACATTTTTCAAATTAGCTTGCGACAAGTCGCATCTCATGTTATTAACATTTTTAAATTATTTGTTTGTTTATTTTCAAAAATCTTCATCTTGTTGAGGCAGCTCGGTGCCTCAGGGAGATTTTACTGCACGCACCCGTTCTCATAGGTGAAGTTCCGCGCTCACCACCCCGCCCCTTCCCCCCAATACACAGGCAGCACTGAGCGCCGCAGCGCGCGATTCACACCATTAGTTGGCCAGCCAGCGTAAAATGGCGGCCGCAGCCCGATCGTGGGCAGCAGTCCGAATTGCAGCTCCTGCCGCTTGCCCCCCGCCGAGCCGGCCCGGCGACCGGAAAATCCTGGCCCAGGCGCATAATGAAGACTTAGCATTGCCAAACCAGGGATGACATCATCACATGACCTCATGCACCCAACCGACCACCTCTACCCTTCTGCGATTGGGCGCCCAACATGTCCGGACTCATGACGGACGGTGCTCCCAGCCAATTGGAAAGTCCATTAGCCGATTGACTGACAAGTGGAGTATCATCCAAACTGCCTGTTTTCCATGTCCGATGTTTTTACAATTAATAAACAAAAGAGAATTTTCTCAGAGTAGTGTCAGTAATTTGTAATTCTTGGGGATTTTTGCAGGGTTGGCAGCCCTATAAAGACCTGCACCAGTTATGCTGGGGAATCTTTTTGCACTTTCTTCCCTCATTTGGCGGTAGCCGTTGCAATAGCATTTACCTTGCTGACCACGTTCTAACCTCTGCTTTTGTTACAAAAGTACTATGAGCTTAAGACACTGGGCTCTGCTCCTCAATCACGACTTTTGGTTCTTAGATCGCAGCCTTGTGCATTGGAGATAGTGGTGGCGGGGTAGGGAGATGGGAAGGGAGGAGGAAGTGAGAGGCCCTGTAACTTTAATTCTGCAATTAGGATTTTTATATTAAATTCTATATGTTAGAACCTGAACATTAGAGACATGCTCTTGTGTTGAAAGCCATACATGAAACTTGCATCTTTTAGAACGTGTATAGCAATCTCTAGTAGCTTGAGGGTATTGCTAATAAAATGTCTGGAGACGATCATATTAATTTGCATACTCCATCAAGGAACTTATTTATGCAAGTAGTGGTGACTAATGTAATCAGACAAGTGTTGTTGTAGTGGCATATCTCAAAAGGATTTGATTGTAGGTATGTGAAATAAACTATTCATGGTTGCTAACCCTCTAGGCTTGTTCAGGTCAATCTCAGGAGAAAAATCATTGAGAGAATGAAAACCGGTGTGTTTGCTTTCGGTTTCCATTCCGTTAGCGATAAGAATATCAGAGATGGGAGCGAGGGAAAATGGTTGTTTGACTGGGCAGCTAGAGCTGGGAGTTCATGTGATAAAACCTCCAGGAATATGTCAACACAGGGTTGGCAACAGCTAGTGCGGTGCATTTTACAAGTTTTTACTGTCAGCAGTTGGGCTGTTGACTCCAAAGTGCTTCCCAAGCCATCTAAGCTGTATTAATAGATCTCAGCCAGGTTAGTGGTAATAAGGGAGTTGAAATGAGGCCCCCTGGTTTGGAGGGTGTAAACTCCACTCCTGATCACCTGCTGCTAATCACGGCTCAAGAGCCAACAAGATTGGTCTCGTTTTATAGCCACGACACTCCTTCCCCACTCTCACCACAGAGTTGAGTGAAAGACCTGCTGGAGCTCATTGTCAAGGCATTGCATGTAATGAATGGCCACTTGGTGATACTGGAGAGTGTTTGGGGCCCTTTATCCAACAAGGACTGCATATCATGATGAGACTGGGGGAAGTTTGAAAGAGGAAAAAGAGCGTGTAAATATATGATTAACAGTGGGATTCCGTGTCATGTTATATAATATACGTGGACAGCATAGATGATTAAATTTTGCCTGTAACATGATCAGCCCTAAGCTGCCATTGGAGCATGAAAGTGTTAAGCTGATTGTCCTGGTAAGTATAATGCAGCAAGAGGTAAATTCAGATCGGCATTCTGGCTTGTGCGTGATTTATATTTGAGAACCAGGAAGTAAATTTTGCAGAACTTTTCCTCAGAGGATGAACAGGGTGGAACTGTGACTGTGAGGAGGATGGATTGTGCATCTTCTTTGGAAGAATCATGAACGAAACATCCCTGGCTCATTACCATTGTGATGATTATAGCCCCCAAGTCAGACAATGGAGGTGTACATATCATTGTTTCCACTGGTTCATTTTACCACTAGTGATGTCAGTGCTCAAATTAGATGCATTAATCATCAGACTATCGCCAACAATAGGTTGTTTAAGAGAAAAAAATGACTGTGTATATGTGTATGTTTCAGAGATTTATAAAGCTCCTATTAGCCAGCTTGTTTACGAATGGGATATCCTTCTAACTTCTAATTCAAAACATAAGGCAACATGGAATGGTAAGATGACACATGCTTCCAAGCTGCCTCAGACTTAATCATAAGAGCTACACTTAGCTCAAGTACTACAAGGAGGTTCTCCATTGGCTGCCTGATACATGCTTCAATTTTCTTGGCAACAGGTGATTTGCATCTGTCATCGACAACCAGCCCGACGTGAATCTCCAACTTCACAGCCTGGGCCAAGTAAATGAGAAGGTCATGGAGTGGGGGCATTCAATTGCAAAACACAGATGGAGCAGTAAACTCCATATAGACTTCATTCTTAGACACTTCCTTCATTCCAGATACAAATTCATGACGAACATCCAAGTAGGGTTTCACAGATGAAAGAACGTCAGATGTAAGTGCATTGATTGGTTTGGATGGGTAGTGACAAATTTCTAATGCTCTCCTCCCTCCTTTATCCTTGGGGGTAGTGATTCATGTCTATATCTGGGTTGAGGGTGACGGCAGGATTCCGATATTTCACCAAAGTGGTCTCCTTCGCCTGTGATCTTGAGGTTGAGTGTTACCTGATGACTTTGCTATGAAGGAGCATTACAAGAACAATAGCTTGCATTTACATAGCGCCTTTAATGTAGTAAAACATCTCCAGGTACTTCAGAAGACTAGTTATCAAGCAAAAGTTGACACCAAGTCATATAAGGAGATATTAATATAGATTACTAAATACTTGATCAAAAGAGGTAAGTTTCAAGAAGCATCTTAAAGGAATAAAGTGAGAGATAGAGAGCCGGAGAGATTTAAGGAGGGAGTTCCAGAACCTTAAGCCTAAGCAGCTGAAGGGATGGCTGGATGGGGCAATTAAAATTGGGCATGGTCAAGAGGCCAGACCTGGAGGAACCCAGAGACCTCGGAGGGTTCTGGGGCTGAAGGAGATTATGGAGATAGAGATGAGCAAAGCTATGGAGGGGTTTGAAAACAAGGGTGAGAATTTTAAATCTGAGGCATTGTTGGACCAGGAGCCAACGAAGGGTCAGAGAACACAGGAGTGATGGGTGAACAAGTTAGGATACAGTCGGCAGAGTTTTGGACGAGCGGAAGTTTATGTAGTTTAATATACACCATCATAGGCTAATCTTAGAAGTGTTTGCCTATTTCACTATGTATCTCTTTTTGTCTCATCGTCTCTTTATCAGGTCTCACGGCGGCAGCAGCAGCCGCAGCAGCAGCAGCTACCAATGCCGCCATAGCAGAGGCCATGAAGGCGAAGAAGATCAAACTAGAAGCCATGAACAGCTTCCACGGTAACAGTAACCAGCATGGTACAGAGTCTGAAAATGGTGACATGAACTCCAGTATCGGTGAGTTCCCTCAAAAAATGATCTACAAATTAAGGGTCCCACACATGTTAATATCAGGCAAAAACAAAACGTAGACACAAGAATAAAAATCACATTTTTGCAAATACTGTGACATTGCCAATTTCGCATAGGCCTTGCTGAACACTTACTAGAGTTGCCACTGGGCCCATTTGATTGGACTGGTACGTTGCACACAAAGGCCCAGAATTTCCTGGAAGTAATTTTCTGGCAGTCTCAGAGTAACTACAGCATCAGCACAGAGTTGTTCCACTTTTCTTTCCTGGGAAAATTTGCAAATAAATGATTTACACTGGTTTTACACTGAAACAACCAATATGCACGATTGCCCCAGACATTTGCATTGTTGCCCAGTCTCATTCGCTGAAACCCCACTTGGCTTCTTAAAATAGCTCTGCTCACATGCAGAAACTCAGGGCCTATATTTTTCAGTCCCACCAGAGGCAGATATCGTCAACTGATTTTGGCCGCTCTCCAAATTTCCCCATCCCGTCCGCGACGAATCCCGCGGCTGGCGGGACCGGAATTGATGGCCAAAAGTACAGGAACACTTGTCGTTGCTAGTTTTTTTGTCGATTTCTTTACCGGTTGTTTTTAGCAGTTTCATTTACATGTTATTTCTCCTTACGCATAGCCGCACTGAATTTTCTATACCTTTGAATGCTTTTTTATGGCATCATTATGTATTCCATTACAAAAGAGGAAAGCTGACGATTGCATTTTCCCAAACATGCTGTGCTTTACATGCACAAATGATGGCTTCAAGCTTTAACCCGATTGCTTGTTTCTGTTGATTTTCACTTGGCCTATGCTGGTTTTTACATCGCGGCGAATGTTGATGCGATTCAGGAAATTTGGGTGTAAGATCGCTGTTAAAAACCAGGGGTGGAATTCATGGCAGGGGCGAGGCCATAAAATGCAACGAGCTGTTCAAATGCCAGTTGACTTCAGTGAGGACTGTGAAATCCCACCGGCGTAACATTCACCTCATGCATTATTCCCATGTCAGTAGATTCCAGAAAATTCCAGATCAATAAGCTTTTCTTTTTAATGCACTTCTGTGTAGAATAATGTGGAATCATTAATAAATGTAAAACTCCTCAGATTCTTTAAGTTTATTTTAATGTCCGTCATTAGCAATGCAAAGCTCACGGTTCAAACAGTGATTCCACCCTTCACTCCGCCACCACCCCCCCACCACCCACCCCCTCCCCATCCCTTTCTATCCAACTCAAGGTCAGACTTTGGACTTAAAACAGTATAACTTTGAAGATTCTAGGCTCTGTCATCCTGTAAATAGATTGTTGTTGGATGAGATGGCAAATACTTTTATAAATAATTCCTGATAACTCTATTACCCAATATCAAAAATTTACTCGCCACATTTTACAGCCCCGACTCCACCACAATGGGAAGATTTGGAGAGCGGCCAAAAGTCAACTGGTATTTATTGGGCCTTACAGGAGAACTCATAACAGTTTAAGAAGGCAGGGCTGGTACAGGAATTGAACCCATGCTGTTGGCATCACACCTGCATTACAAACCAGCCAGCTGAGCTAACGGAGTCTCTCCAAATCAAGCTCCTATTGCCTGCCTTCACGTGTTAATCCCTGTTTAGAACTGTGGGCAGAGGCCTGAATGTGGGCATCTGACGCCTCAAAACCAGACAGCTCCGGGCAATTAGGACTTGTCAGCCTAGGTTGATGGCTGACCAAAGAGAAGGAAAACTCTGATTTTCAACCCTCAGCTGTGGATGCAAATAACAATGTCTTCATCGGCTGACAGCACAGACCAGACTGGGTGATAATGTGAAAGACAGATGAAGGTCTCCAGCTTGTTTGGCAGCTCATCTAGATGTATGGGAGGCAGGGGCATAGTGGTATTTTGCTAGATTGATAATCCAGAGACCCAGGGTAATGCTCTGGGGACCTGGGTTCGAATCCCACCAGGAATTTGAATAAAAATCTGGAATTAAAAGTCCAATGATGACCATGAAACCATGTTGTAAAACCCATCTGATTCACTAATGTCCTTTGGGGAAGTAAATCTGCTGTCCTTACCCGGTCAGGAAAACTGATTTTTTTCTTACCTGGTCTGGCCTACATGTGACTCCAGACCCATACCAATGTGGTTGGCACTTAAATGCCCTCAAAGGAGCAACACCCACATCCCAAGGATGAATAAATTTAAAAAAAGGACAACTTAAAACCTGCATCCTTGTGACACTTATTGCACCAGTGCAGCATTAGCTGCCTCGTATGAGAGAGTGGGAAGGGCTCTGCACTTAAATATACTCAATATTTAGTTTGTTCAGCAAACCAAATCAACCAGCCCCAGAGCCTTCGTTATCCAGGCACTGAGGTTAATCCTGGTACCCTGATCATAGCGAGCAGCTAACTTTACACAGATCAGTGGCTGGACCTGTGGCCTTTTGGCTCTTCATTTAGGGAAGGAAACCTGCATCCTTACCTGGTCTGGCCTACATGTGACTCCAGACCCACAGCAATGTGACTGATTCTTAAATGCCCTCTGAACAAGGGAAGTTAGGGATGGGTAATAAATGCTGGCTTAGCCAGCGGTGCCCACATCCCATGAACGAATTTTTAAAAAAGATATTCATTAAATTTGCTGAGCCATTGGAATCGATGACTCAGGTTCGGTGAGAAGGAAAGAACAGCATTTGTAAGGTCTGGTTGACTGGTCTAATGTGAGAGAAGATGGGATAGAATCTTGTGTAAATGTTAGTCAAGATCGAGTACAATCCAATGTCAAGAAGAGGTGAAAACTCAACTCCCTTGAACTCAAAACACAGCCTTCTTTCTTAACACCACAATGAGCATGATGGCAGAGACTGATGGTGCAATTTTCTGGTCCTGCCTGCTGGTGGGGTTTACTGGTGCCGCCAATGCCATTAGACTTTTGGCTGACTTGCCGCATTCACCATGATGGAACCGGAAAATCCCAGCCTTAATAAAATGCACTGCCCATGAAATTACCACCATTTAATTTGGCAAGAATGTTTTTTATTCATTCATGGGATGTGGGCTTGGCTGGCTGGGCCAGCATTTATTGCCCACCCCTAATTGTCCTTGAGAAGGTGGTGGTGAGCTGCCTTCTTGAACTACTGCAGTCCGTGTGGTGTAAGTACATCCATGGTACTGTTAGGAAGGGAGTTCCAGGATTTTGACCCAGCGACAATGAAGGAACAGCGATGTATTTCCAAGTCAGATTTGTGAGTGACTTGGAGGGGAACTTCCAGATGGTGGTGTTCCTATCTCTCTGCTGCCCTTGTCCTTCTAGATGGTAGTGGTCGTGGGTTTGGAAGGTGCTGCTGAAGGAGCCTTGGGTGAATTCCTGCAATGCATTTTGTAGATGGTATACACTGCTGCAATTGTGCATCAGTGGTGGAGGGAGTGAATGTTTGTGGATGTGGTGCCAACCAAGTGGGCTGCTTTGTCCTAGACGGTGTCAAGCTTCTTGAATGTTATGGGAGCTGCATTCATCCAGGCAAGTGAGGAGTATTACCTGCCCCACCTGGACGACTGTGCATGATTTTGTTCGCCGCCTTATGAAAATGATATTCAAAATTGACAAGGGCCTACCAAGTTGAGAGCTAGGGTTAGGCACTTGAAATGTAAAGAGAGGCTGCAGGAATGTTTACACTGGAGAGGAGAAGGATCAATTGTGATTTACAATAGCAAAAGGTAAAGAGAGGATAAATATTTAACATATTCACAGATCCTACAACAAAATTACACAACCTTAAGATTAGAAGTGAGAAGACAAAAAGACAATTTAGATTTAATTATTTTATGTTGAAGGTGATGAAAGTGGAGAATGGCTGGCAAGGGATGAAAGATCGTATCGGCAACTTCTAGAGAATTAAATTTATGACCCAATAAAAATTATTACTAGTGGGGTATGATAGGTGCTTTGGGATATGTTTCCAAGATACTGGAACTTGTCTGATGGTTCTGTGCATTCCAATGTCCTTACGTTCCCATCATAGATGCATATGTTAATGAATCACCACCAGGAGAATGCCAAGCCTAGCAATGGGTTTAACACCTCATTCAAAAGATGGCACCTCTACCAGTGCAGCACTCCCTCAGTGTCAGCCTAGATTTTGTGCGCAAGTCTCTAGAAAGGGATTTGAACCCACAAATTCGTGGCTTAGAGGCGAGAGTACCACTACTGTGTGCTTGTCGTAATGGCATAATTGTGTATAATGGTGATTGTTTGATTATCCACCACAAAACCAAGCTTCATCATTGTGTAAACTAACAGAAATGCATATATCCCCCACAAAACAGCTTGCCTTCCAGCCCACAAGACGTTGGCAGCCGAACAGACAAGACAAATTGGTGGTTGTTACTAATGCATTTATGTTGACTAGTTGCTTTTGTAGCCAGAACTGCAGTTGTACCGACCATTAAGACAGTTTGTTCAATATTAAAGGAAGAGCTTATGGGTTTTCAGAACCTATAAAATGGAGAGTAGGCCATCTACACCCTCTGGAGCTGAATATCCTGTCGAGCCCATCCAGGGTTCAGAGTCAGAGCTTCAGGCCCCACTCACAGGGATGTCCACTGTAGGCCTCCAACCTTGACTCAAAACAGGAATGTTGTCACTAAGCAATGGGTATGAAGCATGGGAAAGGAACTAAGCCAATAGCTCCTTCAGAAAGCCAACACATGAATGATAGTCCAAATGGCCTCGTCTTTACAATGTAACTCCAATAATGACAAAACAGCCATTTTACATGCCATATTCTGAATTTCCTGGTTTTTGATGGACCCCTCAGCATCAAAGTTCATGTTAAAAATTTGTTGTCTGTCATGCATGATTTTTCGACCATTATCCCAAGTGGTCTGAAAATGTTGTGGAGGGTTGAACTATAATTTCCAACATGCCCTTGATGGGCCAACCTCCCTGCAGAAAGCCCAAAGGCAGATATCTACCCCTTCCTGCAAAAACTAATGCTCTTTCCCAGCGGACAGAGCTCTATGAGCCTTTTGCCATCTCATGTAATCCCTGCTATCAGGAAGTGAGGGAAGGCTGAGTCATTGTCCTCTGCACTGACAACCTGCTGTTCAGAAAGTATGACCACCTAGATTATCACTTCTTTTCATTATTGCTTTAATGCTGCTTCATGATTTTCCAACTGGACGTGTCTTTTGAGGTACATGTAAATTTGTAACTTCACTGTGTGATATTAGCAAAGTGTGTTTGTACGAAATTTCTCCATCTGCTTGTTCAATTTAACTGAGCTTTTGACCAATTCAAAGCAAACCAGGTTATTGGCTTCATTAAAGTAGCAAGCAAATGCATTTTACAAAGAGCAGGTGGAAGTGTTTGCCACCAATACTGCATGACCAACGTGTGCAGATATGGAGGTGGGAGCAGAGTGAAGCCGGATGAGATGAATTTGAACTCCCACAGAAATGGATATATAGCTTTGCTTCCGCAAGGGGATGAACCTATCAACTAAGCTAGGAAGCAAACATCAACTGACTGAAGCAGACAGGCTTCAAGTGACAGGAAAGCCCCAGGAGAAAGTGTCCTGACTTTGATGGTCACAAAGCTAGTCTTACTGGATGACCATGTCATATAAATTGATGTTGCTGGACTATCTGATCATCAGTGAAAATAGTATTCTTGTTTCATAAGCTCCTATGAATAGAAGGAGGTTATTCAGCCTCTTGAGCATATTGCTATTAAATTAGATAATGGCTGATCAGCACATGAACCCTGTACCCAACTTGGCCCCACTGCCCTTTATAGCTTGCCGAACAAATGATCATATTTTGAAATTTTCAATTGACCCCCACCCCACCCCCAAGCTTCAAGAGCATTCTTTTTGACAGAAGAGAATTCCAGATTTCCACTACACTTTGTTAGAAGAAATGCTTCCTGAAATTAACCCTGAACAGCTCTGATTTTCACCAGAGGAAGTAGGATAGAGAGAAACTATCAAATGCTTTAACAACCTCTTAATCTTCTACACTCAAAGGAATACAAGTCTAGCCTGTGCAACCTCTCCCTTACATTTGAACTTTTCTTCTTGATTCCCTTCCTGCATCTAATGATGCATGAGGCAGGCAAAGCACATGCTTACATCTGATCCGTAGCTAGCTTTCCTGGGACAGGTTGCAGGCCTGTCACCAGAGGCTGTAGTTTGAGGGGCATCACACCACACCAAGCACAGCTGACCCAGGAGACTCTCCCACTCTTAACTACCTGTCATTGGGTATAGCAGAAGGATTTACAGGTTGATAATCAACCTGTTTGGCCATGTTATGAATGCAACTTCCTCAGTCATCAGGCCCCGAAGTGGGACTTGAACCCGGAGCTTCTAGCTCAGAGGCAGGGATGCTATCCACTGCACCACAGCAAGTCCTTTTAACTCTTTTAGCCTTGTTAAATTTCAGGGAATCTGTGCTACGCCCCTGCTCAGGCCAACATACCTTGTCTCAGGTGCAGCATGCAGAAATGAATGCGGTGCTCCAGTTTCTTTTAGGGAGCACAGATTATCAACTGGTACAACAATTAATGAATATTAAGTCCCTTTTCTGAAATGATTTCTTGTTATTTCATTGTGTTAATTTCTGGCTTTCTGTCATGTCTTAAGCTATGCTGTAGTAAGTACGATGATTCAATTCTACCTCTTACCGTCAGGATTAATGCAGCAACACGGGCTTGAGATAACCAATCAATCATAGCAGACACACCTAAAAGCTCCTAACCTCCTGGAATGTTGTACAATGAAAGGCTCTGGGAAGCTCCTATGTTCTTTGCTCTGGAATTATAGATTTCACATTTGAACAGGGTAGGTCAGCGACAGTAGCTGGAAGCGGACAAATTAAATATTAACCAATATTAAGTAGTGTTAAGTGGGAAAAATGGCATAATTATGGTGTTTGAGACTATCCTTAAATCAGAAAATGCCATTGCTTAAACTTCCAGTTGTTCCTGGCCACCCAAGCAGCATTGCTGTGGCATGTCACTGGTACAGTTGCTGGTTCTGGTTGGGTGCATTCACCCTCTTGTCTGAATCTCCACCCTCTCCCTTCACAACCAGATTCCTGCCATTGGTCACCTGACATATCCATCCTCGTGCTGTCCCAATTTCCCTGGATGGTTCTTGGCTCTTGGCCCATCAACTGTTATCGTCCTCCTCCGAACAATACCCCAGCCCATTTCTAATATTTTTACAATGAATAAAGAGAAGTGTTCAATGAGAGTAACATTATAATTTTTCTCCAGGATTGCTGGAAGTAGTGTCCATGAGCTCAATTCTCATAGCACCAGGCCATTCTTGGAGGGTTGACAACCCTAATCGCTGGTGCCAACTAACCTCACACTCAACATCCAGAAAGATACATCCACCCACTAGTGTTGCAAAGGTCACTTCATTCATTTCTTCTACTCAGGTGAAAAAGCCCTCTTCAACATTCAATGCAGTCTGTGACTTTTAATCTTGCACTTACGGTAACCAATAATTACTTGTGAATGGAAGGCTGGTGTATGCAGGACAGATAATCAGATAGTGTTTAATAGATTGGTTTGGTTGGGGTTCCAAAACCAAATTTTCCCAACATCTGTTATTACAGTTAGCACTTTAATGGCCCTAAGTTAGCTGTTAAATGTCTTGGTAGCGCTACAACAGACCGTGCTGGCTGAGCCCTAAAGGACGTCGCTGCTGGACTGGGTCTGCATTAGATGGTGAGGGAACCAACAAGAGGGAAAAACACACTTGACCTCATCCTCACCAACCTGCCTGCCGCAGATGCATCTGTCCATGACAGTATCAATAGGAGTGACCACCACACAGTCGTTGTGGAGACAAAGTCCCATCTCACACTAAAGATACCTACCATCATGTTGTGTGGCACTACCACCATGCTAAATGGGATAGATTTCGAACAGATCTAGCAATTGAAGACTGAGCAACCATGTGGCACTGTGGGCCATCCACAGCAGCAGAATTGTACATAATCACAATCTGTAACATGATAGCTCTGCATACGCACCCCCCCCCCCCCCACTCTACTATTACCATCAAGCTAGGGGATCAATCCTGGTTCAATGAAAAGTGCAGATGGGCATGCAAAGAGCAGCACCAGGCATACCTAAAAATGAGGTGTCAGTCTGGAGAAGCTACAACACAGAACTACTTGTGTTCCAAACAGTAAAAGCAGCAAGTGATAGACAGAGTTAAGCAATCCTACAACCAATGGATCAGATCCAAGCTCTGCAGTCCTACCACAAACGGTTGTGAATGGTGGTGGACAATTAAACATCTCACTGGAGGAGGAAGCTCCACAAATATCCCCATCCTCAATGATGAGGGAGCCCAGAACATCAGTGCAAAAGATAAGGTTGAAGCATTTGCAACAATCTTCAGCCAAAAGTGCTGAGTGTATGGCCAGGATTTTATGGCCCCTCCTGCCCAAAGGGATATTCCAGTTCTTCCGAACTGAATGAAGATTTAAACAGTTCTCCGCATTTGCCAGGGAGAGATGCGCTGTGGCGAGGCCATAAAATCCTGGCCTATGATCCATTTTCGTGTCCTCCGGAGGTCCCCAGCATCACAGGTGTCAGTCTTCAGCCAATTCGATTCGCTCCACATGATATCAAAAAATGGCTGAAGGCACTGGATACTGCAAAGGCTACGGGCCCTGAAAATATTCCGACAATAGGGCTGTAGACTTGTGCTCCAGAACTTGCCAGGCCCCTCGTCAAGCTTTTCCAGTACAGCTACAACACTGGCATCTACCCAGCTATGTGGACAATTGCCCAGATATGTCCTCTACACAAAAAACAGGACAAATTCGACCTGGCCAATTACCATCCCACCAGTGTACTCTCGATCATCAGTAAAGTAATGGAAGGGGTCATCAACTGTGCTATCAAGCAGCACTTGATTAGCAATAACCTGCTCACTGATGCTCAGTTTGGGCTCCACCAGGGCCGCTCAGCTCCTGACCTCATTACAGCCTTTTTCAAATGTGGACGAAAGAGTTGAACTCCATAGGTGAGGCGGGAGTGACTGCCCTTGATATCAAGGCAGCATTTGACCAAGTGTGGCATCAAGGAACTCTAGCAAAACTGGAGTCAATGGGAATCGGGGGAAAACTCTCCACTGGTTGGAGGCATACCTAGCACAAAGGAAGATGGTTTTGGTTGTTGGATGTCAATCATCTCAGTTCCAGGACATCACTGCAGGAGTTTCTTAGGGTAATGTCCTAGGCCCAACTGTCTTCAGCTGCTTCATCAGTGACCTTCCTTCCATCATAAGGTCAAAAGTGGAGATGTTCACTGATGATTGCACAATGTTCAGCACCATTCATGACTCCTCAGATACTGAAGCAGTGCATGTCCCTTTGTCTTGACAATTTCCAGGCTTAGGCTGACAAGTGCCAGGTAACATTCACTCCACACAAGTGCCAGCCAATGACCATCTCCCTCCAACAAGAGAAAATCTAACCATTGCCTCTTGACATTCGATGGCATTACTGTCATTGAATCCTCCACCATCAACATCCTGCGGGGGTTACTATTGCCTGAAAACTGAACTGGATTAGCCATATAAATACTGTGGCTATACAAGAGCAGGTCAGAGGCTAGGAACTCTATGGCAAGTAACTCACCTCCTGACTCCCCAAAGCCTGTCCACTAATTACAAGTCGCAGTCAGGAGTGTGGTGGAATACTCTCCACTTGCCTTGATGAGTGCAGCTCCAACCACACTCAAGAAGCTTGACACCATCCAGGACAAAGCAACCCTCTTGATTGGCACCTCATCCACAAACATTCACTCCCTCCACTACCAATGTACAATAACAGCAGTGTTTACCATCTACAAGATGCACTGCAAGAGCTCACCAAGGCTGCTTAGGCAGCACCTTCCAAACCCATGACCACTACCATCTAGAAGGACAAGTGCAGGAGAGAGATGGGAATACCACCACCTGGAGGTTCCCCTCCTAGCCACTCACCATCCTGACTTGGAAATATATTGCCGTTCCTTTACTGTCACTGGGTAAAAATCCTGGAACGCCCTCCCTAACAGCACTGTGGGTGTACCTACACCACATGGAGTGCAGCCGTTCAAGAATGCAGCTCACCACCGCCTTCTCAAGGGCAATTAGGGATGGGCAATAAATGCTGGCCTAGCTAGCGACACCCACATCAAACGAATGAATAAAAATGAGTCTTTCATTGCAGAAATATGATACCGTGCTTTTTTTTGGTTCAGAATTGTACCTTTACTGTGTGCAATGGGAGAATGGTCAGGCATGCTTTGGTTTTAGTTCAGTCATGATTCTTCTGCACTTTATTGGGGAGGAAGCAACCTAGCAAACATACATCAGTTATCGGATATAGGTTGAAGAATCCATTGTCACATTCTTAGTTTTTACTCAGCCTGCTTTTCTGCTTTTCAATTCAATGTCAATTGCTTGAATGCTTCCCTTCCATCTGATCTGGAACAGTGTGACTGAAGTGAGATATGGGAGACCTGTTGCAAGGTCTCGTTTTGTTTTAGACATTCAGATTGCTATATTGGAATGCTGCACGTGAACCACAGTATTACATAGAACCAAATAGAAATGGCAACAGGCCATTTTGCCCAACATGTCTATACTGGTGCTTACCCTTCGCACAAACCTCATCCCACCCTTCTTCAATATGGATTCATGCCTGTGACAAAGCCTGATAAATGGATGTATTCAATTCCCCTACGTAAAAATAATCTCATCAGAAGAACATAGTGGTAAAGCCACCTCATTTTACAATAATGTTCCTTCCTATATGGAAATGTAAAACACAATCTCCTATATGTGCTTTCCATATAGATGTGTGGCGATTAGGTGTACATATTTCTATACAGTGTGTTTTGTTATTCAGATTGTTAATGGCTCATCAAATTAATGTGGACAACAAAAGTTTGTTTGGGTTGAATAATAGGGTTAAAATGATTCACAGACATCTAAAGATCTTGGAGAATAGGGTGGCTCAATAAATTCAAGGGATTAGCACACTGCCTTTCATCCCCAAGTAGATAAGTGGCAGTTGGCCCTCACCAATTGATGGCTGTGGTGTTAAACCCAACCCATTACTAGTGGGTTTGACTCCACAACACAGACCTATCCACAAAAAATAATGGATTGACGTTAAACTTACTTCTTATGCTAGGCTGGCAGAAGGATGGTTGGTGTGAGAACAGAAGTACCATCCTTACACCATAAGGTATATCTTTCTGACATTTGGTTAATGTGTATTGTTGGGATGGAAAAGAAGTTACAAACCAAGGAACAGCTGAGCTTGGGTGACACCACATGGAAGTGATCTACCACCCCTGAATGGGAACCAAAATCCTACACTCCAAAAATTATAAAGTCAGTCAGACATCCTGAATCTATTTATCACTTCCTTATGCAACAAGCTGAATCTGACTATATTGAGCCCTGTTGCTGCAAATAGATCAGACAATCCACAATATTAGCTCATGCCATTCAATACACGCATACCTCTAATGTGATTCACTGAATTTGCTTCTGTGTTTTACTTTTGCTGCTCAATACGCATCTCCTCTGCACTTGTGACAATTTTTTTGCTTTTTTTTCTTGCTTCATGTTCTTTTTATAGTGTCCATCAGTTGATTTATGCTTGCAGAAGTAAAAAATGAGAGCTGGAACCCCTTGGGTGTTAGTGTGAAGATGAAAAGGAAAATGGCATTAACTCGGGCAATCAGAAGAGATTTCCTGATAAGGATGAGGGGCGGGAGAGGAGGAGGAGAAGTGGGGGATGGTAGGGTGGGGTGGGGTCACAGGTTTGCTGGGTGATCGAGATCAATCTCTGTTTGGGGTAACAAAATAAGGTGCCAGGACACCCGTGATTGTATTGACACAAACTGGGTCAGGAATGAAAAATAAAACATTGTCAACTCATCTCACACTCACAAAGGAGTTAATCTAGTGAGGGTTCCTTTCATCGGCAGTGTCATACATGCGATATGTAATAACAAGAATGGATCAAATCTCAGCCGAAATCTGCAATGGGGGAGGACTTTGTCCCACATCATGAATAGCTGGAGCTTTTTCCGGTATTAAAAAGAGCCAACATCATCACTGCTTCTCTCTCCTGAATTAAGACGTTGCTTAAAACCGACCTCTTTTACTGAGCAAAAACAAAAACAAAAATACCTGGAACAACTCAGCAGGTCTGGCAGCATCGGTGGAGAGGAACACAGTTAACGTTTCGAGTCCGAATGACCCTTCAGCGGAACCTGTTCTGTTGAAGGGTCATGAGGACTCGAAACATCAATTGTGCTCCTCTGCACAGATGCTGTCAGACCTGCTGAATTTTTCCAGGTATTTTTGTTTCTGTTTTTTGTTTTGGATTTCCAGCATCCGCAGTTCTTTGCTTTTATCTCTTTTACTGAGCTTTTGGGCCACCTGTCCGACAGCTCTATATCTGAGTTGGAAAAGCCACGATATCAATGCACGTCGTTTTATTAAACCTTATAAAAACAAAATCAAATAACAGCTGTATATTTCATAGATTTGTGGAGGTGCACGGTGGGTTACTTTGTGACAGCAGGGGCAGTTGCAAATTCTTTCACTGCCACCACTAACTGAAAATAGTGATAGCTGGCTGACATCGTTTCTTTTTTCATGCAACTTGGGTTTCAGCAGCCCCCTGAAACCTCATAAAGCGATTATTCTTCATGGACATGCCCAGCAATCCACGGATCAGTTTGTGGCGCTCTTATCTCTGAGTCAGGGGCTTATGGATTCAAGTCCCACTCCAGAGACTTGAGCACAAAGATCTTGGCTGGCAGTCTGAGGGATTACTGAGGGAGTGCAGCACTTTTGGAGGTGCCACCTTTCAAATTAAATTGAGACCTCATTTGCTCTCTACTGGGTGGATGCAGTAGATGCCATGGTGTTATTTTGAAGAATGGCGGAGGACTTCTCCCCAATGCCCTGACAATATTTATCTTAAATCAATATCAGCAAAACAAATTATCTGGTCATTATCTCAATGCTGCTTGGGGGAGCTTGCTGTGCACACATTGACTGTGTGCAAATTGGCTGCTGTGTTTCCTATAGTATAATGGTTACTACATTTCAAAAGCACTTCATTTGTTGTAAAGTGCTTTGGGATGTCCAGGGTTTCTGTTCACCCCTTCCCTATCCCAGGGCTATGAAACCAATTGTATCAGGCCTACTGCTTGGACTAGCCAAATCAGCACAGCATGTCAAGTGTGTAACATACCTGCTTTGTGTGACTCCGTATCACACCATGAGTGGTAGAGTAGAGGAGTTTTAATCAAAAACATTAACTATGCCTGGCCAGCCTTGCATGTTCAACCCTCTATAAACATAAGGTCATCCTAAGTTCTGGTGTCCATGTCCTAATTCTGTTCACCCATTACTCCTGTTGTCACTGACCTTCATTGGCTCCGGCTTAAGTAACACCTCAATTTTAAAATTTTCATTTTTCTTTTCAAATCCCTCCATGGCCTAATCCCTTTCTATGTCTGTAATCGCCTCCAGACCCCCACATCCCTCCGTGATATCTGCGCTCTTCCAAATCTGCTCTTTTGGGAATTCCCGGTTTTAATCGCTCCACCAACCTTTTTCCGCCAAGGCTGTAAGTGCTGGAATTCTGCCCCTCTACCTCTTTACTTCTCTTTCCCCCTTTAACACTCACCTTAAAACCCGCCTCTTTGACCAAACTTTTAATCACCTGCCCTGACGTCTCCTTGTGTGACTCAGTGCCAAATTTTGTTTATAACACTTGTGTGTGGCGCTTTGGATGTGAGCTTTAATAGAAAATGTGTTACCAGAAAACTGCATCAATGCAATTGTCCCCAGACGGATACAATTGTTGAGATGTAGTTTGCGGAAAGATTTCTACATTGGGCCTGACAGTTGCGGATCAGGGCGGAATTCCATCTGACATCATGTGTTGAATGTTGTCAAGTCGCAGAGAATTCGCTATAAAGTTCTCATTATTTGCCTGGTGAGCTCATCACTTTGTAACCGTTTCCTGTAGCTTGTATATCAAACAATCTTGCTCATTCGGGGTAAATGGAAGTGAACAGCAAAGTTTAAAGCTGAAGTAAAATAACACAGTGCGAATGGGTGGGAGTGACAGCTCTGGAGAGGTCACAATAGTGGCAGTGCACGGTGTGGGAACAGTTGGTAGCCCAAAGCCAACAGTGTGTGGAAATTAGAGTTGGAAGGCAGAGAGGTGAAAGGGGGAGAGTCACCAAAGTGATAACAGTGGAGACTTGTTTCAAAATGGGAGAGAATGTAACTAAGTGCCCGGAGTGATACCTCACTATGGATTGGTGTTGGCCCAGCTTGTTTCTCAGTGAACCGCTCAGTGAACTCGTTACTGTGAGTTCTGCTTAAACCATCACGTATATTCTTTTCAACTGAGTTCCATTGTGACCAATATCACAGCACTCATAAACCCTTGGGTATGCTAACAATTAAACAAAGCGATACGTGCAGCCTGAAAAAAAAAAATGTCTGGCTGAACCTTTTGGTGGAAAATTTGTTAAGGAAGTTGGGACAGAGAAGCTGTTACTGCAGATAAGCGAGCAGATAGGGTCAGACTAATCGCCTGAGCTGAGATCCACTGATTAACAGAGTGCGGTCATGCCAATGAAGCTAATAGGAAACTGTTTTATCTCTTCCCTTTCACACTGTAACCTTGAGCCGCTGCCTCCAAGCAGCATTATAATTCTAGTAAATGAGCCACTGAAGGCACAGAAAGTGAGGCATTAGCACTTTGGGTAAAATATATGGCCGTGGTGCCTTCTCTCTTTCATCCACAACCAATTGGACTATTTTACTTTAATATTTACTTGCTAGGATGAGATGCTCGTCTGCATGATGAAGAATGGCCTGCCTGTGGCGTTTGAAGGTGACCTGTCAGTCGGAATGGACAAATCTCCCGCTTCGTGAAATGTACAAAATAAATCATTAAAGCAGGCAGCCGCATGGTCCCGGATTTAAATCACCTCAGATTTATTATTGGAATTAATGTTTCGTTTGGCCATCGAAATGGAGGGTGAGAAAAATGATGAGCACTGGAGGGGCCTCAATACTCGAGCTGTCCTACTATTGATTACCAGCAATGTCTTGGTGATCTCTTGTTTATATCAAGCGCTGCCCTTGTGACGGATTTGCTGATCTGAACTAATGACTTCCAGATAAGGTGCGAGAGATGCGTTTTGTGTCACAGTCGACTGGGCCTGACAGCAGCACAAAGGACATTCGAATGTACACCTTAGAACTTTGAAAGCAGAGCCTGCAAGGTTCAGAACTTTGCAATGCGTTAATACTGCAGAGTAGATTTTGTTTTTTTTTTAATTTAAACGGCATCAAAAGGCAAGCAGGTTCTTAAAAAGATAAAATACAAAACAGAAGTGCTATTCTGTTTCACGGTGCCTCAACTGCCTAACCAAACACTAGGATATGTGTTAATTTAGCTGTTCAATTTGGACCTCTCAACCACAGCCCCCTTGAGGTAATAATGAACAGGCTGTCGAATGCACTTACAGCGTTTGAGATGAAAGCTTGTATGTTTATTCGCTGCAGCCAACAAAGAAATGGACGCATAGTTAGGAATGTTCCTCCAGTTTTTCCTGAGTTTGGTTGCCTTTACTAAACTGAGCTAGGATAATGTTCACGGTCTATTCTCATACAGGAATAGGGGTCATTCAGGTGAGGTATGAAAAGTCTGGTTGCTGATCACCACGGGTGGCTGTACCTTCAACTCTCTAGGCCCTAAACACTGAAATTCTCTTCCTACACCTCCCCGCCTCCCTACCTCTTTCTTCCTTTAACAGACTCCTCAAAACCTATCTCTTACCAAACTTTTTGTCATCCAGCCTGATATCTCCTAATGTGGTTCAGTGCCAAATGCTGTTTGATAATGCTCTTGTAAAGCATCTTGGGATGTTTTATTTCAGTAAAGGTGCTATATAAATGTAAGTTGTTATTGGTATTTGCAGTACTTCAGAGAGGAAACCAGAAAATCTTGGGTTTCCTTAGTGCACAGTTCTTGTCCATTAATAGCACCAGGATGGTAAAAGATTATGTGGCCACATTTTCTGCTTGAATTAGAGGGAGTTCTAAGGTCAGGGAGCTGACAGCAAGCTTCCCTGATCCATAGTACCTGCCTGTCCACAGCTATACCCCAATTTCGGGCCATCCTATAATGTATGTGTGCCATGAACTAGATTATATTACATAAACATAAACAACAGCACAACTTATTGTTCTTGTTGATTGGGATGAGGGGGTCAGAGTGGGGCTTGGGTGTGCGCGAGGAAGTAAACTGCTCAACTCATTACAGGACCAGTGTTATTGGCATTCAAAAAGAATCCTACACTCCCAACGAGAATCCCCCACTTGAGAAGATCAGAGGCTGGTGGTAGGGTTGGGCCGTTCTCTGGCCCATCATTTGCCTTGAGCTTGGAAGGTGAGATTGGTGATATAAAGCTCGTACCTTCTTGAGTACTCGTGAGGTGGTGTACACCATCCGAACTGATCCATTGCATTCTTGGCCCAGATTGTTCACTTGTGTAATACCAGATCAACTGATGTCTTGTTAAAGTGATTTCATCAGTGTGATTAAGTAAAGCCTGTGTACAAGTGTTGACCTTTGCTTGGCATTTTGTGAACATCAAAGTCATGTCACTGTTGGGACTGTGGTAGGTGCCAACAGAAGGTGTAATTTATTCTTGTGCTATTTCTGCTATGCATTGTGATTAAAGAGAAATGAAACACAGTGACCCATTCATACATCCTAACGATTTGCATTATGTTATTTCATTTGATTTTGGAATCAGCCTTTAGCTTAATGGCAGCGTTATCATCTCTGAGTCAGATAGCTGCAGAGTTCAAAGCCCACTCCAGACAGTCATGGCAAGTTCTAGCTCTGAACTCTGGGTTGGCATCCAGCGAGTAATTCACGTCTGGTGGGTGAGAGTGTCCTTCCCCACCTTATTATAGGGGTTGTGGCATCCCATTAAACCCCATCAAACTAACCACCCTATCAGCTGGTAGAAAGATGATTATGGCTAGGGAATGAGCACTCATTGTTAAACAGCCTGAAATCTTGTCCAATAAATCAAATAATTCTCCGAGGGAAGAGATTGAAGAGACAAAGACACAAGCTTTCCGTCCCTTTTATTTCACCCTTGGTACAAGAAAGACTAATTTTTAGTGGCCCTGTTAAACTTTCTGGGTTCCTGCATTGCCATCTCTTATGTTCTCAGAGCTTTCTAGAAATTTTGGACAGACATCAAAAAATGTGATAGACAATGAGAGTTGATTGACGAACAATGTAGTGCCAACAGCTCCAAAGTGACTAATTTCACTAATGTTAATAGTAGAATAAGGGGCACATGAGGAGACAGGTGACTACACCGGAGTGAGAAGGAGAACAAGTGAGTAGCAAATTAGGTTCACATGGGAATTTGATGCACAGGGGGAAAGAGGTGTAATATATGCAGGAATTATTCTAAGTTAATTGAGAAAGTAATTAAATTAAGCTAACTAAACAACATAAGAGAGCCTATAAAGCAGTGGGAGTTCAGAGAGAGAGAGAGAGAGACAGTCCATAAAACAGCAGAGAGAGCAAACCAGGAGTTTACAGATAAAATCTATTCAGTGACATCACAGGAGTCCCATAGGTTGACTGGATGTTAAGTATTGGCCTTTCCAGACTCGGCACAGAGGAGATGATTGGTGAGTGACAGGTGAGTTAGTATAATTATACCATGCTGTAGTAAACACTTTATATAAAGTTTAAGGTATGTGAGTGCAGCCCAGCCATGTGGAATGTGCATCTTGCAGGATGTGGGAAGTCGTGCGACTACATCTGCAGGAACTGTCACCAGCTGCCGAAACTTGAGTTCTGGGTTACGGAACTTGAATGGCAGCTGGAATCACTGTGGTGCATCCGCAAGGCTGAGGATTATGTGGATAGCGTGCCTAGGGAGGTAGTCACATAGTACACATATGTAGTACATAGGCAGAGAGGGAATGGGTGACCACCAGAGTATCTAAGAGAAACAGGCAAGAGTGCAGAAATCCCCTGAGGCTGTCTCACTCTCTAAATGTTTTTCCATTTTGGATACTAGTGAGCGAGATGGTTCCTCGGAGAACTGTAGCAAGAGCCAAGTTCGTGGCACCAGAGGTGGCTCAGCTGCACTGGAGGGGAGGAGGAAGATTGGAAGTCCTATAGTGGTAGGGGATTCCCTAGTTAGGGGAGCAGACAGGCATTACTGTGTCCATAGACGTGATTCCAAGATGTTATGTTGCCTCCCTGGTACCAGGGCTAAGGCTGTCACCAAACAGCTGCTGGACATTCTATTGGGGGAGGGTGAACAGCCAGGTCATAGTCCACTTTGGAATCAATGATATCAGTAGGAAAAGGGATGAGTTCCTGAAAGCAGGTTTTAAGGAGTTAGGAAGTGAATTAAGAATCAGAACCTCAAGAGCAGCAATCTCAGGATTACTCCCAGTGCCACATGCTAGTCAGCATAAGAATATGAAGATTGAACAGTTCAACATGTTTTTGGAGAAATGGAGTAGGAGGGAGGGCTTTAGATTTCTGAGGCATTGGGACCAGTTCTGGGGCAGGTGGGGCCAGTGCAAGAAGGAGAGTTTACACCTTAACAGGACTGGGATGAATGTACTCATGGGGAGATTTGCTATTGCTGCTGGGGCGGTTTTAAACTGGATTGGCAGGGGGATGGAAACCTGAGGGGACATTCAGAGTGGAGTGGAGAGGAACTGGCAGTAGGAAGTAGTGAAGTATTAACTGATAAAGAGGATACATCAGAGAGTAGTATCAAGGTAGATAGAATACTTAGAGAGTTTTATTGAATTAGAGTAGGCAACAGTAAGTCATTAGATGGTGTCAGGGTAAGGGGGAATGTGAAAAAAAAGCCTAAATCAGGGCTAATGTGCATGTGTGTAAATGCACACAGTGGTTTTAATAAGATTGGTGAACTATAGGCACAGGTTGACAAATGGAGTTATGATGTTATTGCTATTACAGAGGCCTGGCTCAAAGGAAGGCAGGACTGGGCATTAAATATTCCTGGGTACAAGGTGTTTAGGAGAAACAGGAAAGGAAGAAAAGGGGGAGAGGGAATGGCAGTGTTGATTAAAGATAGCATTACAGTTATGGAGAGAAAGGATATTCCAGAGTGGCCAAGCTGGAATCTCTCTGGCTAGAGGCAAGGAATGAAAAAAGTGCAATAGCATTGATCGGTGTAATGTATAGACCACTAACCAGTGGAAGGGATATAAAGAAACAAATCTGCAAAGAAATTACAAGAAATTGCAAGAATTATAGAGCAATCATAATGGCATATTTCAATTATCCAAATATAGACTGGGATAGGAATACTGCAAAGGAACAAGAGGGGCGAGAGCTCCTGGAATGCGTTCAAGATAATTTTCTGCAGTGGTATGTTTCCAATCCAACAAGGGGGCAAGTACTGTTGGACCTGGTTCTGGGGAATGAGTTGGCCCAAGTGAATCAAATATCAGTGGGAGAGCATTTAGGGAACAGTGACCATTGTATCATAAGGTTTAGGTTGGCCATGGCAAAGGACAAGGAACAATCCAGAGCAGGGATAATTAATTAGGGGAAAGCCAACTTTGATGAGATGAGATTGCATCAGATGCAACAGATCTGAATGACAGATGTCATGTAGAACATACAATGGAGAATCAGGCTGAATATAGAAGAAACAGAGGGGAAGTGAAAAAAACTATTAAAAGCAAGCAGAGAGCATGAAAAGAGACTGGTAACTAATATAAAATGGAATCTCAAGGCCTTCTATAAGCATATAAATAATAAAAGGGTGGTAAAAGAAAGAGTAGGTCCGATTAGGGATAAAAATAGGGACTCGCACGTAGAGGCAGGTGAAATAATGGAGATATTAAACAAATATTTTGCATCTGTCTTTACAAAGGAAGAAGATGCTGCCCAGGCTGAGGTGACAGAAGGTAACTGGTACACTAGAAGAACTTATAATTGATAAAGAGGAAGTGTTTGAAAGGCTATCTTTACTTAAAATTGATAAAATACCAGCACCAGATGAGATGCATCCAAGGGTACTGAGGGAAGTGAGAGTGGAAATTGTGGAGGCACTAGTGATAATCTTCCAGTCATCCTTAGACACAAGGGTGGTGCTAGAGGGCTGGAGAACTACGAATGTTACACCCTTGTTCAAAAAAGTGTTGCAAGGATAAAGCCAGCAACTACAGACCAGTTAGTTTGACTTCAGTGGTAGGGAAACATCTGGAAACTATAGTTCGGGACAAAATCAATAGTCACTTAGACAAGTGCAGGATAATTAAGTAAAGCCAGCAGGGATTCATTAAGGGAAAATCATGTTTAACTAATTTGCTGAAGTTTTTTACGGAGGTAACAAAGGAGGTTGATAAGGGCAATGCTGCTGACGTGGTGTACATGGATTTTCAAAATGCGATTGATAGAGTGTCACACAACAGAATTGTGAGCAAAATTCTAGCTCATGGAATAAAAGGAAAAGTAGGCACTTGGATAAGAAATTGGCTGAGTGACAGGAAACAAAGAGTACTTGAGCATTGCTGAAAAAAGAGCCATGTCGAAGCTTTTCGTCTCGGCCACATCAGGACACTTCGAATGAAAATACCAATATAAGAGGAAAAATACAATTTATGTCATATGAGAAGGGAGGGCTGATTGGTTGGCAAGTGGACTTTGATTGATAGAGGCATTTCCATGGAGAATCGCCAGTTGATGGTGGCTGACAGTTAACTGCCAAACATCGTTTGAAATTTAAACCAGGTTGTTTGACCCCAATTGGCCAAGGCATTGCCTGAGGAATGAGTCAAAGAGTAGTGGTTAATGAACCTTTTTCAGATTGGAAGAAGGCTTGTAGTGGAGTTCCCCGGGGTCAGTGCTGGGACTCTTGCTTTTCCTGACATATATTAATGACCTAAACAGTGGTGTTTAGGGTATGGGTTTGAAATTTTCAGATGATACGAAGACTGGAAATGTTGTCATTTGTGATGAGGATAGTCTTGAACTTCAAAAGGACATATATATGTTGATGGATTGGGCAGACAGGTAGCAGATGAAGTTCAATGCAGAGAAGTGTGAGGCAATTCATTTTGGCAGGAAGAATATGGAGAGACAGTGTAAAATAAAGGGAGAAACTCTAAAGGAGGTGCAGGAACAGAGAGACATCGGTATTTATGTGCATAAGTCATTGAAGATGGCAGGGTATGTCGAGAGACCAGTTAGTAAATCATATATTATCTTAGGCTTTATTAATACAGGCATTGAGTACAGGAGTATGGAGGTCATACTGAACTTGTATAAGACACTAGTTAGGCCTCATCTGGAGTACTGCATCCAGTTCTGGGCACCAAACTTGAGGAAGGAGAGGAAGACATTGGAGAGAGTACAGAGGGGATTCACAAGAATGATTCCCGGGATGAAGAACCATAGCTATGAGGACAGATTTAAGAGGTTGGGACTGTTTTCCTTGGAGAAAATAAGGCTGAGAGGAGACTTGATAGGGGTATTCAAGATCAATGGTCCATGGGCAGGGTAAATTGTGAGAAACTGTTCCCACTCAAGGGAGCACCAAGAACCAGAGGGCATAGATTCAAAATAATTGGTAGAAGGAGTAAAAGTGTTGAGACAAAAAAGAAAATCACCCAGATGGTGGTTGGAGTCTGGAAGAAACCTTCTGAGAGGGTGGTGGAGGCAGGTTCGTTCAAAGTATTCAAAAAGGAATTGGACAGCTATCTGAAAAGAAAGAATGTGCAAGATTATGGGGATAAGGTAGGGGAGTGGGTTTAGGCAGAATGCTCTTTCAGAGAGCCAGTGCAGATTCAATGGGCCGAATGGCCTCCTTCTGCACTGTAAAGATTCTGTGAAGCTTGGAACCATCCTAACCTCAACTTTAAATAACAACTTGCATTTATATAATGCCTTTAACATAAAAAATGGTTTCAAGGCAGTTTCAAACAAAATTTGGCGCCAGACACATAAGGAGATATTACACCAGGTGACCAAAACCTTGATAGGTACAAAAGAGTGAGAAGGCAAGCGAGGTAGGGAGCTGAGAATTCCAGATCTTAGGGTCTAGGCAGCTGAACATGTGGCCCCAAATGGTGGAGTGATTAAAATCAGAAATTTTCAGAAGACTGCACTTGGAGCACAGTCTTCCTGGGGTCTGTAAGGCTAGAGGAGATCACAGAGATAGGGAGAAGGAGGCAATGGAGAGATTTGAAAATAAGGGTGACAATTTTAAAATTGAGGCATTACTTAACCAAGAACTAATGAAGGTCAGTGAGCACAGGGGAGCTGAGGGACTTGGTACAAGTTAGGACAAAGACAGCAGAGCTCTGAATGGCTTCAAGTTTGCGGTGGGTAGAACAAGACAGGCTGGCCAAGAGTGCATTAGAATAATCAAGTGTAGAGACAGAAAAGGAGAGTTTCAGCAGCATATGAGCTAAATCAAGTTCACAGTCGGGTGATGTTAGGGAGGTGGAATTAGGCATCTTAGTGATTGTGCGTGTATGTGGTAGGAAGCTCATCTCATGTCGTGAAGGTTGGGAACAGTCTGGTTCTGCCTCAGCCAGTTACCAGGGAGAGGACTAGCATAAAGGGAAAGGGAACAGAGTCTATGGTGAGGACTGATGACAATAGCTTCTGTTTTCTGAATATTAAATTGGACAAAATTTCTGTGCATCCAATGGATGTCAGGCAAGCAATCTGACAATTTAGAGACAAGAGGTTGAGAGAGGTGGCGGTGTCATCAGCGCATGTGTGGACACTGATGCTGTGGTTTCCAGTGATGTTGCCAGGTGACAGTATGTAGATGAGTAATAAGGAGGGATGAAGGACATATCCTTGGGGAACACCAGTGGGAATGGTGCAGAATCAGGAAGAGAAGCCATTGCAGCTGATATTCTGGTCACGTGGCTAGATGAATAAGAATAGAACCAAGGCGGCCATTCAAAAATCCATTGGGTTCTGCAGGACCGTGAAATCCTGCCATCATAAAATTCTGCTCTCAGTATGTGCAGACCCACCCAACTGGATGCAATGGAGAAGGCGTTGAAGCAGAATTTTATAGTCAACCACATTAAAGGCTGCAAACAGCTCGAGAAGGATGAGGAGAGATAATTTGCCTCTGTCACAGTCAACTAGAATGTCATTTTACAGTAACAATTCCTGTACTAGTTAACACACAACCATTTGAAAAATACTTCCACCTTAAGTTTTCTTACCCGTTGGATCCAAGTGGCTGCTAAATAATTGTGTTTAACTCCTTAAAGATTTGAGTAGTTTTTCACCTGCTCAATGGAAATTAAAAAGTCAGGTTGACATTAGTCACAGGTCCAACGTTGTTTTCTGGAGTCCAGGCCAATTCACGCAGTATTTGTTTGTGTCCAGTTTGCATGAGAGTTCACAACGGGTGGAATTTGGATTATGGCAAGGGTTTATACATTTAATGTATATCATTCATGTAAAACTGGGCTAGAGAAATAGGGTCATGATGTATACTGACGTAATCCAGTGTTATTTTTTAAGTGATGCATTCTTTCCTCGTTTCAAATGACACTTTGATACTATATTTACAATTAAATTACAAAATCTATGCCAACTTGAGAAGCAGAATTGGTTGCATCATTGAAGGTTTACTGAAGTAGAGACTGAAGCCTGGATTTCCACTCCTGGGTTGGGAGCGCAGTGTTGGGACATTTCCCAGGACAAAGTGCCCCATAAAATGGGATTTTCATTCCAGGGTGGTGGGGTCCTCTGGAAGTCAATCCGGAATAATTTCGGAGGCTGCTAGTGCGGAGGCGGGCTTGACACGGTGTTGAAGTATAAACAAAAAATCAATAAAACATAAAACATCTCTCACACCCCTTTAACTCACATACACACTCCATGCTCCATCCATGTCAACCCATGCCCTCCATCCATCTCATGGCCCCTCATACCCTCTCTGCCACTTCATGCCCCTCTGCCTACTCCCCAAGGCCTCTCACACTCTCCATGTCACCTGATGCCCTTTTTCCCATCCCATGGCCCTTTATAGCCCCTCTGCCAATTCAGTGCCAACTTGTGCCAACCTTTGCACCCCACCAATCACCCTTTGCCCTTACACCCCCATTGTCAACTCACCTAGTATCCACCATGGGTAGAACTCAGGAACCACACTGAGATGAAATAATATAAAGTTCTAAATGTCTATTGCAGACTATTTATTTCCAAAACATGCTCATTAATAAAAACCCATTTACTACATTTACATTCCTATATTACATAATCCCTTATAAAAACAAATATTTCATTCAAGAGCATAATCACTTTTAAGAACAGACATTTCATTCAAAGCATTGGAATCATAATCTCATATCAGAGAGTCTATGACGACCCGGAGCTGACAAACTATGAAATGACAGGCACCCTTTGTGATGAAAGAAGGTTGTGAAATCAGTCCTGCAGCACAAATCCAGTCATGGTTGCCGTCATGCTTATGTTAACAGACAGAGTGAAAGAACAAGCAATGTTTTTTTTAAGCACTCCAGACTTTTCTTTCAAAGATTTAAAGGGCAGAAGTTTTAAATGCCTTCACGGCTTGATAGTTGCCTTTGACGGTTCATTTTGACATTTTGATGTTTACTTCTGACAGATGCTTCTGACAGTTGCCTTTGATAGTTGCTTCTGATCATTGATTTGATAGTTCTTTTTGTCACTTTCATACACCTGGTTCATCAAAATTAGACATGATTGGAGGAGCTGCTGATTTATGTGGGCAGCTGTCTCCGTAAAACATCTGCAAAATGTGACCCATACCCTTTCCCACCCCTGCGAAAATGGTAGATGCCATGTTCAAGTGCAGGACTTCTGATTTTCAGCCTCTTCTGCCATTTTTACAATGACAGAGGGGGTCTCCATCATTGCCGAAATCTAGGCCTGGGTTGCTGGGAGATGAAAAACTGAGGTGACAGCACCACCCCTGGCAGGAAGGTGTAATGACAGTGTGACGATTTGCTGCAGACCTTTATCATTATAAATGGTGACCTAGGAACTTGCGATAAAATAAGTCAATAAGAATTCCAAGGATCTTTATGAAACACCATGACATCAAACCTTATTCAAGAAATAGGAGTGCATTTTATGAATTAATGTTCCCACAGCAGCTTTTTTTTGTGCTAGGAATATATATTGGCAACTCAGTCGAGCGAGGTCAGAAGCATGGCACGATTTTCCATCCTCTAAGTTTAATCGATAGCAGACCTTACATGGCACGCTGACCCCTGATATGAGCTCCCACCTTGCAAACCTCTACACCTGGAGTAGCTTTTGGTAGAGATCCCACACAGCTGAAGTGAAGAACTTCAAATCGAATGATCGGCGGTGTATCCTATAGAATTTTCTGGGTTTTTTTGTATAGGGAAGAATTTTACATTTGGCATGTAGGGGTGGGCCTGACAGGCTGGAATGTTAAATGATGCACAATGACTTCGGGCGTGTGTCCTGACGTCATCGCGCTATCTTGCGCTATTTTGTTCGGGGGGGGGGGGCATGCACCAATAATTGAAAGGCCTATTAAGGCCAGTAACGTATTAATTAACTCCAAATTTACGCTGCCGTCCAACCTACAGGTTGGCGGGAAGGCGAAAAGGCCAAGCGGCCTTTACGTTTTTTAGGAAACCTCATCCAAGAGCGGGATGAGGTTTCCTAAAGCTAATACTGATTATATAAGAAATTTATTTTGAAAATAAAAACATGTCCCATCTCATGCGACACAGTCACATGAGGGGACATGTTTCATTAAATTTTTAACTTTTTTAATAACTTCTTTAAAAAGCGCTTCAATCTCCCTGAGGCACGGAACTGCCTCAGGGGGATTGAAGTGCTCTTTCGCGCGCCGGACCCAACTCTCCCTCCTCCCCCCACCCGCACAGGTAGCGCTCAGTGTTACCGCTTGCCATCTTAGCTGGGTGGGCCTTAATTGGCCTGCCCGTGTGAAATTGCGGGGCGCAGCCAATCACGGGCAGCGATCGGCTCTGCAACCACACCCACATACTCCCGCCGAGCCTGCCCAACCAATCCTGGCCATATATCTTACATGCTTTGCCAATGGTTATAAATGGGTGAGAGAACTATAATTATTAGGCTATATTAAACTTGCTGTGATGTTCTGCAGCCTTGTATATTTAATAATATTCAGAGCAAGGTTTTTGTGGTTTTGTTTCAGGCCTTACTCTGCATGGAAAAGCATACATTTGGGATGTTGCAAAGATATTAGCTTTATTAACTTCTTGGAACATGTGCTCA